>NC_134328.1:9380389-9680389 GCF_964195595.1 Calonectris borealis | reverse complement strand
GAAGGCATCATCCAGGCATAAATAAGTATGCACCTGTCCTTCACAACATCTGGATGGCTTTGATCAAACCAGTGGACTTTGGAGGAAACTCTTTATGTTCTTTTCTGTGGAACGACATTACAAAAAGTTTTCCAAGTCCAGCTCTCCAGTGTTTGCTATTAAAATAGCTTTCATCCAAGATTTGCGTAGGAATAAAAAGGGTTGATATTACATTCTTCTGTCTTCATTTCAGGAATTTGGAGAACCCATTGCAAGTACGTTCCAGTTTGAACAGAGTATATTTTTAAGCTGTTACTTTTACTGCAGTATCTAATGCCTGAAAAGCTTATTTCTTTTCTTTTTTAGGCTGTTTTTTCATCAGTGTTTTACTTTGCTTCAGTTCCTCTCTACCAAGGCTTTCTCATCATTGGGTAAGAGCTCACTTTTTACTAATAGTGCAGAAAACCTGTGCATAATGAATAGATTTGGGCTAATTAACATGCAAGCATGCACATCTCCACTCTGCCTGTTTCACAACACTGCTTCAGAAGATGGATGTGATCCTTGTCCCCTTTCCACTCCTGTGCGCTGAGCAAAGCCACTGAGGCAGCACAAGTACTTCTAGAAGCCTTTCCAAAAGGACAGTTTGTCACATTCAGAACATGAGAAGCAAGCCATCCTCCAGGAAGCACTCCTTTGATCCTAGTAAAAAGCAGAGGGACAGTCGTTATGCTCTGGTGTCAGCTCTTGACAGTGTCAGAAAGGGCAGACAACCCAACCTCTTTAACAGGGGGAATCAGTTCCTATCTAAAATATACTGATTGCACTTGTAATCCCATGACTTCATAGACTTTCGAGTACATAATTAAAAAACAAACAGCAAATTCATCTCCATTGCCTTTTGATGCAAACAGGATCAAGCCTGAACTGTAGAGCCAAACTTTGGGGTGGGGACAGGTCTGTCCTTGGCTCCATTAATAACCCTATAACACCAGTTGCAATACTTGAACCAAGCATCTGTGTATGAGTGTTTCTAATCAAAAGCCATTCAAAAAGCAAATCCTGCAGGTTTTTCCTACATGCAAAACTCTGGTATGTTCCATTTGCAAGTTTTTATAATATGTATATCATTTGACACTTCAAGAATACTGTATTTCTTTCTGAAGAATAGCATTTCTGTTTGCTCATCTACACCTTAGATAATATACTGGTTCTACCTTCTTCCCAGGTACTCCACAATTTACACGATGTTTCCAGTGTTTTCTCTAGTCCTGGACAAGGATGTTAAATCTGAAGTTGCAATGTTGTACCCAGAGCTCTACAAAGATCTTCTTAAGGTATGGGAGATTCTTGTTTGTCTGTTTTGGTTTAAGGCAAGATCCCTGTCTTGATTTGAAACTCTCTAAATGTGTAAAGTCAAATATATTATCAGTAGATACAGGACTTTATCATGCATTTTCAAGCAAAATTGTTTTAAAGGCAAATTTGAATTAACAGATGCAACCAGATTTCCTGGCAGTTTGTTATTGAATGCTACATGAAATGCAATTTATTAAAAATGACTGGGGAAATAGAAGTTCCATTCTGTGGGAAATTCTAAGGATTTAATGTTACTGATTTGTTCCAAAATAAAGGGGAAAGAGAAATTGTCGGGGATTTGGCACTATCCTGAAGCCAGAAAGGGGATGGGGGGAAGGGATATGCTCATTTGGTGGAGGGAGGAGGTTATCACATAGTTTCGTGAATAGAAATTTGCCTTGAGGATGATCTAAAGGGATCTAAAGGTTTGGTTGCTGTGCCATTTTTGTAGCTTTAGCATGAAAGTCAGGTCCTTCTCCTTAGACAAAGAAAACTTTATTTGATATTTACCATAGAAATATCAGGAAGGTAAATCTTGTCTTAGATTCCTTTTTTTTTTTTTTTTAAATTTTTTTTTTTATTTCCTGGAAAATTTTTTTAATAACTGGGGTATGCAGGCTGGGAACATCTTTCTTAATTGAAGGAAAGGGTGGACTGAGTCTTCAACAGATCCTTTCCCTCAAGGATTTCTGTTAAACAGATACTCTCAGAAGCAAAGCCTGTTTTTCCAACAGCCTGAATAAGTCTCCATCTGGTTTCACTTGTATGTTGTCTCTTATGTCATAAACCACTAATTCTCCAACCATCCTTAGGCCTGGTCTAAACATAGGATTTTTTTGTACTGGTATAGCTGTGTTGGCTGGAGATGCTTTTTAAAAAACCTATCTGCCTTCAATATGATGGTGATGTGTGTGTGTGTCTAGAAATATAATATTAATATATTCATATATATGTGTATACACACATCTTATATTTCACAGTACAATGACTAAACTCATGAGACATCTTTGCATTGAATTAATCGTGTGTGCAGTAAGGAAGAGGTTGTACTGTACTGTGCAAGCAGTGAACTTCCACAGTCCCAGGCCTCCTCCTTCGTTCATCATGAAAAATGAGAATAAAGAGACAGTACCTCGGAGTTGGTTGATTTGCTTTGTTTTCTTTCCAAATAACCTTCAAATTCTCTTTTATTAATTGCTGGGTTGATCTGTAAGTGAATGTTCATGAAAGAAAACCCAGTGGAGCTTTGTCTTTTTTTTTCTTTCCCCTCCCTAGGGACGACCGTTATCATACAAAACATTTTTAATATGGGTCTTAATAAGCATCTATCAAGGTAAGAAATCAACTTCTGCTTGTGCCTTTAGATGTTTTAATGAGTACAGAATATCTAATTTTTTGTATTGCAGGAAGAAGTTAAGTAAGGCATGAAGTGAATTCAGCAATGCATCCTTGGGATAATGAATAAATATTTTTTTTGTCTCGAAAAACGTTGGCAGCATTACCAAAGGAAGAAATTATCTAAAACTAAATATTGGCAACAACTGGTCAACCCTGTTGTAGGCAATGATGTGGAAGTTCAAAGTGTTGTGCCTCTTCCCATCGGGACCATGCTTTGTAATTTTGTGCAAGTTCCCTTCAGTGCTTTAATTGCTCCATCTGTAAAGTAGAGTTTGTGACTCTTCCCTTCTTTTGAGAAAGTTTTTCAAACCTGTAGATTATACAGATTATTTAGTCAGCATGCAAAATACAGAATCTGAGCTATGTGTATTTTACCTAAACGCTGTCTATTAGAAGTGGCAATAGTTCTGGTTACTTCGTAGCCATCTGTAATGAAGGACTAGCGTAGAGCTCATGTTCTTGATCATATCCCATACACTCCAATTAGACTGCTAAAACAGTTAAGCAAACGCCTTAATTACAATGCATCTATTTTCCAAAAGTGGATGTAGTAATTGGGGTATATGTCTAAGAGGGTCTTCTTTCAGTTTGTCTTTTTTTATCAAGTAACCTCAAATTCAAATGCTTTCTGTAAGTGTTAATCAGGGAATCATGGAAAACATGTAAATAATGTGGAGCTATAAAGCTAAAATGGCAGTATGATTCTGTGACAAAATTTCTTGTTTTCCAAAACTTCTTTATCAACAAGATTCAGAATAAATGTGCCAAAATGAGCAGCTAATTCTTATTGATTTAATTGATATTACCATCCTCAGGAGGCAGTGAAACCAAGAATATAAAAGCTCTCTTGGCGTTATCTTACGAAATCTAATACGGTAGAACCCTACGACAAAGATAATGGTCTTCTGATGCTGTACAAATATGATGGCAAAGCCAAGGCATTTGTAGAAAACTCACAAGTGGTGGAAAGCTAAAGCCGGAGGGTGATGCATTGAGGGAAAGATTTCTTCTTGAGCTAAGACCACTATCTGGTTACAATATTTGGTTAAAGTGACTTCACTTCTGATGTGCTAAATAACTAGAAAACAGCAGGCCAAACAATTGGGCTAGTTGCTAGCAGAGATGAGCCTGACTGAAAACTTGAGCAGTCCTAAATTTTGGAAAGTTCACAGCTGGATTTGAACTTTGTGGCTCAAGCTCTAGTCGCTTGCAGGTTTTCCCTTCCGAAACTAGCCTAGTGTGATGGATGTTGGTGTGGATTACTCATGCTGCTAACATGAGTTATTTGTGCAGGTGGCTGTGCGGGGCGTTGTGAACATTCCCTGGCTAGCCAGAATAGGAGCACGAAACAATGCATCATTAACAGTGCTTTAATGTGTACTCCTTTTAGGGGGAAGTGTAAAGGGGGGAGATCTTGGCTGAAGTAGTGCAGAGAGAGGCGATCTTGTATCCACTGAACTTTTCAACACCTTGCTTCCATCTGAGCACTGAGGCAATGCAGTAGGTTTTAGAAATATTTGATATCTTTCAGCTTCTGAGTAGTGACCAGCTGCTTTTCTGGGAAGATAGAGTTTTGTGATGTTAGAAATCTCCAGTTGCCAAAGTAGCGTGTATTAATTTCCTATCTCCATGTGTCTATGAATATGATAGACTGTTATAAAAGTCTGGGCACCTCTGCTGTAACTTTTCCCTATCTTCTCATCAGTTCTGTCTCCTAAATAGTAACTGATTCATTGTCATTACATTCATCAGGTTTCATGAAAAACAGTCTCAAGACATGACTATGTTTCAGCCTTTCCAAGACCTAGCAGTGGGTTTTAGAGCTTAGACTGGTGTTTAAATAAAATAGCCAAATGTTCCATTCCCTTGCAGGTAGCATCATCATGTATGGAGCACTCCTCCTCTTTGAATCTGAATTTGTCCACATTGTCGCCATTTCCTTCACGTCCTTGATTCTCACCGAGTTACTGATGGTGGCATTGACGATCCAGACGTGGCACTGGCTCATGATAGTGGCTGAGCTGCTTAGTCTCTCCTGCTACATAGCTTCTCTGGTCTTCTTACATGAGTTTATCGGTAAGGTTGAATGCCTTTTCTCCAATCAGTTGGTTTATGACCTGAATAGTAACAGGACTGTAAGGACATGAATTGAGTCTAAAGGCTGTTGATGAAGCCAGCGTAATTACAATGTCAGTGGCTCTGACCAGAATAAACTCTATTTGATTTGAAGGCACCTGGAAGGTATTTTATGGTTCCTTCTCATAGCAAAATGCTGGAGGAGGTAAAGGTGGTCGGTAAACTGCACACTGCTGAATGAATCTCATCCTTACTTTCAGAGCTCCACCATGCATCAGCTGTCATGTAATAGTGGTCTTTATTTCCATTTGAGAAATGAACTTGAGACTAAAAATTTGATCCTCTGTTGTTGGGTTGAAAGATTTCATCTTTTAACTGAGTGAAGTAGCTGCCTCCTAAAACTTACCTTATTTTATCTGCTTCGTTGGGACATTGGGCCCTTCTTTTGTGTGTTGGGTTTTTTTTTTTGTTGGTTTTGTTGTTGTTGTTTGGGGGGGGGGGGGGGGGCGCGCGTGCTTCTTTGTTTTTTCCTGGAACATAGCTAATCTTTTCCCCTGGCTGAAGGAAAAAAGGTGAGGAATTCCAGATTCCCCCAGTAGCTGTCTAGTTGCAGATACCAGATCCGTAGGGTTTGTTCCAGTGTTTGTTCGGGAACCACAAGATGTCACTACTTCTTCCATAAAGCTCTTTGCTAACTCTGAAGACAATGAGGATAACTTCCCAATGGGCTAGATCTGTATCTCTTGCATATGGGTATGCCAGCTCCATTTTGAACGATGCTTCAACTATTTTTGCAATGATTCTGAGATACTATAACTGAGTCAAGAGATGCGTGTGCTGGACTACCAGCAAGGTAGCAGAGGGCAGCTTCCAGAGCCAGAAGAAAAGTAGTCCATTTAAAGGAAGCTTAGTATTGCCAGGAGATGGATAGTCCTGTTTCACGTGGAGTATGTATGGGCACTTGCCTGTGAGGAGTTGCATGCCTTACTGAAATGTGCTGTGTAGAAAGCTGTATCTTTTGCGGAAGAGAAGGGCAGAAGAATGAGGTACCAGGGATCATATAGCTTTAAACTTGCATGTGGAGAAGTTGAGGCTGTTTAAGAAGCGTTGGTAGGTTGAATTGCTTTTCTGCACCTTTTCCCAGAGCGTACTTCCCATCTTCATTGACTCTCTGCTCTTTTCTTTTTGCAGATGTTTACTTCATTGCAACTTTGTCGTTCTTGTGGAAAGTCACCGTCATCACTCTGGTGAGCTGCCTTCCCCTCTACGTCCTGAAGTACCTGAGACGAAGGTTTTCTCCCCCAAGCTATTCAAAGCTCACGTCCTAGGGCTGCTCTCCTTGCACACCAGAGACAAATATTGCACATAGCTGAGAGACAAAATCATGTAGTTGTTACTATAACGAATACGTCCGATATTTGTATAAGGATCATGTGGTAATCTCTATTACATGCTGCTTTATTGAAAGAAGACTTCACAACTGCTGTGAACAGAAACCTAACGATAAAAGGGAATTTTTTTGAGGGTGGAGACACTTGTTAGTTCATCCAGTTCTTGTCACTTTTGTTCAACTTAACTGGGGTCAAATGCGTGTAACTGCAATGACGATGGATTTCTCGTGGATGGTTAAAAGTATCTGAAAGCTGCTTACTGACCTTGGAATTTACATTTGACGAATTTAAGTTACTTTTTAAGTATCTGTGCTGTTCCTTGCATTGTGTTATGTTGTTTTATATTATTTATCTTTTTGATTCAAGTAGTTACATTCTTTTTACATCTTGGAAATCCCTTAATGTAGGTGATGCAATATGCTGCTGACAGCTGATTCCTGATTTATGGCATGCTGTTTCCATAATGGGGCTCCAGCATGTCGGATCTACACACACTTGAGAATCTGAGCGTGTTTGAGACTTTCCTTCAGTTGAAATGTGGTCACCCTAGTGATTTTGGAGGTATCCAGTCACTGATAAATACGGAGAAATGTAGTCCAAAATTAAGAAATTCAGTTTTGTTTAGTTTTTGTGCTTCCTGTTAAAAGGAGCTTGTGACATAATAGCTTTACTCTGTATTTATTTGTATAGGAGAAAATTATCTAAACTAAAGCAAATCCTCTTTGGAAAAGAAATTTGCAGTTGATCAGACTTGAAGTGTGTCGACAACGTGAGAAGAGACTCGTACTGTTCTGCAGACAATGTGGCAGACGTGTCTTGAATCCTTGGAGACTAAAAGGAAAGGTCACAGAGCTGCTACTCCTCACAGCTACATGAAATCTGTTTCCTGTTAGGGTGAAACTGCGAAGATGAGCTGCAAATAAGCTGAGGCACTCCTAGGTGGATGTTGTTCGTGACACGCTCCCTGCAGACAGGCAGTTTTTGAGAACCTTGCACTTGCTTTGCTCTAAAAACCGAACTTAAATCACAGAGGCAGGAGTGGCGTTCGTACAAAGGCGTTAGGCTCGTGTGCAGGGCAAATTTACTTACTGATTTTTAATTTTCAAAAATAAAACTCAATGAGTTCTGGTTTTATAATAAGCATTGGCCCACACTGTAACACCGTGAGGAGAGCAACACATACTTAGGCTGCTCAGGAGAATGACAGAGTTATGGGAACCTTTTACCATTGGGTCCGTGTGTCAGACATGGATGAGCTTTTAGTGGCAGCCGTCCTCAGCGAATGGCTGTTTAGTCTGTACTAAATTGGTTGCTTACTGTCTCATTCCCACATCACAAAAACCACCGTTGGAGCTGGCACTGCTTGGCGCCGTTGTTGGTTGGCTGCGCAGAGGGACCAGGAATGGCAAAGCCCAGAGCCTGAGCTCCATTCTCCTCGCTCAAGGCAGCCCTTCCAGGTCAGGGCAACCATGCTGGTGTGAGGAGCAGAAGCTCCCTGGTCGTCTCTGTGCCATGCTGAAACTCTTTAATGGACTGCCAGCTTGTGTTGCCATTGCTACAGGCGTTCCACTGTCGCAAGCAGCACAATGCTGCGTTAAAAGGTCTGGTGTGAAAATCGGTGGAAAATAGGAGTGTTGTTTTAAAAGAGCTGGAGTCTGTGTTGACCCATACCATGTTGTGGTACGTCTTGAATTTTCAGATCTAAGATAGCCATGGCTTGTGTGGTCGATGTGTGGTAATTGCTCCGGGGAGTGTTTTGCACAACCTGACCTGCCTTCCTTGCTCTCAGTTCCTTCAAAGAGAAGGGGAAGCAAGTTCCAGAAGATTTCAAGAAAAATTGGATGTGCTTCATAATGCATGTGGCTTGGGGTGAGTGGAAGGTGCAAGTCCATATGACCTTGTTGTTACTTCATGTGGGGGAAACCCGCTTGATTTAGAAAATTATGTTTCAAAATCCTTAAGGAATAAGAACAGCAAATGCTCTTTAATCTAACACGCTGTTTTTTCTTTTGTGCCGATCTTCTGATTAGACTCTTGTCTGAAGTCCTGATAAATAGCAACCAACTGTAGAAACATCCTACTGACTAAGGAAAGATAATTCTTAGTATCCACCTTTTCAACATTTTCAATATTTTGAAAATTTGCCTTTCTTTCCTTCTCTTCTAAATGTTTTTCCTAAAAACAATAATAATATATTTTTCTGCCCATTTGACATGCACGTTCGTGTTGGGAAAGGCCCTAGAACTCCAACACTTCTCAGTGATTTGTCTCGCGGAGAAAAAGCATTGCCTGAACAGCCCGTTTGTGGGGCAGTTGGGCTAACAGCCTTTGAGTTATGCCACTTTGCCAAAAAGATACTTAATGTTGTCTTTATCGTGACTTGCCACAGCTCCTGGGTAGTGTCGGCCATGCAGGTGTTCTGGAGTCCCCAGTCAGCATTTGATTTAAGTAGATTTGAATACAAGAATCAGGAATTTCTTTTGGCAACTTCTTGTGACTGAGAAGTCAAGACCCTCTTGTCTGTTGGCAAACATCACAGTACACATCTTTGTAAAGCCCTGTCCCTAGCTAGTGTGTATTAGTAGTTAAATGTCCTGCAAGAATAACAGTGCCATGCTACTGTATGTAAATATTTGAGACGTATATATGGTAGAATTCACTGTTTCCTGAAGTCAATACAGTTTACACTGAGTGGACCATATTTGCAAAATATTAGCTTACACCAAGAAAGGGAGTGAATTGTGATTTCGGTTATATTCATTGAATCATAACTTTAATAAGGATGCATATTTAGTGGAATTGATAGTAATCTGTAGCTGTGTTTTGGGGTGTAAATTATATTCCTTTGCAGCTAGTTTTTTTGCACAAAGTTGTAAATCCAGGACATCATTTCTGTCTCGGTATACACTGCATTTTTTAAAGCAATCAGAAAATTAAAACTGCCATCTAACAAACAGCAGGAAAGAGGAATGATTGTTGTATTTTTCAAGTTTAGCACTTTATGTCTGCAATCTATTTCTCTTAAGTTATTTAAAAATGTTTTTAAAAGCAAAGTTTGATACATATGTTCATACTTACTGTACATTTGAATAAATGGATTCTCTGCTGGAAATTTAATTAATCTTTTTCCTCTATATGCTCACAATTTGTGTTTATTGGGAGTGAAGCATTACTTTCTTCTTCTGTGTAGTATCTTGTTTGTAGCCTTACTTAGTGTTCGTCCTATTCCTTTTTTTGTTCTGGTTTGTGTGCTGTAGCAGTTTGTAGAACTTGTGTGCTTTGGGACTGTGCTCCAAGTGATGCTGTAGGGTAGCGGTGTGTGTCTCACAGCGTGCTCTTGCTTCCCATGGCTGCTTTAGGGAAGCCAACGCTCTGTGCTGTGCTGCTGCAGTGGTTAGTTAACGTGGAGGTTTTGTGACGTGCGCTGTTCTCTTCTTGCATCTCTGCAGTAATTCCAGGTGTGTCGCAACCCTCTTCATTTTTTTTTTTCTTTAACTCTGTATTTGTTTCCTCCGTAGAGCTTGTCCTGTTTATCTTTGCAAACATTTGTTTTGCCCATCTCATAGTGCAATTGAAATGCAACATTCTTTATTCAACAGCAGCAGCTGAAATCTGTGCAGGGTCTTATCAGAACTGGGCTGGGGAGCGATGAGTGACATCCCTGATGTCCCCTCGGTGTTGAGAACTACGTGCTGAGAGCTTACAGCTGTGACTGGACCAAACTGAGCAGCACCAAAGGCGTTGTTTTTCTGTGGTCTGCTGAGCTATCACAATTAAACGCCGTGACAACCGCTCTCGTCCTCTGCAACTGCTGAGGAAAATTTTGCTATAGTTGTGCTGAGTTTGTCAGGGAGAGATGTGTGAATCCTAAAGCTTGTCTTTTGGCTTTATCTTTTGAAGAAAGCTGCTGCACCATCTGATGCATCATAAATCCTTGGCTTGCACAAGCAGTGCTCTAAAGCAGGTATGTGAACTACTATTGCATGCAGCTCACCGTCACAAGTTCTTTGCGCACAACTGTTCAGATGGGGTTTGACTCATCTCCACAGTTGCTGGGGCCAGTCCAGTGCCCACTAAAATCTTCAGCGTGATGGGCTCTTTTATTTTTTATTTATTATTAGTTATTTCATAATTAATAAACTCTTTGATTTGCATGAAATCCTGGGTTCCACAGCTTTGCCAATATGGTCCATTACTACTGCCTACTACAACCTGTGTACTTATATGCCTTTGAGAACATTTTTAATTGTTAAAATTGTTAAAAAATAAATGTTAAGTTAATTTAATTTTTAATTGGGGAAATGGATTCTGGTGTCAAAATGATATTTACTGTGATGCCGATGTTTTGTACCTGTCATCTAGTTAAACAATGTGTAAATATTCTTGAGTCAAGAGAAATATGAATGCCAATTATTTATTGTTCTGTGGAGTTATATGTTGCAGATGTGTAAAAACTTAAAAGGGAATGTTGTGAAACAAGGTGGAAAAATAAATTTTATGCAACTTCTTTACTTCATCTATATACACCATGTATGATGCACCTGAGTTAGTCTTGGCGTGATCAGTCCGAGATGTGTTTTGACAGATGTGTAAGTATATATATATATATATATAGATTAAGGTGCGTTGTGGCCCTTTAACTTGTCTACATGGGAAATGCATATCCGAGAAATGATCAGTACTCTCTACTGATCAGGGTAGACCTGCTTCATTAATTTCTTTGTTATAAACAGTTTTCTAACAGTCTTAACAGGAAGGATTTGGGTTTTTTTTTTTGGGGGGGGGGGGATGATTGTTGATATTTTTTTTTTTTTTTTTTTTTTTAAAAGCTGTAAGCTTTTGCTGCCCTTCGCTTTTAGTGACTTCTTGCAAGATTGCTTTCTGCAAGTCGTCATTGCAATTTAATGGCCTGGACTAGCTCGGCGCGGAGCACAGAAGCTGCTGCTGGCCCGGGGCAGGCTGCTGGCCCCGCTGCCGTCCTGCCGCCGCCCCGGCGAGAGGCCCCGGCTGCCGCGACCGCCAGGTGGAACTTCAGCCCCGGGCTGCCGCTGCGCTGCTGCCTTTCCTACAACCAGTCAGTCCCAGAGTACCCAACTGTCCCGAGGATTTTAAACAAGCCCTGTAATTTGTAAATTCAGTTTCAAGAGACTCAGCTCATTCAGGAAGATTCTGGTCAAATCATCCTCACAATTTTTGGTGCAACCCCAATTAGGGAGAAGGTGGTTGTTCCTGCTGGCACCCACGGCTGTGAATTAGGAGAAAGTCTTTCGTTTGAAACATATATGCTGCTCTTGGAAAAGCAATGATGCAATAGCATTAGGAACAGCTATTTCTGGAATGTTCTCATCACTTGAACGTTAGATTAAGTAACTGGCTCGGCACAACAGCAGTCCCACGGCTGGGGCTGGCTGCCCCGCTTCTGGGTCAGAAACGGGAGGGAGAGGCAGGAGTTTAAAACTGAATATTCTCCACAGGGGAAAGTTCGGTAACGTTGATTAAGAATACAGTATGACAGTTTTCTACCAAAAATGTAATAGAGCTGTAAACACTTGCAAAAAAAAAAAAAAAAAAAAAAACACAAACACCAAACACCAAACCAACCAAAAAAAACCCAAACCAACCCAAAAAATCGAATTGGATAAAGTAAATCTATAAGCTGGGAGACTATTTCACTAAAGCAGTGATAAACTATCCCTCAGATCATTAAACATTTATTATTTTCTTTTAGATTCTATAGGATGCAGATGCCAGCATCTTAACCTTTTTCATGATTAACTTTTTTTGTATAAAACAGTTAATGCAAATATTAAATAAACAATTTTTGTGATGTTTGCACACATCAAATGAATGCTGTAGACTCCAGAAATTACAGTAACAGACTTCACTCCCAAGTGTTACCAATTTCCCACTCTAAATGGGTTACATAAGCCCTAGTTAGTGGTTCTTTTAATTTATGGACGGTTTCTTTTTAATGGTGAAATGTGTAATTAAAAAAAGCTAGAAATAGTTTTTCTGAACTCACTCTGGAAAGGGAAGGAGAATTTCTGCAATTTTTTTTTTCACCCAAACATTGCATAATAGTAGAAATGTCAAAGATTTCCATGGGGTTTAATTTCATTCTTCATGTGGCTGTGGTCATACAAGAAGTTTGAACACTGCAGGGGTTGGCAGATTTTTGGAAGATCACGCATCCTGGGATAAGTTTTCAGCCTCGGCTTTACCAAAGAATGCCTGGACTTATTTTTCAAATTGTGGTTGTATTATACACTAGTGTGTCTTTTTTTCTTTTTTCTTCTTAAAAAAAAAAAAAAAAAAGAATAGGTGCCAGCTGGTAATTGCGTATCTTACTATGGCCCTGAGCCTTACATGTTGTATGAAGATGTACACAAGCTTCCCTTTACCTTAAACCGTTTGGAGAGAAGAAAACCTTGTCGATATGCCCTCTGTCTTTGTCTTCTGATGGCTCAAGTCATGGCAGCTGTGCACCTCTTCTCCGTTGCATTACCGTGGCATTAAATATCATTGTCGTGATAAATCTTCACTAGAGGAAGGTAGCTGCTCCTGTTCCCATTCCACAGGCAGCAGATGGGGGCAGAGAGAACCTGTGGTCTCCGGGCTGTACCCAAAGTCCGTGGCAGAGCATGGAGGGCAGAACAATAGTCCTGGTTTGATTATTTGACTTTCTCCCCGCCTTAAACATTGGAGTCAATCCTATAGGAAAGCTACTTATTCCACAGAGTATTCAGATGTATGTTTTTAAATTAGGAATGTGATTGCAGGCTTCAAAAAAACTGTCCTTATCATATGGAGTATTGATAAACCCCAATCCAAAAATTTTGCCGGGTTTTTCCATCTTAAACCTGGAACTGCAGATCCCAATTACATCTGTGCTAAATGTTTTGCAACTGTACATGAAAGCAGTGAGTTTCAGAGAGTGTGAGCAGCAGCTGGCTGCAGAAATAGCATCGCTGCAACTGCAAAAAGGTAATGCAAGGAAAAACTTTGCTGAGTGTGACAGCAGTTACTAGCAGCGCTAAGTCCTGGTCCAGCACCTATTTAAGGTCAGCATCAAAGCTGATGCTGTGGTTTCTTTGGGCCACAAGCTGGGATTTCCTGGCCTTAAAACTCTCTGGGTGGTGTGAAGCTCTCTAGGTTACATGGTGAATCTCTGCATTTTTGCTGCTTGTAATTAAAGTTATAGATGATCAGCATCTTGCAGGATCTGGCCTTCAGAAGAATGTCCTTCCCTCTGCTGCTCTTCCTCCCTTTGTGGCCTAAGACCTAACTGTTATTGAGTGAGTGGGTTACAAAAAAGGGCTTTAAAATCATTGCATTCCCACTTTAAAGCCTCCCCCTCTTGGCTTGCTGTAATTGTGCACGTAAGGAGGAATATTGTGTGCTGTTCAGATTCTCTCACAGAAAGAAGTAGTAACAAGAACAATCTGTGCAAAAGAATTTAGCGCATTAAAGATGGGGGTAATAGTCGTTCTCATTTGTCCTTTTATGTGAAACAGATTTTATTTTAAATGTACGCTCTGAGTAGCTTAACCATATCCAGAAACTTGTTTACCAGGGTAAAAGTAGAATTACCCACAATATAAATTAAGATCATGAGTAGAGGTGAAATGATTGTACTGCGCGATTCTGCTTAGTCAGCTCAGCCGTGCTGCCGGAGCGCACACCTCGGTGGGCACGCGGGAAGCGGGTACTCCTGTGCTTGAGATTTCATCAGACAGCATATTTACTCATGTGTTTCACATCTGCTCCAAAAAAACTGTGTTGTAGCTCTGCTGTAGGCGTTACATTTCTGTGCCGTTAGACGTGGATCCGTCCTGTGCTGGCTCTTCGGTTTTTAAGACATGTCACTTCGGATTCATTTTGTACAGTGGCAGATTTCACCAACGTGTGACTTGCCAAAAAGTGATGCAAATTGCTGTTGATCAGGATTCCTATTTAAAATGAGAACAAACCGTTTGTCAGTGATACCATTACATAAAATGCCATGTAAGGGTCTCGATGAAGCACGTTACCTGCTCTGGCAGCAGTGGTGTAACTGCCATGGAAAGAAACGCCACCCAGCGCTGAGCCTATGGGAAAGGCAAGGGATGCTGTCCAGAGAGGCAGAATTCCTCTGCACCCTTTGTAAATTTGAGATTAAGGTTTTCAATAAAAGGCACATCTGTAAGAATCGGCATTGCCTCTGTCAGACAGCGTCGCTGCTCCAGCGCAGTGGTTTCCAGTGAATCACTGCGTCCTGCATCTGCCGCTGCGGTGACTGCCGTCCTGGACCAGCACCGGCAGAGCCCTCGCTGTCACTCTGGACAGGAAGGTCCCGCATGTGAATCAGTTCTGGGCAGGTCAGGGCACCGATGTGGAACTCGGAGCTCAAATGGTTTGTGCTTACCATGTTTTATTACCTTTGGCTTTGATCTTGATCCAAGAGTTAAAGGATAGGACCTTTGAGGAGGGAACTCTGGACCACAGCAGACGGTGAAGCAGCCCGTCATCTTGCTGCGAGGGCAGGGGCACTGCCAGCAGTCCTCTCAGCCCCTACGAGGTAGGATCTTTGCCCTGGAGATGTTGCTGGAAATGTTTATTGCTCTCCAGCTGCACCTCTATTAGGCTCCATCCTGTTCTCCTTATGTTTGACAACCCGCGCACCATGAGCTGTAGCACTTCAGAGCCCTAGTGAAGAGCAGCCAGCGGTTTAACCGCTCCCTTGCCAGGTTTCCTTGGCGCGAGCCTGCTGGGCGAGAGCGGAGAGCTCTCGCTCTTGGAGCTGTGCTGGTGGTTAGCAAGCCCGGGGAAACCCGAGCGCTGCCCTGCCTGGCCGAGGTTCACCTCCCGAATTCCCCCTGGGCAGCACCGTGGGTGTCAGCCCTCGCGGTGCTCGCGCCTGATTTCCATGTGTGTGTGTACACATTGCCAACGCATGTAGATGTAGTTACAAATGACTTGATTTGCACATAAGATCCTTTTCTTAATTTAATTTTTAAATGTAACTGGAGCAGTTACATCCTGCAGTTTATTAATGTAGCTTTAATTATTTAGTATACCATCTTGGCTTCGTTCTAGCCTGGAACAATTACTTCAAGCCCAATGACAAACAGAAAAGTGATTTTAACGTTGAAGGCAAATAAAATTAAAGAAGAGCAATGAATTTTTTTTGCCTAAAACGTGAGCTGGAAACTAGCACTGGTTCTTCCCTTTATCTATAGTTGTCTGTGCCCAAGGTAAGTAAAATCCCTGGAGAAGGGGAAGACCAGTTTTAAACAGGATCTACACTATCATCGTCTGCTGTGAGCTAGACCAAAGAAGCGTTTATCAGTCATGTACAGTGTGGCATAGGGACTCAGACCTTCTCCACCCTGACAGCTGGGCTGTAAAATGAAAAAGAAATTTCTAAAAGGCCAAGATTAGGTGTTATCAACCCCTCACCTATCTTGCTTTCTCAGGTACGCCTCTTCCCAATCTTTGGTATCCTTTTATTTATTTGTCAAGATGCATTGCTGCCTTTTAGCTGGATCAAGATAAATTAACCAAAGCGACAGTTTACATTTTAGGTTGAAAATTGCCAGAATTTCTCAGGCAACTGTCTGTAGACTAAAGTTTTATTCGAAGCTGTCCAGTTTTGCTTCTAGGAAGTCTCAAGCCTCCTGCTGATCAGGTTTTGATTTCTGATCTTTCCTATATACAAGGAGAAATGATCCAGAAAACAAATTTTCTAAGTGAAATTGGTATTTGCAACACTAACCCATAAGGAGAAAATCCTTCCAAAATCAGATGGAAAGAAGTGCATTGTGTTGGTATCTTGGTGGAAGATCCACGGCTGGTGTAAGCTGTCAGGTCACGCTCACCCACGCCCTCACACAATCCTCAGGTTTTGTGCAAGTCGAGTTTAATTCTTGCGAGTCCTCGTTACTGAAGTGTGGAACTAATTTTTACAGGTGCAGTGTTCACCATGAACAGCCTTCAACAGAAAGAAACATCTTGTATTTCACATGTGAACGACAGCTATTTCCTTCAACAGCCGAAGTGTCTTTTGTGATCTTTCACCATCAGGATACCGCGCAGAGCAGTGATTTATACGGGTTCCCACTCTTCTTTCTTTCAGCTCCTGTTGCCATTCCAGCTCCGAAGAACATAATGCCACAAAGCCTTCAGTAAAACCAGAGCCTGGAGGAAATATCAGGTGTTAACATCCAATAAAAAGCTAACACGCTTGAATGAACTGGGACTGCAAGGTACCTCTTGTATGGCCCAGGCAGGGACTGACCTAATGCAGCGGTTTTATGACGGTGGCAGGTAGGGACTAATTATAGACCCTGGACTCCATCATGAACTGACTTGTCAAGTTAACTTACCGCCTAAAGTACCTACAATTACATTGTGGGGGCTTTCTACTCCTTTGTATAACTGAATGCAGTTGCTCCTGAAGAAACATAGTGAGTAAATCTGAGGTGCTGAAAGAAATACTGCACTAGAAATTACGCTGTAGGGAACGGTTTATATGCTTCGGGGTAAATTAATGACCGGGTTTGGGTTTTTTAGAAGAAGAAAAAAAAAAAACACAACAAACTTTGTGCACAAATACATACTTTAAAATATATTTTCTTTCAAACACCAACTATTTTAACAACAGTGTAAATCAGATTTTACAGACCACATATTTCAAGTATGAAGTTCATTAAATGTGTGAAATTCTAGATTAGCTGCCGGGTGTGGCCAGAGCCCCAGTAATGAATCGTAAACTGTGTTCAGGTTATAATATCAGATTCCCTTGCCCTGGCAGTGATATTAAAGGGATAAAACCACCTTTTCCAAACAGTCATAACATTTCTTTATTATTTTTATTTAGTTTAGCCATCATATGATTCATATGATATAGTGAATGACTGCATCAGTGTTTCCATCCTGAACCTAATGTACAGGTGTCTAATTGGATTAGTTTGTTGTTGTTATTATTAATAAACCAACTTATGTCCTAATGTAACTGAAACTAATGCTATCTATTTACACATGCATTTTTGCCAGTGCCCTGATAGTGGGTGGTAGGCTGTCTTTAGATGCAAGAATATCGCTCTAAGCTGCAATTCACTCTGACCTCGCATGAAAGAAATACTTTATACAGTGAGAAAGCAGTGTGACTTTGTTTTGGCATGTTTTGGAGTTATCCACCAGCATAGCTGTATTCTCCAGCTGAGCCAGGAGTTAATAGGTGTGGGCATTTGAGTCCAGGTGTTCTGTGACCATGGTGGGTTTCATAGCCATCTTCTTGGTCTAGGTTTGCTAAGTCCTTCCTGGACTAGCTTTCAACCATGAATGCCTTCCTTTTCCAAAAGCTTGGCAAACACCCACCCGGCCCCACTGGAGAGGCACTTGCTGCTGTGTGGTACTTGGAGAAAGGTCCATGCTGAGAACTGTGAAGCCACTGGTGCGTGGACATGTGGACCTGGGGGCTGTTGAACCCACCCCCTGAAAGGAACAGCTGGGGAAAAATGCTCATAATCAGCTGCAATCGGAAGTAACTCTTAAAATTCCTACCTTGGTTCCCTACAGTAATTCCTTGGAAGGGGAAGGTGAGTGGAACAGCTGGGAATAACAATTAATTAATGATGCCATTCTCATTCCACAAACAACTTCTGTGAGCTGGGAGCAACGTGCAAAAGTGACCAGCTTTTCCTTGTACTGTTGTAACGACTACAATTCAGGGGACGAGATCTTCGTTGTATCCAGCTTCACTGCACAGAGCAGGCAGGAAAGGATCCCCAGTGTTCATCTGCCCCAGGCAGGGCGCTGGACGGAGCAGCTCAAGGGCTGCTGTAGGCTGAGCCGGCAGGCACCTGTGAATCCACGCTGCCTGGTGTTAGCCAGCACATGGAGTTTCTTCCTCTCCCTTTTTTCCTGTGCTATGCAAAGAGAAAGAGGTTCACAAGACGGTTCTAATCCTGGTATGACCAATAATGGGAATTTCCCAGGTAGCAACTTTGGATGGGGCTAAAAATCCAGGGTCAAGAAGTTAAAGAATTGGCATTTCTCATGTTGGAGATCTGTTCCCAAAGCGTGGCCTGGTGACTGCAGTTACAGTGACTTAAGCTCTAGAAGAAACAGATAAATGGTAACATGTTGTTTACTTGCCTTGTCCACATAGAGAAGCACCTCTCCAACTCCCAAGTGTGACTAATGTTCTTCCTAATTATTCCAGCGAGTAATTGCTCTATTCAGCTGTCTCTTCTTTTTTTCTGAACCTTAGCTTAAAATCTTGGAAAACAAAATAATAAAAAAAAAACCTATGGTTTTATAATCTTAAAGAGAAAATGTCTTTGGCAACAAACTAACATTTTTATAGCCTCATCCAGAGTCCTTATTTGTTTAATTAGTCTTGCCTTTAAAAAAAGGTTATAGTTCAGTTTTATCCTACATGCTCGTCTGCAAAAAGCCTTGGAGCTGCTCACCTAGTCATTGGTAGCAGTTTGTAAGGCAGTGCCAATCTGGAGGGCTTAAGTGTTCCCTGAAAACAATGTTTGATGTTTGGGTAAAAGCATAGATCATGGCGTGTAAACATCCCTCTTTGCACAAGTTTGCTAAATCAGGGTGCACTAAGGGAATTTCAGTTCTGGCGTAGACCTAGCCCCATTTACAATCCAGTAAATCAATATATTGCTTTTATTTCCCAGCTGTCACGTCTGAGTCCTGCTTGCAAAGGTCACGATCCACCTCAGCTTCCCGGTACCTTGCTATTCCCGGCTGCCCCCCGCACCCCGCCGGGAGCAGACCCTCCCCGCCGGCTCCGCCTGCCGCCGCGCAGCCCTGCGCTCCCGCGGTGCCTCAGCCCTTCCGTTCTCCCTATGGAGATGGGAAACGCATGTAAACTCTCGGATTTTCAGCTGAATGGTCGGGTTTGCCTTCTGCCCGGGCGTGAAAAAAGCCTCCCGGGAAGGTTGATCCCTTCTGTCGTACCTAACGGGCCACCCTGCCTCCTTTTCTCTCTCTCATACAAATGAATTTCTGTGCCTCTAAAATTCTCTATCCGAGAATCAATGCGGACTCTTGGCAAATTGAAGGGGCCAGGGTAGATCTGAGCCGTGATTTCGGTCCCGGAGGCGAGGTGGGAGTTGCGGTGGGGCGCTGGGCCGGTGCGGGGATGTTTCGGGATGCTGCGGGGCCGGGCAGGTCCCGGGTAGCCGCCCCCAGCTGCGCGGCAGGCTGAGCCGTTTGGCTTTTCCCTGGAGAAAAAAACCCAACAGGTCGGGTTTTTCAGGATGCTGAGGCTCAGAATAGGTTTTCCTACAGCTGCAGGTGCAGATCTGGTAATTATTTCACGTGTAACCTGCCATGAGGGTGTCGGACATTTCCATATACAAGTGGTTATTTATGAACTTGTGCGACTGCTTTGCAAATGTGCTTCGCTGTCTGTCTGCAATCCTACATATTTCTAGGAGACAGACACGGTAATAGGTAAAACGGGAAATTGCAGCCTAGGATAATATCGTATCAGGCCAGCTGAATTAATTACATCCTCCTGGTCCCATAAGAGGACACTAATTCAAGAGCTGCCTGACTAAAGACAGCGAGAGTGGGGCCCTATTGTTCTACGAGTGAGTTGAAAGACATTTATTTTTTCCTTTACAGGAAATTTTCGAGGGGAGGGGGAAGAGAAAGAATGTTCTCTACACTTTCTTTAATATCTTTCTTTATTTGTGGTTTTGTTTTCTGAAGTTGCCTTTGTTGAGGAAAAAGTAAAATAATTAAAAAAATCACTCTTCACTTATAAAAATGATTTTTAATGTTCACAAACAGAATCCGTTTACTGAAAGCCAATTCTTAGGGAAAAAACAAACAAACAAACCCAACAAAACTGCTTTAACTCAAAAAATAGCCTTTCGGTTTATTGAGTTTTGTTGAAAAAACAGAAAATTTCAACCAATTTTCATTTTAGATGAAAAGCTATTTCTCATTTGGAAAAAATGTTTTGATGGGAAAAATTCAAGCAGTTCTAGTTCCAATCTCGGAGAGCTGTATGTGGGTGGATTCCCCGGGCCACGTGGAGCTCATTACAAGATCAGACACTTCGTTTGTAACTTAATTAAGTGAGTGAATAGGTTATTTAGACAAGTGCATTGTCAGAAATAAGCTTGAGTTGGTAACATGTAGTCATGATGCTCTAGGACTGTTATGAAAACGGAGGGAGGTGCCAATTTGCATTACTTAAGCAGGCCGAGCTGCAGATGTTGGATTGCTTGGTCCTTGTTGGGCTCTATTCGGGAGTCCTGGTGAGGTGCAGAGTGTGTAAAGCTGGTGTTTAGGCACGGCTCTGCTTAACGTCTTAAACATGCCGAGGTTGCGCTGGGGAGTGCATTGTATGTGATGGCAGATTCGGGGAGAACAGTATTTACTTTGGAAGGGCGAGGAGCTTTTGTCAAAAATACTTATTGTTGCTGTGAGCCTGAAATACCTTTTGCAAGTGGAAAACAGAGATGTCTCCATGAAGTCTATGATGATAAACTCCGGGCAGCTGCCCCAAAGGCCTGCGAGCACATCCTCAGGAAGCCTTGATGTCTTATCTCCTGGAGAGCATGAGAAATTTAAAAAAAAAAAAAAAAAACAAAAAAAAACCCAAAAAACTATTTCGGTTTTATTGCCAACGAACGGCGCGGAGCCGGCCGGGGAGCGCTCGTTCTCCAGCGGGAGGTGCAGCGGCCCTGCCCGGTGGCGGGGCGACGCTGCGGGCAGCTGCCGGGGGAAGCCAGGGCCCCCCCGGGGCCAGGCTCCCCGGAGCCCCCCGGGTCGGCTGCCGGCTCTCCCCGGCGGCCCCGCTCTCCCTGCCCGCCCGTAGCTCCCCTCTCCTTGCTCAGTCTCCTCGGCTGGGAGCCCGGCGCTGCGGACGGGCTGCGCTGCTCACGGGGGCAACGTCGGTTTCTAAACCTACCCCCGGGGCCAGGACCAGGAGATGCACTCCCTGCCCTGTCCCCAAAAGCCGGGCATCCTCTTGGCAAGTGCCGGAGGGTGCCATGGGCATGGTGGGGAGGTGGGTCTGTTATTGGGGGTTAGGGATGCGGTCCAGAATGTGCCCCTGAAAGGAAGAGGAAGTATTCTCCTAACGAGGGAATAAATAGCTAAAAATATTAGCTATTAATAGCTCCTTACCTCCAAAAATAAAATCCCTTAGTGATACCAAAATAAGAAAGCAAAGGAAAGTCGGAGGTATTTGGCCTTCCTTTGAAAAAGGAAGCTAAAAATAACTATATATATATAAAAATCTCTCGTTTCTAGGGAAAGTCTCTGCCCCCGCATCCAGCTTGCACAGTTATATAAGACTTGAACTACATCCCCCTTCTCCTCCGCGGCCGCTCACAACGCGCTGGGAGCCGGAGCCAGATGGAGAAAGGTTCCGTCAGGAAAGTTTAACTCAGCGGGGAAGCTGCAGCCAGTGGAGGACACGATTCTCTCGCTGAACTCTCCAAAAGCCTTGGAAATCTTACAGTTGTGTCATATGCTGGTTTGGGGAATGCTCGCAGTCCGGAGGCAGCCGCCAGCCCTCTTTCACTTCTTTATTTATTTTTTTTTTCGCTTTGCACTGAGTTTAATTTGGGTAGCAGGATTCAGCATTTTTAAGTTGGAAAAAACTTGGTGGAAGAAGATATTTTAGGAAAACCCTGTCATGTGAACTAGCGGGAGCCGATCAAACTGAGCTATTAAAAGAAAGACATTGTATTTTTAAACGGTCCAGACTAGGGAAGCCAACCTGTGTGCCATAACCGCTGAGCTGTGACTGCTCCCCCGATTATAGCTCAGCGTGGGAGGAGGCGAAGCTTTCCGTCGGGGTCGCCCATTCTCCGCTCGCTCTGGGATACCCTTTGGCAGGGCCCGGTGCCCTCGGCCCCCCCAGGTTGTGTGTGTTCCCCCCCCGCACCCGGCTGCTCCCTTTGCTCGCCTTCAGCCCCCCCCAGCTCGCCCCTTCCCAGCTCTCCCCCTCGTCTAAAGCCCCTTCCCCAGTTCCTCTTCTCTGCATTTCCCAGTGCAATTATAACAAGTGGTGCTGGGGTGATCAGTTAGTGCCACAGTGAGGAGTTTGGGTGGTGGGGCTGGAAGTGAAATTACTAATTTCTCCCGACTAATAATTAATTAACAATTGCAAAGCAGCAGCCTCGGTTTCCCCTTAATGTTACGAAATAGAAATCAAGTGGTTCCGACTTTACTTCACCTGATGCGAATAGTGGGTCCGATCGAACACGCCGATTAGTTTAGGCGCGACACCTCTGCAAAGGAGCCGGGAGCCGCTGGGTGCGCGGGGCGGGCTCCGTCCCGCGTGGGGCCGGGGCCGCTGCGGGAGCAGCGCCGGGGTTTTTGCAGGATCTCGCTCGTAAATATCGTGGCTTCAAAGTGGCCCGTTAAAGGGCAAAGCATCCAGGTCGAGCCTAAGTGTCAGGCGCAGCTTTTCGGTGCTACTCTGCCAGCCCGGGGCCGTGCGCGCCTGGGGCTCGGGCAGCGAAATCTCGGCGGGCGAGCGGCCGAGGAGCGACGCTTGCGAACGGCATCGCTGCGGGGAGAGCGGAGGGGTCACGGCGCCCAGCCTGTGCGGGGACGAGGGGGAAAAGGCTTCCCTCGAAGCCGGCGGGGCTGCGGGGGGTCCTCGCTGCGGGGGCTCCCGGGGAGGCTGGTGCGGCGCCGCGGGGGGAGCTGAGGGCGCGGGGGTCGGGGGTCGGTGGAAGCCGGTTGCATAACGGGCCCGCGGAGCTGGGGAAGGTATTTCCGCCTCGGCATGTCCAAAAATGACAAAGGCTAGGAAAGTGAGGTGCGCTGAGTTTCCCTGGCCTGCCTGCAGTTGCTAGCCTGCAGGACAACAAACTCGAGAAGCAGAAAGTTTGATTGTGATACCTCCTTCGAGTCGATTTTGGGACTCAGGGAGTGAAAAATGGAAATGTCGTGCGGGTGCCAGCCAGCCCTCCGTGCAGCTCCGGGCCAAGTCCCTCTGCAGTGACTCACTCCCCGCTGCTGCCCAGGGCTCCAGCTGACCCCGGCAGCCACCCCGGCTCAAAATGTACATTGCGGCGTTTGGTGGGGTTATGTACAAGCACCGAGGGACTGCAGAGCTGTCACCATCCCCGAAGAGTTGTTTTATGTATGTGGACTCTTGATCGCTTCTGGAAAAAAATATATGTAAGTCCAGTTGCACGGAGGTACTGAGCCCAGCACAGCATCAAAAGGCAGATGCTCGTTAACACACTAGTGAAAACTATACGTTGTGAGACAGCACACAGTTCATGACATCTTTGACTTTATTTTCCTGTTTTCTTTTGCTTTATTTTCCTGTTTATACATAGTGCGTGTAAACACACACGGGTTGTCTTGGTTTCGGAGGCTTCCTTGGCTATTTCATTCTTGCTAAGCTCCACGTGTATCAATGGAAATCCATGGGGTTGCTCCTCTCTCTTCTAAATGGACCTAAAAATAGAAACAGAGAGAGGTCTGTGAAATGCCACTAAACAAATTAACCGATTTTTTTTTTTTCTTTTCGTCTTCTGTATGAAGAATTGAGCCAGTGGTAATTAGAAGCCAAAACCTGTGCCAGTAACAAGATGGGTATTAATAGGGTGCTGGCGAATTTAAAAGACATAAATATAAGCTGGGGACTTCGGTTTTCTGAATGATTTATTCAAAGGTAAAAGCAGCAGCGGTCCGAACTTGTCTCTGCTGGGAAGAAGGAAAACTTCTGCACAGAAGCCCCGTTGCTTTGAAAGGCTTTGCAGTTCCTGCAAGTTTTGTTTAAAAAGCACACACTGGGATTTTTAACATCATCCATATTTCTTTCTTTCTCGCTCTCTAACTTTCTGCTCAACAATTAAGTGCTTGTGCTGCAGACTGAGAAAGCCGCAGAGCTGCCTTGGCCCGGAGCTGGGAGACGTCATGGATTCCTGAGTGTGAAGTTTGCAGGAAAGCCCTCAGTTTGGGAGATGGAGGCGATCCAGGGGTTTCCATGGCACTGGGATAAACAGGAGGAAACAGTGAGGGAATCCCGTTATTTTACAGCATTCAAAGACTATAAACACTCGGAGCAGGGAAGGAAGTGGCCTTTCCCTCTCTAGTAACCCTCATCTCAGAGCAGAGCACTGACTTCACTTCAGGAACAAGCTCAGCCCAGTTCGGATCCCTCTTTGCACCTCCAAACACTTACGGAGGAGGCGAGCAAGAGGGGTTCCCTCTGTCCGGGCGGCACTGGTTGAACATGGTTTAAAGAAGATTTTTTTCTTCTTTTTTTTTTTTTCTTTTTTCTGCTATTGATTTTTTTTTTTTTTAAATTCCTGATGCAGAGAGAAACTGCCTGCAGGCTGGTACATTACCACCACATCATGAGGTCTATGGATCAAGGTAGGGTCTTACTCCTGCGCGGTGTGTCTGTGTGCTGTGTGTGTGCCCTCCTGCGCGTTTCCCTTACCCGGGGGTCTCTGCAGGTCACTGCTCGGGCCAGGTGCTTTATCCTGCCGGTTTTAGCTCGCTCGCAGGCAGCTCGGCTGGGCAGGCAGGAAGGGTTTCATGGCGAGAAGGTCCCTCGGGGAAGGGACTGGGCTGGCTTTAGGTTTGGTTTGAAGCGCTCCGCGAAGGCGATACAAATCTGTCTGGAGAAACCTCCTTTAAACTTCAGCCAGAGGGACCCTCCTCTTCCAAGCCATCACCCCAGGAGTCTCGCTGACTAACCTCCCGGCCGCTTAACCCTTCCGCCGCCTGCCCAGGTCGGGGGCTCGGGGCGTCGCAGGCGGCTTCCCCGGGCCCGGCGGGGCCTGCGGCAGCGCTGAGATGGGGTCGGCGGCTCCGCGGCCGCGCTGCCCTCGGGGATGTCCGCGGCTCCCGTCGGGGTCCGCACCTCCGCGGGGCGTGCGGGGGGTGGGCAGCCTTGCCGGGGGGCTCGGGGCGGCCGCCGCGCTCCCCTTCCACCGCCGCGGCGTCCCGGTGCCGGTGGAGGCAAGAGTTAAGCGCGGCGAGAGGAGGAGTCTGCCCCGCTGTCAGCGCTCGGTGCGCGCCCCCTGCGCGGCCGCTCCGCGCCGCCCGCCCGCGGGTCCGCTCCGACCCGAACCATCACCCCCCTCCGCAGCCGAGGTCTCCCAGCCACGGCCCCGGTCCCACCGAGGCGGGGTGCAGCCGTCTAGGAGGGGCCGCGGCATCCTCCGTCCTCCCCCCGCGGTGGCGAGCGAGGCTGTGAGCCCCGGGGGAGGGCGCGGCGCCGGGAGCGGCCCTGCGTGGGGACGCGGAGGGGGCTGCAGGCACGGCAGCGGCTGTGCAATGCTGGCACGGAGCCGGGGGAAGGGGCATCCCTCCGAGCGATGCCAGCGGACGGGGAGGGGGTCTCCGGGCACAGCTGTGCCTGGGGCTCTCGGGGTCGGCGTGGCCAGCAGCCGCGGATCCAGGCGGAGGATGCTCCGCGCGAGGAAACCCCTCGCCGCCCGCAGCCCGGCTCTTGTAAAGCACCCGTGGACCAGCGAGCCCGGCTGCTCCCGCCGGGCCCTGCAGCCCCCTGCCCGGGCGGCCTGCCCGCTCCCGCGGGGTGCTCGGCGCTGCACCCCGCGGGCCGGGCGGGAAGCGCAGGTGAGTTGCAATTTTTACAGGGCTACCGGTCCGGGGAGCAGCGTGGAGAGGGGGCAGGAGGTGGAGAAGGGGAGCGCTCTTCCATCGACTCGCTCCATTTTAGATTCCCCCGCCCTCCGGCCGGCCAGCGCCGAGCCTGCCCGCCGCGCTCCCCGCCCCGCCGCCAGCGCTGGCCCCGCCGCCCGGCCGCTGACTCAGAGCCGCCCCGGGCGCTCCCGGGGCCGGCGGAGGGGGCATGCGGGCGATGGGGGGGATGAGGCGGGTACCGCAGGGCTTCGTTTGAAGGGCCCTTAGTAGCGGCTATTTGTTTTCTCCTGCCGTAGCAAGCTCCCCAGGCACCTGCCAAAACACAGTCATTAACACGTACACCCGAAGGGGATCATCCGAGAGCTCCAATTCTCGGACAAGCCAATGGAAAGACTCTGAGTGGCTTTATACCGCCTTAGGATCAGGCCATTGCCCTGCCTCATGTACCCTCGGCTTCCTCCAGACAGAACTCCCTCTCTCCTGAGCGCTTCAGCTGTTGTTAGTCACTCTTACAACACCCCGGAGAAGTTATTTTGCTGCAGAGAGAGCAGGAAAGGGAAAGATAGGAGACTTCGTGCTCTTCTCAGTGCTGGCAAGGTCCTGCTCTCACCTGCTATAGGATAGCAATGGATCAAAGCACAAGGCAGCGCTCCAGTGGCAGCTACCGCAACTCCTTCCATTGCCATGCAGCTCTGCTTTCCCCAGAGTAGATGTTCCCCAGAGCCCTGCAGTCGCAGACCAAAATGAAAGGCACTGATTCTTTTTTTTCCAGATCAAATATTTGAGACTACAGTAGCCAGATGAGCAGTGCAGTCAGTTGCACGACAGAGCCCAGAGATGCTCCGGAAAGAATATGCTCCTGGGCTCCAGTGCATATTTTTCTCTTATGCAAAATGCTTGCTCCTAGGCATAGGGGCAATGGGAGCAGACCCAGGCACCGACTCGTCTTCGTGTCACAAGTCTGCTCCCAACCTTTCCACAAAGAAAAAGCTGCATGAAACTGGCAGGGGTTAGTAGCACATGGCACTTTCGGGATCAGTCTCTGGTGTGGGAGGATTTCTGCACCCACAACAAAGTGCAGAAGTCTCATTAATGTAGGATGTGTAAACAATGATGTGTTAATAATTTTAGGCCCTAACCCCCTTTTATGATTCGAGCAGGCTCAGAATGGGGAACAAGGACTTTGCATAGCCTAACACCCTGCTAGCAAAAAGATGCTTCAGCAGCTGTGCTCCCTGAGCTGTGCTTCTGCAAATGTCAGCAAGACACTAGCCACGGCAGAGATTTTCATCAGGTGACCGTGAGTCCCTGTGTCATCTTGTTGTCTCACATCTGTTAATGCTCCATCACTCGAGGTAGCCCCTTTCTATCTGTAAGCCTGCCCTGCGGGACACGGTTACACCAGCTATCAGTCAGCAAATGATTTCAGTGTCTTTCATACAGGGCAGGAATCACATTCACAGATGGGACACTGACATAATTGGAGCACTCTTTTATAACATTCCAATAGATATTCTAACTGAAATGTTTCATCATTCATTTTTTGAAAATAGCCAAGGATAATAATATCCTAGAACTTCTTTTCCACTACTGGCTTAATCTATTTTTTTAAACTATGATATGTGCATTCCTTTGGTTTGCACAGCAGACTTCAGAACTTAATGGGAACATGGAGATACGAGCAATTTTTCCATTGTCCTTTCTTGCCAAACCACTTTAAGCCTGAAATTGGGGGTAATATCTCTGACTCAACCTGACCCCAAAATTGAATAGTAGTGTGTGTGCATGTGTGCCTCTCAAAGGAAGTACCAGAATATTTCTCCCCTCCCTCTCTTCTTTTTTTCTCTAATAGCACTCCCCACACTCCAGACCGAGCAACTAGTCACTCACAGTCTGAGCTCATTTTAAAGAGCTTGGATTAAGTCCATGTGCAAGTTTTAGTTGCCTGTTAAATTTCTAATGCCTGCCACATACACCATTAGAACACTTAGATTTTTAAGACAGCATTGACTCATATTTTCTTTGGGTTTTAGCTGCTAAATAGAGATGCAGCATTTTTAATCCACTTTTCTCTACCTCCTTTTCTTTTAAAAAGTTTAATACGAGGGTATTACGGTATTACAGATCCAGTGTAAATTACATGTCACGTGGGCCACGTAATAATTAGCACAGTCACCGTATTTCTGAGAAGATCGTCTAAAACCTTCTTCAGCTCGGAGCATCATCTGATCACTTGCATTAGTGAAGTTATTGGTACAGAGAATACAATGGGACGGTGTAAGTAGAAACTGAAAATAGTAAATGATAAATTACATTTGCAATAAATTTAAACACCGAGAAATACGTTAAGTACTTTTTAAATCATAGTTTGTATTACACTAGAAACTACTCTTTCTTAGCTTTGTTTTTGGATTCCTTGTCCCCTAGTACCTAGGTAGTCCAGTATTCACATACTTTTAAAGTTTATTAAAGCAAAGCCCTGCCAAAGGCAAGCACTGATCCAACTATGTGGAAAAGGACTCCTTCCATTCTCCGGTTCCCTGAAATGGCAGCACAATGTATTTCCAGTTCTGCTCTCTGTAGAGCCTGCTGCAAGTATACGTGGCTGCAATTTTTGTTAATGCTGCCAAGGACAGACTTTGCTTAAGTTCTTGAAACACCTTTTTGGCTCATGAAAACAGCTTTACAGGAAAAAAATAGGAGTTAATGCTGACTCCCGGATCTTTAACGTGGGTGCTGTGAGCCCAAGCGGAGTTGTGACCAGCGGCCGGGGGTTGTGGCCATGTCGGTCTATTGATAGTGGTAACAGGAGAAATAAATGGAGGATCCTTGTAGAAAGGAATTATTTCTGATATGAAAAAGATTGAGATTTAGGGAAACCAACTAGTATTTCCGGTCTTTGGACACTGTATTCCAGCCTTTCACTCCAGCCCTAATGGAAAACAAGCATTGGGAAGTGTTTGTCACGTTGTTTGGGTTTTTCCTTTGATTTGGAGTGGCTGGATGCTTTTTCTGAGTGTATGTATTGAGCTGAAGAGTCCGCAGTCTATTTAAGTCTAGTAGTTCTCCTGCCTTTTCTTCATTGCTAATTATTAATGACAGACTGTGGGCAGTATTTGTCAGTTATGTAGTTATAACAGCAAAATCTTAAACAATTTATAATGTTTTATTCTCATTGTTGGCTCGAGAGCATGTTTTGGGTCTAAACTAAACTATGCTCAGCCCTTGGAGGACTCCAAAAACTACAGCTGTCCCTTGAGCTGAATTCTGCAGCTGCTTGCACCTAGTAATGGTTTCATGCATCTCTAATATTTAGGCCAAATTTTTATTTTGTGCATTTGCACCATTTCTGCTGGAAATAACACACTGGTAGGTTCCAACGTAGTGCACAGGGTATAGCATTATAACTCACACCTCTGTGCACTCAAAGCCTGTGGAAACTGTTATTCCTATATGTTATGCCATAGCGGTCATATGGGACCAATGTCCTTATGTGCCCTGTGAGCTGCAGAAGGGAGCAGGGGGAATCCAGGCGATCGTATGCCTGGTGGCTTGACATCCGTCAAGCTGTCCACTGGGCAAAAGAGTTGAATCCTATAAGCTGAGCTAATTCCTACATTTCTCTAACACTTTTCTCATTGCTGTCTTGTCACCCTAATTCCTTGCCAGTGTCAGAATTTATGATTACATGTATTAGCGGTGAAACTATTTCGGATGACATGGTCATCTTGGAAAGCAAAAGGTACATTTTCCATTTGTGGAGTATTACTAATTCTAGGAGTAGCTGAGGGTAAATTTGAAACTTCACATGCTTAATGGATTGCAGGCGAGCTAGGAAATAAAGGATAAAGGATCGGACAAAGATTTAGCAGAAGTTGGGGTCGTTTCCCCATGCTCTCCTGCCGATCACCCATATCTTACTTAAAAAGGCCAATGTTATTGTTCGTGTCTTTTCTTTTTGTGGCTAATACAAATGATGCTCTCCAATCGTGCTCCATGTGTTGTTAGCTGCAAGGATGACAGCTCTCTTTAGTGCTAAGCCAAGATCAGCAAGTATATTTGGTTTTTCTAATGAATTTTAAATAGAAGGGCCAATGATAAAAGGCTAGCACTCCAGCAAACGGTAAGCATCATTTTAGAACAGATATATAAATAGGCCAATTTAATATATGTTTTCTTCACATTTAAACAATTCAGAATGAATCAAGCCCTGAGACAGAGCAGCACATGTTCCCCAAGGGCCGGCAGCCTCCGCTCCCCACGCACGTTCCTGAGGGTAAGAGCTCAACCCCATCTGCAGCTTTCTGGGGTGGCCTCATTTCTGAATGCCAGTAGCCAAGACCGCTAATCACCGGCTGCTCTGGCTTCCCCATCTGTGCCCAGCGGCAGCAGAGCCCTGTCTCTGGCCGAACCAGACACTATGAAACTACAGCGAGCGCGCGCCTCGCGTAGTATTAAGAATCGCTGCAGCAGATGAGGTAGGCTTTAACTGTGGTCTCCAGCTCAACCACAGAGCGAGCGCTGGATGCTTTTCAAAATAGGCTTCAGCGGTCCCTGCGCCGAGCAAGGAGCAGCATCGTGTTGCACAAGAGGAGACAGACACAGCCTATGACCTTTTCACACCTCTTACACACGTGCGTGCAGATGCACACAGGGCTCTGCGCTGACCATGTGGAAACCTAGCAAAGCGCCATTCTTGGTTGTTTTGGCAGCGTGTGCAGGAGAAAGTTCAAATGGTTAAGTCCAAGGAAGCTATTGTGTTACTATGTATGTTATGCATTAATGAGAAAAAATATTGTCCTTTTAGTCTCTGCTGAGTTAAAGTATGGCATTGACTGCAGTGAAATCACTCATTAATCCAGTGGCTGTGAATATGGAATAATGGCTTTTCCCTCTCCATTTAAATTGCGCTCCAGCGGGAAATACATATAGAGAATATACCAGTAGGGTTCCCAGTATTTCCAGCTAACCATCTCCTTCTCTAAATACCTCAGAAAAAACCCCGGCACATCCCGTCTGCAGGACCACCTGCCCTTTCTGCAACTCTGATTTCCCTATCCCTTGGCACTTTCCAGTAACAAATTAATGCCATAAAGGCCTAATTCCAGTCTGATTGTTCCCTCCTGCCTTCATGCAGCCACAACAGCAGTTGTTGCAGTTCCCCTTGCTCCCCTTTCGCACCCCAAAGCGCTGTGCAGTGTTTCTGCTCACCAATAGGTGCCTCTAACGCCTCCCAGTAGCTGCTGCAGGGTGACCGGCCGGTACAAAGCCTGCTGCTGGGGTTCTCCAGAAGCTCAATGTAGAAACTCATTTCAAAGCACAGGAAAAGTCCGAGTTCTTGCATTCTGGACTGGCAAAGGATGGAGCAAAAGGGTGTGATGAGAAGGTGATTTGTCATTACTTGGCTGGCCACATTAATGATAAATGCGGCTGGATATAAGCCTAAACGTAGAGATTCTGGTTCATGTGTGCTAGGAAACAGACTTTCTGTGACCTTAGACAAGTAACTGAGGGTCAGATTTTTAATGTAGTTAATGCTGTCGTGTTAACAGGCTTAGCAAATAAAAACAAGTTGAAGTAAACACCAAAATACTTTTTTAATGATCTTGGTCCCTCTGCCTTTGCCTCCCTTCCCTGTCTACAGACTAAGAGCATTTTTTAAACTCACAGACCTGGTGACAGCCATCTGTACACTAATAAAGGGGACCATACAAACAGGTAAGCGAGGGAACAGAGTCTTCTGACCACAGATGTTCTAAACACACAAATTTAGGATCTCCAGTTACCCACGAGTGAAGTCATTGCTGGTTGTAGCAGCCATCGGAGGGGTAGAAGGTTGTTGGGAGGCAGCGACCAGCACCCTGTGAAGGGCCTCGGGAAGATGTTGATGAATAGAGTCAATGTGGCGAAGTGGCCAAGGGTACCTGGGAAAGCTGGCAGCACTGGCAGTGTGGTCAGCAGGGAGCACGGCAAAAGCCCATTCTGTGAAACACTGTTTGTGAGCAACGCAGGAGGAGAAGAGAGGCCTTGTGCATGACAGACTTGATGTTTCTAAAGGTGCTCCAGTTAAGAGAGGTTGCAGAGGTGATGGCAGAACGAGACGCACCCAGAAACCTGCCTGCTGCTGCTTTAGCAGCAGCCTGTAATGGGAGGCAGGAGCACGTGGCGCAGGACGCATGAAGCCTGGAGAAGGCAAGGGCAGCACCTGGGCTGCCTGGAGCTGCTGGAGACCCTGGAAACCTCAACAGAAAGGGGCCCGACTGCTGGGGAGGAGGAGGTTGTGTGCAAGACAGCAAGTCATGCTCAACCTAGGTAACAGGGCAGAGACGGCTCACCCAATGGGGGCTGAATGGGGTTTCTGGAGGCTCCCGTCCCTGTGCAAGGCCATTACTTCCCTCGCAGCTCTGCTCTTCCCTCGTCCGCTCCACTCCCCCTCCTCCCCAGGCCCCTCTCCTCCGCTCTCCCACCACGACCCCTGGCAGGCATCCCCCCCGGAGGGACCCCCCTCTCCCCCGGGGCCGGTGCGGTGCGGGCCGGGCTCCTCCTCCCCGGGGGCGGCCCCGGCGGCAGGTGGCTGCTCGGGAGCAGGAAGCTGCCACCGCTCGTCGCGCCAATCCCCCTCGTGTGCCGCCGCCGGGGCTCCGCGCCCGCACCCCCCGCCGTCGGGGGCAGCCGCGCCCGCCTCAGCGACCCCCGGGAGATCTTTTTGCTTGTCTTCCCCCCTTTTTTCCCTCTTTTTTTCCCTCTCTCAACTCCTCTCCACTTGCACTTGGAAGGATACCGACGGGTTTCGCGGCGGCTGTCGCACTTCGGGCTCCTTTCGGCAGCCGGCCAGCCCCGGGCGAGCCTCCCCTCCCCGTCCGCCGCTGCCAGGCGGGCTCTGGCCGCGATGAGCGCCGCCGCCCAGGCTCCGGAGCCCGACCCGCAGGAGGGGGGCCCTGGGCATGGCCCCGGCCCGGCCCGGGAGGGCAGCCCGCAGGAGGAGTTTGACTTCTCCATCCTCTTCGACTACGACTACCTGAAGCCGATTGAAGGTTGGTGAGGAGCCGCCGCAGGAGCACCCGCTGCCGTGCCCCGACGAGGCGGCCGGGCCGCTTCTGCCGGGCCGAGCGGCTCCGGGGGCCGGGCCGGGCGCTGCCTGCGCCCTCCAGCAGCCCCTCGGAGGGCGGTGGAGACCCGGGTGCTGCGGGCCCCTGCCCTGCCCGGGGCCAGCCCCGCCGGGGCCCCTCCCTGGGTCCGCAGCCGGGCGTGTGCCCCGGTCTGACCGCCCGGGGCCGGCGTGGCGATGGATGCCGAGCGGTGTGCTGCTTGACGGGCTGTGCTCAGGGCTGGGTTTTTCGGGTTTTGCGGTGCTGCTTTAGCCAGCAGGCGCTTGCGAACGGTCACTGTCACTGGCGGCAAGTGGCTTGGTCCCTATGTGGTGATGGGGGACCGTGGGACCTTCCTATTATTTACAAAGTTGTGCACCCGGGTGTGAGAGCGCCGCTGTGAAAGACGAAGCAGAAGAGCTCAGCTTGGTTGGTCTGCTTGTGACCGTCATCATCATGGTAGAGGGTGTTCTGGAAACTCAAAAAGGCAGCTTGAGCACCTGTCTAGGAGCCCCAAGGAGTTTGCTACCTGCAATGAGTCTGACCATCCTGCTTGGATGGCAAGGAGCTGGGGAGATCTAGTTTCCAGTTTGGGTCCAAACACCATAAACTTTAGTTAAAATAAAAAAAAAAAAATAGGAAGATTTCCAGACTGTTCGCCTACTTTTCTGAGTTTATGCAAGTCTGTGATTCTAAAAGCACTGTGACAAGTGTTCCCTGACTTTCTAAATGATAATTCTATCTCTTGATGATACTAAAAAGTGGTATTTCCTATCCTATAAAATACAGATTTGTGTAAACCAGACAAAGCCAAAAGAGACAGGACCCAAAGGAAAGAATTGCTGGGATATTGTTTCTAAGATACATTCGTTTTGATTCTGCACAGTTGGGAGTTGGCATTTCTCTAGGGCATTTGAAGAAAGATGTTGTGTCCGTAGGGGACGGTGCAGGAGGAGACCTAGTAGGCCTGAATCGTGGTATCATTAGCAAAATGGAGAGTTGTTACTGAGTTTTATTCTTTGTATACTTGTTTAAATATACAGATATGCACCAACATCAAAGCTGAGTGAGGATGGCTAATGTCATCAAATGTACAAAGATGAATTTTCTTTCAAGGTTTAATGTAGATCAAACCATGCTAAAATAAATCAATGATGGGGAGAGGTCAGTGATTTTGATGAAAATACATTAAATCTCAGTGAAAGCTTCAGATGCTGGTTTTTTTCACATCTTTATAGTAGAGAGTACTGCTGTGAAGGCTTAAGTGGGAAGTTCCACAGAATGTAATAGTACGTAGGTGGGGGGTAGAAAGTTTAATCTTCAAACTGCATAAATGCAGAGCCGTGTATGCTTGTAGTAGAAGTAACTTCCTTCTTGAGCCTGCTTTCTCCACATTTGAATGACTGGAAACCATAATTAGTAGTAATTTTCTTTGTTCCAAAGATGGAAATCATTAGCATAAAAAAAAAAGATCACAACCATATATACTAGTATTGTAATCTGGAGAACATTCTCCCTCGCTTTGAAAAGGCACCAGCTAGAGTCTGTAAGCAATCCAGTATACATCCGTGACCTTTAATGTACAAAAGATTAAAGCATGTTTACACGAGAACAGAAAATGTTCAAATTTTGAGAAAGGGCTTTATCCACATGCCGGTGGTAAATGATGCTTGTTGTTCATGTGCGATTCTGGCCTCGTCTGAACTGCAGTTGGGAAAACAAGCCTTTTTCAGTGGAGGACTCAAAATGGAACCAAAACCATAGGAGTGTCTGTGGATCTCAGCACCTCAGTCTGGTTCCTACATTCAAAGCCCGTTTGAAAGAGGCTCTGGTTTCCTCAGAGTCTTGCTCCACCCACCGCTCGCGACAAGTCCTATAATAACAAATCTCTGTAAACATGCTAAAAGTGATTTTTAAAAACATTTTTTTGGGGAAAAAAGTAAATTTGGGGCTCTAGGAATGGATTGGATGAAAGCTTATTTCTGATAAACAATTTTTTAAAAGTTTGGGATTTGACAGTATCCACCTAAGCTTGTGTTTTAAAAGTAGGATCTATATCACAACTTGTTGCCATGGAAATGCCAGAAATATCCTTACTGAAAGCGGTTGGCATTCAGTAGTGCTTATGTGTTATGTGTGCCTGAGACAACAGGAACATGGACTGCTGTAAAAGCAATGGGAAAAAAGGGTAAATAAAAATCCTACGGTCAATATTATTAATATTAGATATTCCTCTCTAAGCCAACCATTTCCAAAAGCAGGAGTGCTGTACAAAGTGCCATTTTCCATGTGCTTTTTACTTTTACCCTTACTTGCCAGACTTTAATTAGCTATCTTCTTCTCAACATTTGCAAACCAGAAACATCTGCCTTCAGCAGGCTGAACTCAGAGATGTGCCCAGGTGAACAGATGGGCCTGGGTAAAGCGAGTATCCTGTGCTGTTAGGTTGAAATTGTGATTTTACTTGGGCATTGAAGATGTTTTCTGTCTCCTTTTAAAAAAATGTGTTAGATGCATTCCCTTGAGAGATACATATGGAGGTATTGCTAGTGGTATCCCAAGTTTTAGCTTACTTCAAACTTGAAAGGTGCTGAATATCCCTGTTTCTCAGAAGGAGAAGATTGACAGAAAGTCAATGAGCATTTGAACTAGCTCTTACAAACAGGAGTCCCAGACGAGTAAGCTCTGATAACTGCTTTGTGTATTGTTCCATAATACCTGTTGTTGGCCACTATGAGAGACGAAATACTGAAAAGTCAGACAACCGCTCTGCTTCAGCAGCTCTCTTCATGTATTTTTGTTCTGTGTTCACTGTGAGATGATCCACTGATAGGTAAAGCTGCCACATAATTTTTAATATTTGAGGTTAACCCTTCTGAGAACTGATCCTCTGAGAGGTGTTCTGAAACTTAAAATCCAAACAAAACCCATTTTTAAATAAGATTCCAGACAAAATCCTGCCCTAAGACAACAGGTGAGAATGCAAATGGGAAAGAAAGAGTATTTGCTTGTAGGCTGAAGCCTTTGCTGTAGCTCAGCAGACTCTTACATTGCACCTGGTGAGCTGAATCTACAAGGTCTATGTATGTATAATATAGAGAAGGGAAGCAGGGAGCATCTATAAATATTAATATTCCTCTGAATGCTTGTTTGTCTGTAGACAGGCTCCCAGGGACATTGCCACATCTTGTAGCTGTCAAACCCTGTATAATTTGCCTCGTTCCTTCTTTTTCTCCCCAATACAAAGCTATTAAAAGGAAAAAAAAAAAAAATACTTGCAGCTCAGTCCTGGTGACTGGCTCAGTAACACAGGAGGCAGTGTTCAGCGGCAGCCCTGCAGTGAAGAAACAAATATGCACATGTAGCAGAGAATACCAGATTTCACTCAGGAAACCAACTTTCACTTTGAGCTTCCAAGCAGCTAGTGTAAATAACAGACGGCTCGGCTTTTGAAAAATGCAGAAAAGCTCTGGACTGGCCCCTTCAAATGGCAATAAGCAAATTAATTAAAAAAATGTGGACTCTCTTACTTATGCAAATAAGGAACTCCATTTAAATCCCAGGAGCTGCACTGCAGCAAATGGATGTGAGGTCAGAACCGAACTTCTCCCCTTGCCCTCCCTTGGCTCCCTGGTCCCGCACGTGGCTCTTTAACTTCTCCTAGATGATGATTTGTGTAAACCCATCGTGGAATGCAGTTGCTCTGGTGATCTCTTACTCCCTAATTTCATGCTAATTGCCAAGGTCACATTTGGCTGACTGAATGGCTTTGAAGTTACTGCCTTGTTTAAAAAACAGCGGCGCGTGGACCCTTGCAAAGCCATGTGTGCACACACTGGTGTGCATCCCGTCCGGCTTGGGAAATCCCTGGAGCCCAGCAGGACCCGGTGTGGGTTTTCCTTTCAGAGATGTGTGAAAAGGAGTTTTTTAAATCAAGGGTTAAGTCCTTTGAAACTTAAATCCCTTGATCTTTTTCACCTGTGTTTTCCCTCTTCTAGCTAATCAGTACTAAGGGCAGTCCTGAAGGCTCCCACCTGGGGAGGGTGCCCAGCCACCGGATGGGTGGTGGAGCTGCCTGCAGCGTTCCTGAGTCTATAGGAGCTGGTTTGCTGTTTACGATACGGTAGGACGCAGAGCCCTGCTTCCATTCCCTATTGTGGGAAGAAGAGAGATGGTCTTGTGAACTAGTAACTGGGTAAAGGCTGTGGAAAAAAGGGAGGAATAAGAGCTGGCAGTTTGGGTGGGATCCCAGGGAGCTTGGAGGTAGGACTTCCCCAGTTGTGAGGCTTGGGTGATGCAGGGGAGTAGGCTGTTTGCTGCCAGTAAAGCTGACTGAGAACTTGAGGAGGTGCCAGTGTTGTCTGGGTGTGAAGCTCGCTTTCTTTTAACCCCCTTTCAAACAAGAAGGATCTTTTGGTACTGAATCGGAGGATGATTCAGCAGTGAAACCTCAGGCTGGGAAATGCCTGAGTGAAGGGAGGTGGGGAAGCACTGTAACTGCACAGAGGGGTGTCAGAGGAGCTGGGCTGAAGCTGCTGGGCTGAAGCTGCTGGGCTGCTCGCTGAGATGTCCATCAGAAAAGCAGTGGAGAGGACAGTCCTTTGCAGGAGTATTTCAGTCTGTGTTCTGGGATGCAATATGCAGGGACAGATAAACCCTTGAAGGTGGCACAACCTTGGGTGCAAAGCTGTACCTCTAGGGCATCTGCAGAAAGATTTCAAAGCTGCTTCAGTTCTTGAAAAACACCTTTGCTAGGCTGATCTGTCACATAATTATTCTCTTGTAAGGGGGTGCAATGGCCTCTTACGTCCTTGGGGAGCCCAGCTGGGGGGCGGCGGGGCTGCTTCCCGTCATCTCCAGTGTGAGTTTTGCTGTCTTCAGCTCCTGCCACCCTAGCCAAGATCACCTTGGCAGGTCAGGGAGAAGCATGGGTATTGCTGGAGCCATTCCCATGCCCTGGGCTGCTCCACGTTCCCGCTGGTCTCTGCAAACGCAGAGAGAAAGCAGCTGGGCTGCCAGGGAGCAACCTCTCCCTGTCCCCTGCTGCCCCTCTCAAAGGCAGGAGCCTGACGTTGTTTACAAAACCAAACTCCTGTGGTGCTCGCCTGGGGAAGCTGGGATGTTGGCTCGGGTCTGTCCCTTCCTCGAGCGGATTCCAAGCCCTAGCCTGCCTTAGCCAAGTTGGCCGAGAGCGGGGCAGCCAATCTCCTCCTACTGAAGCAAAAAGCAGAATTTCTCCTGATTTCGATGGAAGGGCCGTTTACTTCTGGAGAGCAGCACTTGCTGCTTCACCCCACTGCCCCTTTTCCCTCCCCCAGAGAGGTCAGAGCCTTGCGTTGTAGCATCACCGGCATTTCCATGGCGACAGACCGTGACGTCACAGGCGTGGGCAATAGCACCCGGGACAGTGATTTCATTGTACCTCTGAAGTTATGCAGGGCTGGGACTCGGTCAGGAGACCTCCCCAAAGCCCCCGAGCCCCGGGTCCTGACGAAGCCGTGCCGATGAGTCAGGGCCGGCAGCCTCTCCCCTGCCCGAGACGCAGCCTCAGCCTCTGGGCATCTCTACCTGGCGCGGTTCCCCAGGCACTCTTCAAACGAGCTGAGGTTTTCTTGTCTGCAGTCTTGCCCACATTCCTGTGCTGCTGCCGGCTTTATTGATAATTTGCCATGTGGGGGGAAACTAAATATTTTTGCTCCACAGAAGGCTGTGGGTGTTGTCTGCTTGGCAAAGGGCGCCTGCCTCGCTCGCTGCCTGCGAGCGCGGGGTGAGCAATCCCGGTTTGCGCTGCAGAGGAGCGCTCTGCCAGCGTGCTGTATGGAGGCAAGGGCATGTGGCAGCTTGTTGTTGTGCGTAAGCGTTGTTATTAATATCTGGAACATGGATCCTCTTGGAGGGTGAATGCCCAGGGTGAAAGGGCTCATTTAAACACTATTTCAGAGAAAAGCAAAGAAAACTTGGGTTATCGAAAGCCCAATTTTTAATAGGCAGGAAATGTGGGTGGTGGTGTGTGTTTATTATTCAGAAGACTTTAAAAAATATATGTTTGCTTTCCCCCTACCCCTCGACACAAACCCCTACATGCCAGCTTTGCTGCTCAACATGTGTTGGGAGGAGTTGTAATTTTTTACCTGTTGTCTGGGTATCTGGCCCGGATAACGCGGTTTAATGCGTACGGTGGGGGCAGCTCTCGCTGTAGGTGTGCTGAATGGGGAACTGAAACGGTCGTCTGTTCCTTGGTGTGAAGCTGTTCAGCCTGGAGAGCTTTTCTGCGATTGCCGATCACTGTACGAATCCTGCCTCAGTCCTGGCGTCAAGCCTTGCTCTGCTCGGGTCTGATTTTGCTCTCTTGCATCAATTTAAATGGGAGTGATTCTTCTGAAAGCGGTGGGAGTGATGTTTTGTGTGACTGCGGAGGGGCGTGTTGTTCTGTTGAATCCAAAGGAGTGATGAGTGTTATTCAAAGTGAATTGTAACATCAGTATCTAGGCTTGATGCGTCAGAGTTTGAGTGATGTGAATGACACGCTAATGCTGTGAATGCCAAAGCTCTGATATCCGAGATCAACGATGCTAAAAATATGTTCGGCTCAAAATTTGGTTGCTGTTTTCCCATCCCCAAAACAGCTGTGTGCTGGGATTAAAAGCCAGAGGGAACCTTAAGGAATCTGCAAGCTGGACTCTCCCAGTCGTCTCCCATCCCGTCACATAGACTTTCTGTGTGCTGGTTTGTTTGGTCGGCTGGTCGGGGTTTCCCACTAAACACGAAGGCTTAGCAGTTTCTGCTACATTTTTTCTTTTCATGGAGTTTTCTCCAGGTTGTACAAAACACTGAGCACAAAAAGTAGTAGTCAAAGATCAATGGAGGATTTTGCTTTCACATTAAGAAGCATTTAAAACTGAAAATGAACAGAAACCCCTAAAATTAAATCACAATCTCTCTGTGTGCAAAAGTTTCACTACGATCTTTTGCTACTTTTGCAGAAAGCACAGTCAGCTCCTACCTGGCTTTATGTACAGTATTATTTGCTCATGGGAAATGCTGTCTCATGCAGTGTAGGAGTTGGAGAAAATGCTGGAACAGTTATTTAAATATTTAAATGAAACCCTCTTTGCCTATGACACATACTGATCTGTGCCCAAGGGTGAGCAGATAGTGTGAATTAATCTCAGACTGTGGAGCTGTTTCAGATATTTCCTGCTGGGTACATTGAAATCTTTGAAAACATATAAAAATCCTGATCATATTTTGCATGCTTTTGGGTAATGACAAATGTTATTCAGCTCCCAGGCTGGGGAAGCTGCAGGAGCTGATGTATGTCGAGGGGCCTGTCTTAGGGGTACTTGGCATGACTCTGCGCTCTTGGATGCCGCTGGCATTAAGCACCCGATGGGTTGCTGGGACGAGACCAGAACTGCGCTCAACGATGCCGATGGGAATTCTGTATTGCCTAGAAGCATCCCTGTACTCTGCAACCTGGGGACAGTTTGCAAGACTGAGAATCTCTGAAAATTGAGGATTTTTTGCACCAGGAGAGAGGGCTGCACTGAACATCTACCTATTACTGTGTATTTTATAATCCCTCTCTGGCCAAAACGTTCCTTGAGCTGAAATTGGAAAGTGATTGCCTGTAAATATGGGGCTGGATCCTTTCTATCTCTCTCTTTCTTTTCTAACAAATATTTGTGAATGTGTTTTCTGATCATCTGGTGCTTTCTCATGTGAAACCTGTCACCAAAACTTGTTGACATGATATGGAGCCAAACAAATCATCACACAGAACTGACTTATTAATTTAAGAGCTTGAGCTCAGCTTTGGTTTCATGAAGCCTTTTCTGGCTGGACTTTGCTGGGTGAGAAGGGTTTTTCTCCCTTCACCAAAAGCTGTTCCTCAACCTTTTGGTTTTACGTAGACCTATTTGGAAGTGGTTTTGTGACGTGATGGTCTCAGTCCAGCTCCTGGTGGACAAAATCTGACCAAAGTCACAACACCCCGATTGCGCTCAGGGGGATATTTGGCAGAAGGAGTAGGAAGGGGAAGTGGACAGGGAGGCTGTCGTGTCGCCGACCCTTCCAGGTGACCCCTCTAGCTCAGGGCTCAGGTAGAGGGTGGCCGGCTGGGCGGCATGGAGGTGTTTGCAGTGCTTCTGTCCGTGCTGCATCTGCTCTGAGCACTTGAGCTTCCCTGGCTGTTAATCCAGTACTTTTCACAAGCATTAATTGCAGTTAAAAAGAATTAAACAAGTATTTACCTAATATCAGATCACAACCAGTTTATAAATATGCATTTTTTTAAATCCATGATTGCTCAGCTGCTGTAATAATATTTATAGTCTTAAAGAGACCCTTCTTTTTCCAGAAGAACCGACTCCACATAAAACCAACAGCCCACCCTCTGGAGTTACATACGCTCATGATGTCTTGGACTGTGGCCTCAAGCCATGCCCCCTGCCTTTTTCTAGCCTTTCTGCAGATCCCATGGGCAGATATGGACAGCCAGATAGCATAGGGACTACACCTACACACCCTGCCAACGCTGCAGGGGCCTCTGCTCCGAGCCCTAGGATTGAAATTACTCCATATCATGAACTGATTCATTCAGGGGGTCCCTTCCGCAGCAGAGACACAGATGTTCTTTTGGTAGAACATCAGTCAAACTCAGCTACCGCTAGCCCAAGGGTTACCCTGCCTGTCCCTGGCTTTGAGGGCTACAGAGAACCACTGTGTTTGAGCCCAGCTAGTAGCGGCTCCTCTGCAAGTTTCATTTCAGAGACAAATGTATCTCCTTGCACATCACCATGTGTTTCACCAAATAATGGTCCTAGTGATGACCTTTGTCCACAGTTTCAAAACATCCATACTCATTATTCTCCTAGAACCTCTCCAATAATGTCACCACGAACAAGCATCACGGAGGAAACCTGCTTGGGACGACATTCACCATCACCCTGTCCCAACTCAAGGTCTTCATCACCAGGTGCAAAACGGAGGTACTCTTGCACTGAGCTCTACAGTACTCAGCTGCCTTCCACTTCTCCACGACAGTCAAGGACCCCCTCTCCACAATCCTCTCCTCGCATCCCCTTGAGAGAAGACAACTCTTCAGTTACTTACACGCAGTTGCCCAGCGCTTCTCTTTCCATGGATGCTATGAACAGCCTTCCTACGGATCCTTCCTGTGGTGTTCCCACGAAAATTTGGAAAACCAGCCCTGATCCTTCATCCATGCCTTCCCACAAAAACAGCATTCCATGTCACGTCTTCCAGACTGTTGACTTCCACGGGCCTTGTGAGCAGGAGGACAGGAGAAACTCAGCCCCAGAATCAATTTTGTTGGTACCTCCATCCTGGACAAAGCAACTGGTGCCTGCAATACCTATCTGCAGGTATGTAATGCTTCTTGTGGTTGTGTGTTTTCTCATGGCGTGATGTCCTCTGTCATGCATAGTGATCCCTAGGGAGTGTTTCCTTGGGCAGATCCTGCTGGAGACCTGGGCTGAGTGCTCAGGGACAGCGCTGGTTAATGCGAGCCCAATCCATTATGATTCCGAGAGATGAAAAAATCTGGGTTTGGAAGAAAGAAACATCATCAAAGTGGTTCATTGATAGCACAGCATACGACAAATTCAAATTTCCAAATTATTTGTCTAAAAAGCAGACTGCAGACAGCCTTTGACAAAGGCTAAACACTCTCGTTCCATCCTGCTGCTGCTTTTAAAGAAAATGGTTTGATCGCTTTTCTAAATTCAGAGAATGTCTCACTTACAAATTTCCATCAAGGAGGAAAATACTTTAAATGTTTCCCAATTCAAAATAGAGCACGCTGCTCCAAGTCAGACTGAGCATTCGGTCAACCCCAAGTGACTTATTGTTGGTTGTTAATTTGTTAATTGTCGTTCAACCCAAATCTCAGTCGTTGGCCCTACCCTCATCAACTCCCTCCATTGTCTGGTGCTGGCGGCACGCAGGTCTGGACCCGGGGCCGTGCGTATCTGCCAGGACGGAGGTTGCCAAATGTGTGACTCCGCTTGCGGTCACCACTGGCACCCTGTCAGCCCCGCCATCCCGCCCGGCGGCAAGGTTGTCCCCACGCTGACGTTATCCCGTGCTGCTCCCGACCTGCTAAATACCAATTGCGAGTGAAAGAACGCGGGCTGTGACTTTCCTTGGCTTGTTAGGTCGGTCCGGGCAGCAGTTTGTACTAACAAAATAAGAGTTGTTTAAAATCCAGTGCAAGCGCTAGTTGTACATTTCAATGTATTAATTTCATGTTATAAACCCTTGTGTATTTGATAACAGGAAAACTAGTATCAGGTAAGAATATTTAGCATTTTATTTGTGTGCATTTTAATATTTATGGAAATCATAAATATTATTAATTTACACAGCTGGTAAGTAATGGTAAGTGGAGTTAATATTTCACAATATATGTTCTGTGATCAAAGTTTAAGATGCACAGCAAAAGCTAGATAAAAGAGGAGGATCTTTGAAAAAATATAACTGCTACAGATGTTTCTGTTTAAGAAATAGAAATATTCTGTTCTCTTCTACAAGGAGATGGGCCCACAGAAATTATTGTGTTCATCCTGAAGTTCAGCAGAGTTTGTAATCCAACGTGAGCAGGACAGCGTATTCTTACTGAAATTAATAGCAGACTCCTAAACGTTTCAGCGAGAGCAGCCCCAGTGGGGTAGTTGGAGGAAGAAGGGGTCAGGGCTTTGAGAAATAAAGTGCTAAAGAGTTTCAGCTGGTGTGGTCTCTCTCTGCCCAGTTTGCCTGTCCAGTCGCTCCCGCCCCTCGAGTGGCCGCTCTCCAGCCAGTCTGGCTCCTACGAGCTGCGGATCGAGGTACAGCCAAAGCCCCACCACCGGGCGCACTACGAGACGGAGGGAAGCCGAGGGGCCGTCAAGGCGCCGACCGGAGGCCACCCCGTCGTCCAGGTAAGGGACTGGAGAACAACTCCGTGGAGGAAAAGTGGGGGGTGAATCCATTTTTGAAAGTCTTGCTGGGGGCTGACTCTGAAAGAGGAGGACCATGTGAACCTGGGTGTGCTTGTAGATGTGGATAAAGTGTCTGAAGTTGAACTGTGGTGAAGTCCTAGATGTTTGTAGAGTTGGTTTGGATTAGCTTGTGAAAGCTCAGAAACTTAGGCAAAATATTTGCCACCTTTTCTGGGCTATATGTTAAACCTCCTGTGACTCAACTCTGTCATAAGATGTCTTGAATTCCAGCTGAGCCCGTTTTATCTTGAGAACAGACTCATCTGTGTCAGCCAGGGCTTTTTATGAGGTTCAAAACATACAAACGTCGAGCCTGCTTTCAAACTCGGTGTAGCTCAGCGACCTACCAAACTCAGATTTAAAATAACTAGCAGATCACGTCAGATCTGCAGTACCACGTCCTCCTGCCAGTGGTGAGTGAGGGTTTTGGAGTCGTGCTCGCCCAGGTTCCCGCAGAGCAAGTCCGTGCGGCAGACTTGCTACCTGTGCTTCTGGCTGTATCTAACCTTGGCTCCTCTCCGGTCCGTACAGCCAAACGGTACACAACTCCTACACATTCACTTGAGGTTTAGAGAAAGGCAAAGCAACCTTCATTAACCTCGATGGGAGTTGGATTAGGAAGGTATGGATGTTAACTGGAGTTTCCCCAGAGTTAACAGCTGCCTTTTGCTAGAAATGGCTTTCATGGATTTGCTTTTTCCTTAGCAATTTTACTCTTTTTTTTCTGTCCTCTGGTTACGTGATAGAACTTCTAATTTTAAGCCCATTTAAATTGAGGTCAGAGAATTTAACCCATGTGTAATTCAAGCACTCAGTACATCCATTTCAATATAGTGCCTGGTTCATAGGTAACTTGCTGACGCCGTGTCCCACCTTGCATGCAGTTCTGCTTGTCATCTGTGCTAACGCTGCCTTCTTTTTCTCCTGGCTGTACACCACCACGGCTGTCGTAGCCCTGTGAGAAGGAGGCAGCGGGGCAAGATAATTACATAGCAGTGGGGACGATTTCAAGAAAAAGTTTGGCCTCTATAAAGCTGTAAATATTGAGAGGACATATAGAGAGGCTTTGTAATTTTATAGAGAAAGGGTGAATGAGTTTAGGCAGGAGCTGCCTCATGATTTGGGCTGATGCCTCTACAGAAACAAAATTTCATATTTTGAGGTACCGTTTCTGTTGCTCTAAAGGATCCAGTTCTGGTCCTAGCTATGCTTGTGAGCCGGGAAGTCACCCTGCTGAAATCGGGGAACGAAATCCAAGCTGACAGTGATGGAGGTGACAAAATTTGGCCCTTTGCTGACTTGGAAGGCGGATGAGCTGAACCCTTATTCTGTTGTGGAGGGTGAAGCGCTTTTCCTTCACTTATATTATCAAAGGGTGATATAAAATAATGGCTGAGGAGCTGCACTGGAGCTATTCGGGGCCACATCAGTCTTCTCACTCATTTCCTCCCAATTCCAGCCAGTACCATTCAGGAAGGAAAGCCAGGCTTTTGGTCGGGGTTGCAAGGTGTCAGGGCGATATTGCTGGTAATGAGGTTTGGCCACTGCACGGTTGTTGCCTACAGCCACAGCTTCTGCTAGGCAAAGTTGGGGTGCATCCTGCAGGTGTTGCTGTCACACTCAGGGCTGGCTATGGCAAGCATGAACCAGGAAAACGTTGAAGTTTATGCTTCATTTTAAGCATGTGATCAGTACTGCTAATTTCACTGGGTTGGCTTGTGCTTAACTTCAAACATATGTTAGATATTCCCCTGCAGGCTCAGCCCCTTTTAAAATCAAGCCATAAATTGTTAAATCAATGAATTTGTTTACTTTGGTTGAGCTGGACTTGCATGTATGGACTGGATATTTGAGTAAAGGGTGCAGGATAATAATAAATAGCAATCACATTTGACATACCTTAACATATGCAATCTTTTTAGTTTATGAGTCTGACAAAGTCGTAGCCCGCTGTGGTGTGTTTGAAGCTACGTGGATGCATGAACTATATGGCCAATCAGCACTTGCCCTTTTCTCAGTTTGCTTACAAATATAGTATCATTTACCTTCCCAAGATATTCCTATCAACCGGATGTTTATTGCAGTGAAGGAGTTTCTCGTGACATGGGGAAATACAAGTGCTTTGTTTCCTTCCTGTAATCAATATCAATCAAAGAGGGATTTATATTTTCTGTTGGAGACAGGAACTGATATTCCTAGTTTTATCATAATTTGCCGTCAAGCTTAAGGATCTTAAACTATAAATTCAAAGATCCACGTTAGTTTCCCGAGCAGATGTGCCTCTGCACAGCTGTGCCTGCATATGGGGAAAATATGGATAGTTTCTTTATGAAGGTTTGTTATAAACCTGGAAGTATTCGTTGGATTTGTGTTCAGTTTAACATAACAAGGTTCTTATGGGTGCAGAGCAATGAGATAGTTGCACCTGTATGGTTTATGACATCTGAAACTCGGGAACGCTAGTAAAATCCAAAGCTTTCATGTCATAAGTTGTTTGGCTTCAAGGTTTGTTTTTTTTTTTCTTTTTTCCCCTCAGTGAATTTTAACTTTCATGTTCTTGTCAGATGCGAACAGTACAGAAAGAGAGAAAATAAAACAGGAGAGATTTTTAAAAGGTAGATGCTGTGATGAGTTAAAGGCAACTGGTTGTAAGGAAATTAAATTAAATAAGTTTTCAACAAGTGCTATCTGTGTTTGGCCCCAGCGCAGGAATGGCAGCGTTGACCCAGGGGTGACAGGGCTGGGGTTCTCCTGCCGGCTGCAGACCTGGCGCTGGGGACCCACAGCACTTTTCAAATGGCAGACTGGAACACACCGCCCTTGGGACTTCTCTGGAGCACTGGGACCTCTCCATAGCAACTTTTTTGAATCCAGTGCTGTCTCTCAAACACTTGGACTCAAATAGTGAGAAGCCAAGCCTGCCCTGAGTGGGAGTGGCCCACCAAAGTGGTGGGATTTATACTGAGGCCGAATGTCCCATTCATGTCCCATACCTTTTACAACTGCTTTTGACAGACTGCTATTCCACTATTTTGATTACCTTTTCTAAAATATAACGTGGTTTTAAATTTTTTTCTGAGTTTTCTAATTTCGCATTAAATTAACCCTCCACGTGACTAATTATCCAGCTGAACCTTCTGGAGGAAGAGATGTTGCCTAGTTTTTGCAGCATGGTGTTGGCCTGCAATACTTACTTTTTGAAAACTGCAAGTTTCTTCTTTTGGGTGCTCTGAAGCTACAGACCAGCAGATCTCATATCCTCCAGGCCTTATCTTGTGGTTTATCTTTCTGATGCTGCTTCCTCTTCTTCACGTGTCTAGCCCCGAGAGTTTGTGCACAAGACTCTGCACCATTGTGCACTCCAAGGAGGAGTGCAGGAGAAGAGTCTGGTTAATCAAAACCTCTGGCTAGATGGGCCACAGGGAAGAGGGCATTTACTTTGTTTGCCTGGGGGAGGAAGAGAGAAGCCATGCATCTCATGTAATGTTTGCACCATCTAACTTTAGAGACCATCTAGAGTCACATGGAGAAGCGTAGGCTCCCAGTTTAGGTGTTCTGAGTCACTCTTGGGAGGAAACTACAGCTTGCTATTAACTGTAGAGAAACTCGGGCTTCTATTTTAGGGATGTAAGTTGAATGCCAGTGTGAGTATCCTCTAGATGTTAAGTCACTGAGAGCAGCGAGGAAATCCTGTGTGGCAAGGACAGAGCTGAGGTTTGCGTGCACCTACCATCTTGCAGGTCCATCTGGTCACTGAGACCGCAGAGGAGGGGTAGGCATGATTGTTTTCTTCCTTTCCAACTCTTTTTCACTGATGTTGAGGGACAGCTGCTTATTTGTACCCAACTGCTCCAGTCAAGGCTTTGCAAGGGACTGTCCATTAGGAAAGGCAGTGACTGCTCCCGTGCAAAGAGCTTATGGATGTGATTGGGATAGAGGTGACAATCCAAACACAAACCTAGCTCTGTTCAAGTTCACCCCGCGGCAGCACGCCCTGCCCAGAGGGGTAAAAATCTCCATCTTTGCACACTTTTAGGCAAACATGTGCTAGGAAGGACATGGATATATTTGAATTCTGCTTGGGACAGGAGAGATGAACTAGGCGATTCCTTGAGATCTCTCCCAGCATCGTTTTCAATAGTCCTTCTAGGAACTCCCACCTCTTAGAGGAAATTAAATTTTTTGGGTTGTTGGCATTGCTTGCTATCCTGTTGTTAAGGGGAAGCAGGGCTTGAGTAGCACTGGGTGTCTTTCCCCTACTGTCCACAGTGGCAATGAGAACCTCTCTGATTCAGGAAGAGACAGATTTTCAGTTCTTCAGCAAAGGTTGTCCTGTCTTTGAACTGTTTAAGGCAGTGATGAGAAGGAAAGGCCTTTTCAGTAGCAAAGGTTGGGCTTGGATGAGCTTCACCCCATGATCAAGCAGAGTCTATGATCTCTTAAAGCCATAAAAATATTATTTTGAAGATAGTCATTAAACTTAGTGGTTCTGGTTTTGTCCTACTGCTTTGCATGAAGTCAGTTTTTTTTTCAAGATGGAAATGATATTTCATACGATTGTGTGATATTTCAGGGAGTTCCAAACAGAACCTTTGTCCTTCTTTCAAGGGAAGTGGAAGGGAAAGGAGAAGCTTTTAGGGAAGATGAGCAGTTGATTTATGTAATGGTTGTGCACATACTCTGGATAGCTGATCTGTACCTGTTTCATTAAAAGTGGTTGCATTTACACGTGTGGCAGCCCATGGGTATGAATGAGACAAACCCATTTCACATCATAATCTTCCCACCTTCTGAAGTCCTCTGGGGTCCTTGGAGGTAATCGGTGCTAGATAAATGGGTGATTTACTGCTGCATATAATTGAGAGCAGTGACACAGGGCATCAGTTTCAGATGTGCATCTGCCATGGACTGTAGAGAGGCTGAGGTATATTATTTTGTTAACAAATCTGTTTATGAGAACTCAGCTAAGTCTTGGGGTCAAAGACTAAATATAAGTCTCTTTCCTTGGTGTTTTTTTTTCTTTTTTCTTATTATTTCTATTTTTTTCCTGAAGCACCTGTGTGTTTTGGTCTTACCTTGCTGTAAACAATCCTTGGGGAACCTGTTTTTACACACGGCTCTTCAGCACAATAATTTGTAATCATTTTCTCAAATGAGTGTGCCTAACACTGGCATTTTGGATTTTTTTTATTGCCATGTTAGCAAATCCTTCCCCTGATGTATTGCTTCTCTAATTTATCTTTACAAAAGGCTCAAATACTTCTAATGAAAACCAGCCCATAAGTCATCAGTAACTCATTTGCATGTCTTACTTTGTTTCTCTCGCTTCTCCCGCGTTATTAACTCTGTTCATCAACAAACCCGCTTTTTTCCACGGCTTGTGTCAGATAATCGAATCCATTCAGCACAACCTGAGGCTGCAGCGGTGGAAAGCAGCTGAGGACGTTGGTCACTCAGGCCCCAGTTTTCCAGGGCAGCACCTTGCCCGGCGCACACCCCGCCTCAGTGGTCCCCGACTCGGGGGGAATTAACTCATTCTTCAGGGAGAAAGTTTGCACCTTCCTGCAGCCGGAGGTTTCGGATGCTCGGGCAGACAGGCACCGAGCCGGCCGAGCCCGCGTCCGGGGCGAGCGTTGTTGGGGCCTTTGCGGAGAGCAGCCTCGCTGGCGGGGCCGCTGCCTCCCGCCTTTGGGTAACAGCTCGGCGGTTTGGGCACTTCCCCAGGAAGCGGGAGCCCGGCACTCGGGCCCTGCTCCGCCGGCGGGGCTCAGCACAGGCTCCCCAGCCGCCGTGCACCGGTGGGCAGCAGCGTTCTCTGCCCCCGCCGGAGCCGTGGTCCCTGCGGACGGGAGGGCAACATCCCTGCGACCTGCTTCGGCTGCTGCTGAATTCTGGGGTCTTCGTTTAGTCAAACGCAGTGGGTTAAAATAAGTAGCAGGGCTGGGAGAGAGGAGGGAATAGTTCCTTCAAGTCAGAGCATCGGGGACGCCCCCTTCCCCGTCTCCGCCGCAGCGGGAGGGGGAGATACCTCAAGTGGGCTGAGACTTGAGTCCCTGCCCGCTGCCGCTCTCCTAAAATCACCAGGGAGGTCCACAGGGTACCCCCGACCCATCACAGCTTGCGCTGCACGCCTGGTCTCCTCCTCGCTTCGCCTCTTTGATGCAGGAAAGCTGTACGGAGAGGGGCTCCTGTTCAGCACAGCCGACCCAACTTTCCCCTGGGTTTTAACTTTTAAAATTTGGGTGACTTTCACTGCCTTTTTTTTTTTTTTTTTTTTTAATTAAAAAGAAGCTGGCATGGTAGAGTTGTTAATGGAGCACTCAGGAGCTGCTTTACAATAACAAACATATGTTCCACTTTCTTTTTATATCTGAATTTTGCCGTATGTGTTTTCTTGTGGTTTCTAAGTCAAAGAAGACATTGTTTTCTAGGTTTTCTAGCCTAGCCTTCCCACGGGGCCCTGACTTTTAACTGTTTGTGACTTCCAACATTCAACTAATTCCTTTGCGTATTAGTGAAACCAGAACCTTTGATGGAAACTCAAACCCAAGTCTCAGCTTGATACCGTGATTGACACTCTCACACGTAGGGCTAGCTTGGAGATGCGCTCCTGCAGAAACCCAGCCCGGCCTGCCCAGGAAGATTTACTGATGAGGGCACGTCGGAGGAGTTGAGTTTGTCCTTTTCTGCCCATCTTCCCAACTCCCCCTGTTCAGCGAAGGGGAAGTCCGAGGTCTGGGATGAAGCCCTGCGTGTTTGCGCTTCCGTGGGCAGGCCGAGCTGGACTCGTGCTGTGCAACATCTTTGTACCGTTCTCCTGGCCTTCGCTTCCCTTTTCTAGCGAGCGGGAGCCTCGCGCAGGCTCTCGGCAGCTTTTGGCTCTTGCAGGGATTTCTGTCCCCAACTCGAGAACGGCGTGTGACAGATTGACTGCACGTTTCATGCCTGATTTACCTGCAGGACTACTGGGCTTGTTTGCACAACTGTGATGATTGTAGGTACCTCTTGAGCTTTGAGCTGTTAGGTCGCGGGTATATTTACTGTGGTTACATGTGCTAGAGCAGGGATAGATGTGCAGTTCTGAAAATGCGGATTTTAGGTACCTCTGGGAAATTCTCTTCAAAACTAATATCCCATCAAATGTAGGGGTAGGTCAGTCAGTACCCGTCACACTGCGCTGCTAGCCTAATGGTAGCGTGGCTGTACCTTCAGATCTATCTATCTGAAAGCTGACTGGAGCCACTGAGGAAATGAAATTGTTAGATAAATCAAAAGTAGTGTAGGAAAACATGGATGAGCCTGAAATTTGCTTTTGTTTAGATGCGAGACTGGACTGAAAAACAGAAAAATATGATATCTAATAAACCAAGATTAGAGGAAGAGCTGACCTGTATGCTTTCTCTAACTAATGCAAGAAGAGAACTGCTGGATAACAGTGAGGATAATTAGCTACTGGGAGAATTTAACCAGAGATAAATTGCATCCTCTGTTGCTTAAAGTCTTTAAACTGGGTCTGCATCCTCCTGTGTGGAAGGGACGCCGTCACCCAGATGTTATGGCTGAGTGAGGACAGGCTCAGGATCGCTCCATGGTGCAGTTGGGATGCAGATGGGGTGCAGAGGTGCAGGGCAGATGATCGGTGAACCATGTACCTCGAGGGAGCTCGGGGATTTTCGCATGGGCCAGCCTGCTTTGAGTTAGAGATGAATGAAAAGTTCTTAATGAAACTTTTGAGCCCAATTCAAAATACATTGCTTCTGATGGAAAGTAATTTTGGCAGAGGTGAGGAGAAGGAGGGTGTACCAGCTGGTTTAAGTGTGATGCCTGTGAGATGCAGGCAGCCTGGGTTATTCCTTGGATTAGGAATGTGCCTGGATTAGGCAGATGCAAGATTTAGGCTACTCTTTCATGTGTGATCTCCCTGCAGGACTGTACATGGGGGAGTCAGTGCGCAGTAAACCAGAGTTCAAATTTATGGCTGTTTGCCATGAATGCCGACACTTCCAGCGCAGCAGTAATGCCTGCATAACTCATCCTGTTCAGGGTGCGCTCCAGCATCCGCAAGAGAAGTTAATGCAAGGTGGATAGTGTCCTGTAAACTCACATCTGAGCTCTCTGTTCACGGGCTTCACCATCCAGCTAAGCCTCTAGTTCCTCCCTTCCCCTCTCAAGACCAATGTCTGTTTAATTGGAAGAACCTCGTGCCAAGCGAGGACTCGCACTTGGATCTCCCGCATCTGGGGGGAGCGTCGTGCTCGTCGGGCTAACGGCTGTTTGGGGGGGAAGGGACTGGACTCCTGCCTGCTGCTGCTCAGTGAAAATTTTCTAAGGCCTTTATTTCATTCTGAAACAACTGTTGAAACCCTGATGCTTCCAGCAGAACTGAGTTACTCTCTCTCTGAGCATGCCTCGTGTTGTGGGTTTCAGCATGAGAAAGAAATTGGGGAGGAGAGAGGTTCCTGGGGCTTCCTTTTATTTCTTCTTTTTTTTTTTTCCCCCCCTTTCTTTTTTTTCTTTTTCCCAAAAATGCTTTTTGGCCAAGATCCTTTCCAAAATCTGGCTGACATTTGGTCAAATAGCCAGTGCCTGAGCAAGGGCCACGGTATGGTTCCTGGACCCAAACCTGCCTCGCAGGAGGCCCGGCACTAAGCCCTGGCAGAGGGCTCAGCTCTGGGGATTGGGTTCAGTGCAGTCAAATCAATCATCTCGGGCTGAACCGAGTAACTCCAAGATGCTCTTGCTGCTACTGCTGTCCCATCTTCCCCCTTCTCAGCATGGTTGCTCTCAAGCTTTGTGCCACATCTTGGTTGCACAGCGTGATGCTCCCGGGGCTGCACCTGAGGCATCGCTGCCTCGCCTGCCTGCTGGGGAGGATGAACTGCCTGTGGCAGAGGAAGCTGCAAGGTTAGGTGATAAGAAAGCAGCTCTCCTTGCCACCCTCCGTTCTGCTCCAGCTGGGCTGAGGCCGGTTCCCACAGTGCCTCCGACAGCTGGAGGGGAACGGCTTCGCTAACCGGTGGCAGAGCCCCGGGCCGAGAAACTCCCCCAGTGCGATTCTGTCAAAATCAGCAAATCTGCTGATTTACTTGTGGCAGAGAGAGTTTTGTCATGCTGGGGGAAGTTTAAATCTTTGTCATGAATGTGCACGGAAGCTCTTTAATTACACAGCTGGTTTTCTTAGTAGGAAGAAATTCATATTTTCACCCAACTATGAAAATCTGATCTCCAAATCCCCATATCTGTACATGGGCAGTGGTCAGATGCCGCCTCTTTTAAACTTTCAGCCGAGATAGTCAAAGCGTCTTGAAAACAGGATCAGCTTTTCATAGGGGTAGGGAAACTGAGGCACAGAGAGGAAACAACTTGCTTACGTTGCAAGGTCAGTGTCAGGAACAAAACCCCGCAACTGCTTTCTCCCAAGAGCTGCCATCTCTGTCCCGGACCTGTATTTTAACCCCCATGTGAAAGCAGAAATCCCAGTTAGACACTGGGAGTCTGGTTGTCATTTACCGTAAGGAGCAGCAAAGCAAATGAGATTCAGTCCTTGGAATTTTGACAAAATTGTCACCAAAATAAGAAACACTTAAAATTGAGTATAATAAAAACTCATCATTTAGCAGAATCAGATGTTCAAAGGATTATCTTTGGAGGCCTTTTTAGACTGCTTCGGTAAGGAGCCGAAAGAAACAAGGCAGAGATTTCCTTCTGGTTTGCGTTCTTTTGCTATGTCCCAAGTACATTAAATTGAACAAAAACATGTGACAAGATTCAACTTTGTTGCTCAATGTCAGCTCTAACTGAAGCAGGCAGGCAAGCCGCTACGTGATACGAGGTCTGGATGAGGTCTTTGTCTTAATTACTGACAGCTATTGATATGCCACTCTCCCTGAGACAATATGTTGAAATTTTCCATCTTGGTAGGAGTATTGTTGAGTAAAGACCCCCCAAAAAATCCTTGAAATTGTTGCAGTGAAAGGCTATTAATGATGAGAATTAATTATCAAATCCAAGATTCAAAGTTGCTTCCACTGGGAAAGGAGCTGAATAGGCGCGACAGAAAGGCTGTGCTAAGCAGGGGCTATTCCGACAAGCACATCTTCCTCTTGTCCGCTGCGGAGCGTCCGAAAACGTTTGCTGGCACGGAAAACGGCCTCGGAACTGATGAAGAGTCTGAGCAGGGGAATAGTTTGTGGTGTCAAAAGGGTTTAACTCTTCCCCTGTTTCTAGGGGAAGGCGGGCGTTGGGCGTCTGGGCTCCGTCCTAGGGCAGCCGGTGCCGCAACCGCGTGCCGCTCCTGGCAAGCCTTTCGGTGCTTTCTTATCTTCTTGTGTACAGCAGGAAAAGGGAAGCAGTAGGAGGAAGCGATTTCTCACGCGGCTTTGTATTTGCTTCTAATTAAACGTTGCCAGTCGAGCTCTGTTTTCCCACTTTTCACTACCGGCGGGGATGGTCTATCTGAATCACCCCGGCGCTGTTCTCAAAGCTGACCACACACATGCACACCCCGTTCGGGGGGAAGCTGGAGTGACTTCCATGGGGAGATAGCAAATAATATGCAGCGGTTAATGGACTAAGCCTCATGTTACAGTGAGCTGACACAAGCAAGAGAGCTGATTACTTTCGAGCAAATAAAATCACCAAGACTAGTGAATTCATTCCCCAATTTTATACTTTCCTTCTGGCAGTAGCTTACGTTGTCTAGACAGGAAGATGTGTGCAATCAGCTTTAAAGATGCAGCTTTATACCTCCCAGGGGAGAAAGACCTACATTTCTGACAAGCAAAGCTCTTTTGGGATGAATGGAAAACAAATTATTGCCTTCTACTCTTTAAGGCAATCAGCATCTGTATCGCACAGGGCAACGTTCTCGCTGGGGCTCTTCAAAGGTGTCCGTAAGATTTGCAGGTGCTCCTGCTTTTGTCTCACAAAGCCCGTCACTGTTTGCATGCAGACTTTCGGATGTGCAACACCCAAACTAGAAATCCCTAAGAGAATTTGGCTCTGAAACCTGTCAATTATAAAAGGCGAAGGCAGAAGCTTGCAATACTAGTGGAAACCGAGGTGCTGCGGCCGGTGAGCGGTGTTACTGCACGTTTGTGCCATTTGGAGAACGAGGTTGGCAACCCCTGCAGCAAGGCAGAGTGCAGGGGGACGGGGACCTCGGCTTCTCACTGCGCTTTGGCTGCTCGTCCCCTGCGGGACCCGGCAAATCACTGCACCTCTCTGCCCCGGCTTCCCCATCTAAGAATAAAAAAGTTATCTTGCTTATTTCCTGTGAATCCTCCTTCCTCTTGCTAATAATGTAATTCTATATAAAATATAATAATATTTAAGCTCAAGTAAACGTGTTCAAGATTCAAAGATTAAATTGCAAAGGTTTCACTAAATTCCCTCTGTATATGCATATGTTGTATCTATAGGTGACCACCTATAGAATCTTTAAGGAATTCACCTTTCTTTCTCACTCTGCTGTCAATTTATCACTCGGTTATCAGACAGCATAACTAAGCAGTGTTGCAGGCTTCACTTGTGGAAAGAGATTTGCTATTCATGCAGCACAGCAAAGGTGAATCTGTGTTTTTTGAATCCCCACAGCCAGAGGCAATGTCAACTGCACAGATGCAGGGTTTGCTTCGTCTGAACACTGGGATAGGGACTGATTCAGATTTGAATTTCAAACTCCTGCTTTAAGTGCTTGTATATTTGGAGCTGGGGGCTCAGTTTGTAAGATGACCTGAGTTTTGAAATAGTGCAGGAAAAAAAATGTGTTTTTTCATATGCCTAATGTGTGGTCTCGATGGCTGTGGTTACTGGTACAGTCACAGGAATTGTGTTCAGGCAGGTAACTGGGCTGCCGATACACAGCAGCTAAAGGCACATGTGCTCATTTTTTGCATGCAGAATTACATGTGTGCCTTCCTGAGAATGGCACTTAAATACCCCCCTCTCCCAAATTTGACTGGTATTGATCCACAGATGGAGTGCAGAATGAATGAATTTTATTTATGCAGAGGTGAGCCGATGATTTTAATCATGCCACACATTTCCATTTTGTTTAGAAACCAAATCATAGCAGCAAACCAAACAAGAAAAGTCTCCTTGTTTTCTGAATGATGTTATTTGTTTATCTGCCGAAGTGCTTTGCATTTCCTCAGGTCACAGACTGGCCCATGTCTGGCTATGTTAATATTATAAGAGTTATGCAAAAGCAAAGTTTAAGAAAAATCTTTTAACTGAAAGAAATAGGATCTTAAAATCCCAAAATAGAGTATGGAAAGGTACACATCATGTCTGGCTTCTCTTTCCCCTTGTGGCAAATGTGACTCAAAGGAGTTGGGTTTTTTCCAGCTCGATCTGTATACAGTTTGGGGGAGTTTTATTGTGAATAGGTCACCTTATAATACACAAAAATATTTCCTTCCAGAGTTCTGTATTCATAAATCTTTCTTGATTCTCACTCTCTTGAAACTGAAATCCAGATGATTTCGTTTTCTTCACGAAAAGGAGAGTAAGGGAACACCTTGGCGCGGGGCTGGTCCTCTGTTCTCGTCTCTTCCCCTTGCAGGCATTGCACCCTTCCCTCGGGCAGCTGCGGGGCGAGCTGCTGTCTCCCTTCCCATGTGATGAGCGGAAGAGTAGGACTGAAAAACTGAGACTTTCGAGCGGCTTGGTTGTTGCTAAGGGAGGGAAAAAAAATGAATTTCAAAGTTATAATTTAAAAAAATGTTTTAAGTCTTCACTTTTCTGTAGGGTTCTTTAAGGGTCGCTTTTACTCCTCCTTTGCTCCGCCAAAGAAAAGATCAGCGTTATGGTTAAATACTAAAGCAGCTGCCTAGCATAGCGGAGGTGAGTGTTTATTGAGAGGAGAGACATGCATCTGAAACATAGCTTTAATGTGTTCTTTCATTCTAGCTCACAATCAATTTTTCTATATAAAAATGCAGCACAAAATATTAACTCATTTCTCTCCCTGCTAAGTAGGGTTAGCATCACTGTTCCCCTGTTACAAATAAACAGAGAGGTTATATGACATGACTGGAGCTACGTAGTAAATTGGTGGCAGAGCTGGGTGTAAAACTCTGATTTTAAAGTTCCTGGAGCATTTCTGTGGGCTGTCCATCTTCATTTTTTGTTCCTAAGTCATCCTGATGCGTTCTTAGCTAGCGAAAGGTAGATGGAAATGCATATGGTAAATGATCACCTATATTACCCTTTAAAATGTAATCAATTAACTCAAGATAAGGACACACCCTTTTAAACGGGGGTACTTGACTCTTTTACATATATTTTTCTCTTTGTATTTGCTTTTTATAATGCTGTTTTGATTTTACAGTGATGTCATCCCAAAGCACTGCCATAATGCCATAAATTACCAAATAATTACGTTACTTACTTCCACTGATCAAACAACTGATTTAAAATCTGGTCCTGTGGAGGACCAGAAGGCCTTTTACTATGTGTTTTATACCCCCATCCAGCAGATGATACAAACATTGCCATATGAACAGGCAATCAATTCCTCACTTCTTTAAGTATGTATACATTTATACAGACACGCACCCACAGACATACATGTTATTAGAAGATCATGAATAGTTTTGCCTTGGGAACTCATTCTATACATGAGCAAACACCACTTAAAATTACTTTTAAAGGTGGCCAGTGTTAAAATCTGTGTACGTAGCCAGTTCTGTTACAGCTGCTACTGACTGTGCTCACTGGGGGCAAATTTTCTTCTGTAATTTATTATCTGTTTTCCTCCATTCCAGTCTCCCACCTATAACTCTGGGATTTTGTTCTGCCAGGATGGAGGGTAGAGCGAAAGCTGCTGTGCTGTCACTGTAATAACGGTTCCAGTCATCTTAACTGGATCCACAAAAAATTACTCTGTCAGGCATGACAATAAACATGCTCAGTACTTAAAAACTACTCTTCTCTTCTTCCTCTCCCCTTGCAAAGACAAGATGGCTTTTGGTCATACAGTGGCTGTTCACCGAAGGCCAGGAAATCTTGGGTTTTGAAAGTACGATACTTAGGATGAGTTTCAGTACGGCTCCCAGAGGAACCGGGCTTAATGGGCCTTTGTGGATAAACAGGGGATGATTCCTACATTCATGCCTGTTCCCGGTAGATCTATCATTTTGACCTCCGTCGCCTTTAATCTTCTGTACACTCTGTACATTTCTAAATCTCCCCACGGCTGCCATTGTATTTATCACATTCTTGGCAATGCTGCTTCTCCAGTACCAACCCTTGTGCTTGGAGTCCAGCTCCACTCCCCCTCCACCTCGCTCCCAGAGCCAACTGGCATGTTTGCACAAAGCCTCGTACCCCGTTTTCCTTCCTCACAATCTCCGAAAGCGCTTGTGCGAGTGAGCTGTCGTAGGTGTCTGAGCTGCGGCTGGGCTGGATTCTGTAATTCTTTCTTGCACAACCCCTACTTAAGGCCTGTTGACTTCAATGGAGCTATTCATGTAAGTGGAGGCTGCAAATTCGGGCCCTTGGGTTGTAAGGTCTCTGGGGCATAGACCCTGTCTTTGTACGCCTTGCAAATATGTGCTAGATGAGTAATGATAGCTCAGAAGAGTGAGTGTCGCTTTACATTTGCCATACTGGAGGAAGGTTGCCAGGATTGCATTGATGCTGCATGTGGTCCCCTTCCAGGGGGGAATTAATCCTTCTATGCAAAGATACCTCCCGCTGACTGGTGAAAAATAAAAAAGGAAAAAAAAAAGGTTTGGCCATGAATACCATTAGCTTAATCTTCCTTTTCTCTGATCTTCCAGTACTATTTGCTTTGTATGGCTTCATCAAGGTTTTGTATGTGGACAGAATAATTGAAAACAAATTTAGCGTGTCTCAGACCATAAAGTTCCCTTTCAGCTAGATCACTGGCTATGCGGTAGATAAATGTCTGGTTTTCATTTTTGGTTATGTGAGAAATTTAGAATGGTTTGATTTGTAATTTTGAATGTTAATAAAGAAGGAGAAATTTTCTCGTCTCCTGGCCTATGGAGGCATTCTGGCTTTCTTGCTTCTCTTGCAGCAAATACTGTTTATAAAAATGTTATTTAGTACAGAAGAGTCTGTTTAGGTCCTTGAACCCTAGAGGCCCCAGTCTCTAAAGTCAACTAAGACCTCCTTCTGCCAGGTACTGTACAGTCACAGGCCAAAAATGCCATCTCTACCTGTACAGATAGTATTTTAATGCAATGCAAGAGGAATGGCTGAAGGTCAACCAACAACTGGGGGAAGGATGAGTTTCAAAGAGCAATGAATCGACGCTGGTCCACAGAAGTGATTTCAGGAGAACAAGAACATATTTCCTTTTAAGACTAAGAATTCTGCAGACAGGGAGATTTGTTAGGGTGGAGATGTAGGTATTGAAAGGGAACATCCTCTCTGGGCGAAGAGGCTGATGGGCAGAATACGCAAAGCTGTGAGTGTTTGAGAAGTTGATGTTGGTGTTTGGGGCTGGATTTGGGAAGCTTGGGAATAGGTGTTGATAACTGGGTAGAAAATGAGAGGTGAGAGGGCAGAGAGAAGAGCAGAACTTTGAAGATGAAGGCAGGCAGCTTATGTCTGGTATGAGGGAGACAGGGGAAGCTGGAGAGATGTGAAACTCAGGGTGACTTGAGCAAAGTGAGAGGTTGGAAGGACAATCCTTCCAGCTGGGTTTGAAATGGGTGTGAACTGGGGCAAGACTGCACGTGCCAAGGCCAGAGAAAGGAATGTGGCAGGGGTCATTAATTTCTGAAATATTTATACATCGTTTAACATCTCAGTTCTCAAAATCTCAGACACATTCGCTAGATACTTCCTGTTTAGGGGGAAAAAGCTGTATTTTTTAACTGCAGTTGAAGTAGGAATCACAAACTGAGCTGAGGCAAAGTCATTTTGCTGAATGTGAGGCTGGATAGAAACCAGGGTTTGCAAGTTGGATGTCACGTAGGGACTGATTTAAAGCCCTCTATGTCAATGGGCATCTTCCATTAGCTTCGATAAGGTCTGGAAAATGTGCATGTGGGAGTACCACCTATATACCACATATATAAATGCAAGCGAGAGACTTTCTCCTGTCCTTACTGTGTTTCCTGCTGACAGGAGGCAGGAAGCACTGCCCAAGGCTGCAGGTGCGGGGAGTCAGCTCTGCTTTCCAGCTTTATCCACTCCACAGAGAAAAATCTTTTGAACCTCATTTAGGAATCAGTCACTGCAAATTAAACAAGTGTACTCAAAAATACACCTTTTGAGGGGATTTATCAGTCTGTTTTGGAGACAACCAACAAATGTCTGGTAATGGAGAGCTTGTCTGGAATTTTTCTTCTTGATATATTCTTTTTTTCTTCTTGATATATTTAGTATTATAACGATTAATTACATGTTTTCCATTAGCTCCCTTCCCTATGTATCATGGACTCCAGCAAATACCATTAAGAGGCTGTCTGTCTCTGAGAGTAGGAAAGAGTCTGTACTACACATATCTTTATGTCTATATATCTCCATATCTATATATATGTCTGTAGATCTGTTTGGTTTCCTGACATGAAGGCATTGCAAACCTTGTGTGTGATAATAGATTTTTTAATGTCTTGCCAGCTTCACGGTTACATGGAGAACAAACCCTTGGGTCTTCAGATCTTCATTGGGACAGCAGACGAACGGATACTTAAACCTCATGCTTTCTATCAAGTCCATCGCATTACGGGAAAAACTGTCACCACCACCAGCTATGAAAAAATCATTGGCAACACCAAAGTTTTAGAGATCCCATTGGAACCCAAAAACAACATGAAAGCAACGTAAGCATATTTCTTTTTATTAGCAAAGTTGAGGAGGATTAAATTGGCATGTGAAGTTCTTTCTCCTGTGGAAAGGAGACACTTAAATGAATAATGATGTTTGCTCTGGAGGGACTCCCCTTTCCAAAGCATCGGGATGATATATGACTGTAAGACCCTTTTTACAAAAGCATGAGCAGCAGTTACAAGCACCTGGGCTAAAGCTGCTTAAAGAGTTACCATTCATCAGCTGACCGTGCAGGCATTTTTGCTCTTTACCCCAATTGCTGCGGTGACTATACTGACTTTGAAGATGACAGATGATTACAGAATGGTTTTGCAGGGCACTAAGGAAAACGAGATTCGAATCTCAAGTCCTTATGCTGCAGCGATGCAATGGGAAACAAGGAGTGGCATACAGCGGAGGAAAGGTGTACAGTTCATTTTACAACATTTAATAGAATAGAAACCATCTCTCCTGAACTCAGCCAAGTGCTCTGGCCATGAAATTGCACTCTCTTGTGATAGGTTAACGGAAAAGCAAGTACAGACACATCTTTTCTGTATTATTCCTTCCAGTTTTATGGAGGCAGAGGGATGAAGTGGGCACCAGTCTGAAACTTCAGGCTTGAATGTGTGCCAGGCAGCATGAGAGTGATTGCTCTGCAGAGGGAAGAGCTGTATCTCCATCCTTCAGAGGATACTGAGAAAACTGCAGAGCAGCTACGTTTTTAAGCCCCCCTACTTCATCACAAAATCCACATTCTTTCTTTATATATCTTTTTTCAGAAAATATACCTCATTCCTCTCTTTCCTTCAAGCCTCTCCTTCCCTGTGCACCCGAGGAGATAAATAAAAGTCCACATCTCAAACTTAAGCAGCCAAGTGCTGAATGGAACATGACTATCTGTTCCTAGCAAGTAACCCTGGAGTAATAAACCCCTGCACACATGCAATGGCGAGGAACAGTGTGGGTGTAGGAAACAGCTTGGCGTTTATGCCTCCCAAAATGTGATTTTAATTCATATCGAAAGAAGAAAAATGGTATGTCTTTAAAACTAATAGCAAAATGGGTTGGCAGTGCCTGTCTTATTAACAGTGCACCCTCCGAGGACTACTGCTGAGCTGAAGACCTCAGATTCTGTAAATATTAATTGGCATATTCTCTTAATGTAGACAGGCATGTTTGCTAGGTTACACTGGACTCTTAAGAAGTTAACCTGCACTTACACCAGTATTAAGTTGCAATGCTGGCTTAAGCAATCCTAATCCTTTCAGTGCTGCTCAGCCCCATCCTGCTCCCTACATCCTCCCTTTGTGCAGGGATACGGTGAAGAGCAGAGAACCATTTTCTGCACTGCCAGGCTATTGCCTTGGCTGGGAACAATATCCCAGGGCTTTGGAGGATGACATGGTGACCTGGGCCAGGGCTGGAGAGCCCAGTTCTAGCAGAAGCACCTACCTTGTCAAAAAGGAGGGGAGAGCAGTTTGGTTCCTGCTTTGGAGTTGAATTCAATGCTTACCTGTACAAACTGTGGGGAAAACATGCCTGGATGGTGCATGCAATTAGCTGGTTCAACTGCTGTGACTCCCCGTGGAGCTGAACTAATTTGCCCACGTGCAGGCAATAGCTGCTGTGCAGTCTCTGGGCACCGAGCTGTTTGGAGAGCTGGCGGTGGAGGCTTTCATGCTCTCCAGCTCGCGGAGGGCTCCGGCACAGGCTCAGCTTATCGCCTGCCCCAGTGTGCCCTTCTTGTCCTGGTTCACCCTCCCTGCCCGGGGGGCTGGGGCGGGCGCTACCATGTGCACTCTTGTTCTTAGCACCGGAGGGAAATAAGACTCAGGGTTATAATGTTTGGAGAGTGGCTTTGGCTGTCCCCAGAGTAAAGGCCACCCCTAACCCTCGGCTGGGACGTGCCTGGGACACGCTGAGCCACCGGGCCCAGACTCTTTGGGGAGGGGTCCAGCAGCGTCCCTCACTCGCTGCGTGTCTGGGATTTCTTCCCCTGTCACTGCTGAAATGGCAATATCTAGATCCTAAGCAGAACAAGTATTTGGAGCTGCTCTTAACTTGGAGATCGAAGCAAAACAGCTTAATCCTCTTGCCTGCCACCTATTTCCAAGCTGTTTGAGAGCAGAAATGTTAAGCTGAATGGCGTGTGTCTTTGGCAGTATTGACTGCGCAGGGATTTTGAAGCTGAGGAATGCAGACATCGAGCTGCGCAAGGGAGAGACGGACATCGGCAGGAAGAACACCCGTGTCCGGCTCGTCTTCCGCGTGCACATCCCCGAGTCCAATGGCAGGATCATTTCTCTGCAGGCAGCATCAAATCCCATCGAATGCTGTAAGTATCCCCTGAGATTTGCTCCTTCTCCGTCTCTTGCAACGACGATTGTCCTGTCCCTCTGCTCCAGGGTAGCACTGAGGGGAAAAAACCCGATGTGCTCAGATAGGCAAACGCAAGGTGCTCTGCTCTCCCTGCGCTGGCTGGGTCTCTGCCACCGTTTGAGTGACCTGCAGCTCTTACCTATATGCACTCCCTTTCCTGCAACAAGCTTTGGCAGCAGGTGGCTTTTCAGGGTGCTTAGAGCTTGTGAGGACAGCGAGGGGCTTTGGGGCTTTTGCAGATTTTATTTATTAGTGTGTTGCTGCTGGATCTTTCTGGCTAGCAGGTCTTTTCTGGGAGCAGGGAGCCAGTGTGGGTGTGTGTATAGGGGCATATATACATTCTCCCTGTTTGTGCATGAGCGTGCAAGCTGCCTGCCTTCCTGGGCATGGTTTTATTTTGAGTGGAGGCACAACCAGAACTTGTTATCCACAAGCTGGCAGGTGGTTGGAGGTTTTGAATTCAAACCTGGGCCAAATCCTAGCACTGTGGCCAGTCCTGTCTGCTGCAGGAGTGACTGCAGTCCTCTGATCTGAGCTGTGGCAGGAACACAACTGAAATGGAGAAACAGGTTTGATTTTGAGGCTTGGGCGCATCCTGGTTATTGTTTTTTCTAGGTGTCAATGCTAAGGGGTGTGCAGCTCAGGAGGCTGCAGCTGAAGCAGGGAAAGCCCGGGTTGTTCTGGTATTCCCCTGAGGGACAGAAGAAAACTTGCAGTTTTGATTTCTGGGGGGCAAATCCTACAAGCGTGTAAGCTGAGAAACCTGCACCTCCCACTCATTTTAACGTACTGGATCCTGAGAAAGAGAGGCCTCCAAAGAGGTGCCCCTCGTGTCGCAGTCATTTCTGGAAGGGCTCCACCCACTTTGTTGGTTCCTGTGCATCCTGTGATGCTTTTTGTTGGTAAATGGCGCCTTTTCAGTGGTTTGGGGATTTCACAAATACATAATGAACAGTTTTCCTCCCGCTTTGCTGAATGACTCACCCCTTTAGCAGAACCTGTCTTGCCATAAGTCATGTGAAGAAAGTCATTGAAGAGTTTCTCATGTGTGAGTTTTATTTATTGCGATGCAGGCTTTACTTAAATAATAACTGCTTGGAGTAAGAGAGGAGCCAATTTTGCATGGGAAATCAAGACAAATTGTGACTAGTGAATTATTGATGGCAGCTTTTTAAAAAACAGTAGAAATGAATAAACAAGGCAAGGCTAAGGAGAGGATGATGGGGACGTAAGATCTCTTGGCAATGTTTATGGGAAGATACCAACTATCAGAGCATTTTAGCAGCTGAGTGAAGTCTCCGGGCACCGGGCACCGTGATGGGGAAGGGAGAATAGTGGGAGTAGCCACCACCTTTCTCCATAGGAAACGGTTACGATCCTTTATGGGACCAGATGGCTGAAACAATAGTGGCCTCCACCCCAAACGTGTCCCTGCTGAAACAAAGGCTCATTTGCTAAAGGAAACGTTCAGCAAACTGCAGCTTCTGTGGATAGGAAAGGAATTGCGGCAAAGGATCACCTGGCTTCTCCTTCAACTTCTTTTCTGAGTGGAAACAGCCCGTTCCTGCCTGCTATGGGGAGCTACTTGGGTGGGGAAACTCCAGGTGTAACTCGTACATCCACTGTGCAGAAAAACAGCACGAGCCCAGAGCAGAGGGTGGATGGTCCCCGGGTCGTGCAGGGAGCCCCGCAGATCACACTCCACTTATTCAAATTCTCCTACAGAAAAAGCAAATATGAGTTAGCCAGGCATTTCAAAGACCTTTCCACAATTGCACATTGTATTTGTGCCCATCATCAAAGAGCGTTCAAGCAGAAATCCGCTCATGGTTTACAGAATAAGATCACATTTTTCCGAATTGTATGCGCACACCTAATTTGCCTGTGCAATAACTGCTATTTGCAATGGCTTAAGATGTCTAGGCATTTATACTGAGATGTGTTTGCTGTGATGTGTCTTAGGGGCATAAAAAAGCCAAGAGTGGAGATACCAGTATAAGTGGCTTATTTTTATGTTTTTTATGATTAAAATATGAAAATGTTGGCTGCGTAGCAGACAGCGAAGGTCCTACAAGAAAAAATATATTTGTTCCCCCAGGAAAAAAAAAAGTTAGTTTTATTTTTGGAATACTCGATATACCGGCAATTTGGAGAGATATGTTAAGGACTGTGCTTTTCTGAACTCATGGAAATAGAGTATAAAGTAATCTGGAGTAATAAGCCTCTTCCATTTAGAATGTATGTGGCATATTTGGCAACATTTTTGCGTTTCAGTAGCACTTCCTTATCTCAGCCTGGTTCTGGGAAGATGGTTAAAAACGTTAGTTGGTTCAGCCAGCATTAGTAATGCAGGCTAAATCACACTAGAGATGATAATCTCCGTTTCTTGCAGACAATCTGCACATGTTGCAGAGCTCAGTCTCAGGTGAGCTCAGCTGACCTGCTGAGAAGGGGCACGCTGGGGCTCCGTGACATTTTCTCCTTGTGTCCCACCTCCCACCTTCGTGTGCTGCTGGGATTCTCTTTTTTTTTTTTTTCCTTTGTTTGCTTTTCGTTTTTTTTTGACATGGCCACCTGGGAACCCTTGTCCTCAGGGACTCTCCCGTAACATCTCTCCTGTCTGGTAGCTGTGAATAATATCCTGCTGGGAAAGCCTTAGTAAGTAGCAGCTTTAAGATAACTGGCCATTTCCCTACCAGTGGGGTTCCCCCGAGAGCACTGTTGCTACCAACAGAATATGTGAGTGCTCTCCTCAGCAGAAGCCGATCCCGGCTAAAAACTCCCACCGGTGTCAGCAGATCATTAGCTGCAATGAAGCAAGAACTGTGAAGTATCTGCTTTTTACAGGGCGATTCGGTTCCACCTTGTCTGTGTCACATTCAGCACTTGACAGGTTTTAGGAGGGGATTTCACAGGTTCAAAGCATCATCCGGAGCGAGTTCCTCCCCAGGCAGCTGTGTGGGAGGACCAAGGAGGTGATATGTTGTTAAATGATCAGTTATGCCTTAAAATGGACCTCATATCCAGACAAGCCTGCACATTCAGCAGCTTGCAGCTTTTTTCTCCTGTTGCCTGTTGATTCGTTCTGAAGCCACTGAGGAGGCAAAGGCATTTGAAAGCCCTCTGATAATTGTAGCAACAGGCCATCACTTAGTTAGGGATAAAAAGCCACTGTCTTGTAGGTGTGGTGCTGGAAAGGTGAGAAAAATCCCTTCTCCTGGGTGTTGCTCCACGCTGAGTCGGTGAAACGGCAGCAAGCCCCACAGGCGCTACGTGAGATGTCCCACAGCCGATGGGTCCACGCAGCAGCGTGCTGCTTGGCCCGGCTCCCTGCCTGCGCACCTCGGCACACCTCGGCGCCGTTAGTCGTACTGCGGTTGTGCGTGCCCGAATGTCCATCCCTGCTCGTGCGGGTCTGTGCTTTAGGCACAGGCATAAACCAGCTCGTGTAGGTGAGCTCTCGCTGGGCCAGGCAGGGCTATCGCAGAGCTGCTATCGCAGGAGGTGGTGAAATCGCAGGCGTGAAGGGTTACTGAGTTAACTTGTCCCTTCAAATACAGCCCTAATAACAACAAGCCACTTGGCGAATTGCCCGTGGAGGGCTTTGATATTTGCAAACCTGATCATTATTTTCAAACCTTTAAGACAATTTCTGTAATGTTAGTTCTATTCTTTTGCTTTGATTTATCTTTCCCTATGAGTTGAAACTCATTTCTTGGTGAGTGATTGATTTCTGGAGTTGTGTTTCTACTCCTCGGCTGAAGCAGAGAAGGAGCAGTATTGAAGGGAGTTCAGAGTAGCCACATAAGCACCTGCGAGGCAGCTTGTTTTACTCCATGCTTTTGTCAGCAACCAAAAACTGCTTTATGCAAGTGTCTGTGAGATGTGAGTGTAAGGCTTAGGAGTGTCATTCACACTGTGTCACAGTTTTTACTCTAATGGATCCTGGTTAAACCTTCTTAAAGTGTCTCACAGTTCTTGTTTCATATAATCCCTGTTTGCTGATACTAAGCTGTGCAATGCAAATGATTGCACTTGGCACGAGAGGAGTCGTCTAAAATCTTGTTCTTATAATAGATATTCCGAGGTGGTAAAAAACAAAACAAACAAAACTAACAAAACATTAAAGAACTGTGTGTCCATCTGAGGAATTTAAAATAGTTTCTATTATTGACCGTATTTTGTTCCACTAAATTGGGTCAAATATCTTATTTCCCTTTAATCAATTTCCCTGGAAGTTTCCTTTATTTTTCTCTCCTTCTAGTAGATTTTCCCATAATATTAGACAATCTGAGCCTATGATATGTGACACATTAATAACTACAGAGGAAAGAGCTAGTCATCAAAAAGAATGTTGTCTTGGCAAACCAGCAAGCTCTTTTCCTCGGCCGGGAGCTGTGCTGGTTGGAATACAATGGCAGGCAAGAAGGAGCCCTAGTTTATTGAGATAAAAAAGCAGAAACGAATGGTCTCTTTGCACTTGGGAGATAACCCATTTGCAAGTTTAACCATAACTATGATTATTATGAGAGTAGCAGTTGAATTAAAGGAATTTTTCCCCCCTTTCATTTCAACTTCAAGACAGTCACATAGTTTGCCATAGAAACAGCTGACACAAAACCTGGTGCTTTTTCAAAAGTAAAATTTTTCTCTCTCCTAAAGCACAGAATTTAAAAGTTAATTCTGACAACATTTGCCACTTTTAATGTGCAACCCAAAGATTTCAGTCTGGAAAGTCTGAGTAAGAGAGAAGGAAAATGCCTGCCCTTTCTGCAGGCTGCAAGCCTTGCTATGAGGATAAATCCCTGTTTACTTTTTGTCTTTGCAATACTGCTGTTGGTAAAAGCAAGCGCCCCAGCCTATTACGCACAGCATGGATTTCTGAGCATAATTTAAGCTCAGCAGATCTCCTCCACAAGGGATTAAAGGGAAATGCTGTGCATACCCACAGAGATGATCGACAGAGAAGTGAACCGAGGCCATGGTTTTCCTGTCATTAATCACACGCTGGTTTGGTGAGCTGGCTGCAGTTCACAGAAAGTATCATACTTATCTGACACTGCTGCCATCAGCACTTGTCACTCTTCCTTCGCAAGGACATCATAAAATAAATTATGTGCAGAGAAGGAGATGGAGAAAAGCCCTCTATTTTTGGTGCTTTTTTCTTGGATGGCTCTGCACAAACTCCTGGTGAAGTCTTGCTGGCAACAAATTGGAAACTGTTGTCATTCATACTGGGTTGTTCTTTTCATAGCATTTAGATCACATTTTTAAGGTTCCCCATCTAATTATGAGGGTTGGAAATTTGCTTTTTTGACTTGATTCTCACTTAAGCCTTCCACTGCCCCATGCTCCTACCATTCATCCCATTCCTCCGATGAGAAGATTGCTGCTCTCTAGGGTGCCTTCCTGGTGTCTACCTGCCTGCCAGAGTTGTCTCCTGCCCTTGGTCCTCCCCTGGCTCCCATACTGCGGCTCCCCAGCCTGTGCCTCCCCTCCCACCAGAGAGCCCAGGGTGCTTCAGTGTGTGACGGATGGGGTCAAAGTCTCTCAGGGCATTAATGCGTTGGATAAGCACTGGGCACGGGAGCTCTGCTCCTATCAATCCTACCTCAGGCAGGCAGCTCGTGGTAAATAAACACAGTGTGACAGGAGGAATGAGATATTGACTTTGGCTCATTAAGGTTTGCACTGAGGTGGAAGAATTAATCCCACAACAAATTACGCCTCTGCTATTGCTTCTAGGATTCGGGATTTTTTTTAGCGTCAGACATCCAGCTCTATCTGCTCTTCTCAAATCCAACAGAAATCAGTGGCTGGAGCCAAGAGTCTTTGGGGGTTTGGAAAGACATGTCAGGAGTGGTGAGTCACAGCTTGAAGGCTTCCAGCAAACTGGGATGAGCTGGGGCTGCCCTGGGCAGGGTAAGGACGGGGGGGATTCAAAGAGGGACCTGGACATTTGGCCTGGGGAGACTGCTGCACTGGGGGTACAGGTCATGACCCCACCTCTTTTAAGTAGCCACATTTTTTGGTTTACTTGGCTTGTGATGGCAGTTAGAGGTAATTAGAGATGACGCTAGCTGCAGGTGAGCCTCAGTCCTGCTCCTTGTGATCACCCTGGGTAAGATCTCTCCTGAAATGGTAACAGGGACGACAGGTAAACCTAAGCTCTGGCTCCAGTGTTGCAGGTGGCAGAAAGATGGCATGGAGCAGATTTCACTCTAGCAGCTGTTCTTTGGCCTCTGTTTACATGGACGTTTGCATGGAGCCTCCAGCCACTCTGCAGGAGGCTCTGAGATAGCGCGCCGATACACGGAGGCTGTAGAGTATCTTTGCTCTGGAAGCGATGGTCAGACCCGCGCTGCTCTGCGCAGAGTTCACAAGCCTGTTCCTCGCGAGAGGCAGACACGTTAGTGTTTTTGCTTTGCCTACATTACCCGATCCAGCCCTCACTCTTATTGCACATGCTGGGAGAGAGATTGCCGAGACGGCTCCTCTCCAGAGGCTGTTAAGAGACATTTAGCTTCAGTTAAGACTCCTCATAAAACGAGTCAGCTTTTGGGCAAGACAGGGCAGTGCTTGGAAGCCCTCCAAGCCGGTGGAAGGAAACGCGATGCTCAGGCAGGGCTAGAACTGCTCGTCCCAGGAGATAGGTGCAGGAGGAGCGCTGATGGGGAGAGCTAGGCAGCGCGGAGGGAAAGGGGCTCTCAGGTGGAGCTGGAATCACCTAAGGAGCACATCAGGGAATACAACTGAGGTTGTCACTTGGAACCTGCTAGCAGCAGGGGGCAACAGTCTCCTGGGGGAGATTTGCAGCCACAACAGACTTATCCAGGTAATCAGTTGTCTCAGAATATCCCTTTTTTTTCCTAGAAACCAAATAGCCACTCTGCTGGAAAAGGAACAGTTATGGACGCTGCAGGCAGATGGGGAAGCAAGAAACGCCTTCGCCCTGCCTTGGCACAGTTCCTTTCGGTCAGCCTCCAGGCTTGTGCATCCCCTGTGAAGCATTCAGCCTGCTGGCCCAGAGGTTTAGGCCGTCTTAACTTTTCTTCCACCTGCTGGCATAGGGAAGGGGGATAAAGGCTCACCCCCCGAGAAGCGCCCTGCGCCCCTGCAGCGGGTGCACGTGAGCCTGGGTGGGCTGTGGGCAGCAGCAGGCCTGCCGAGCGGTGCGGGCAGGGGCGGCAGCGGAGGGGCTGCTTCCCTCCCAGGCTGAGGCTCGCTGGAGGTGGTGCCGCGCTCCGAGACAGCAGCTCCCTTTCTCTCCTGTGTCGCTGCGTGCATTGTATTTCTTGGCACCATGCATCCATGACATCTTGATTTGCAGACAGTCAAATAAAATAGAAAAATAATGTCCCCTGTTAATACGTTGACACACTGCTTCAGGCCAAGTGTGAGTATTTCTATAGCATTTGCTTTGCTGCCTTATGTCAGTAACTGTTGCTATTGAAAGTAAACACCCCAACTGGTTAAATCAACAGTGTTTTGTTTATTCAAAGCTCATAAACTCCAGTAGCTGTAGGTCACTTTATGAAGTGCCAACCCCTGGGGGAAGAGAAGGAATAGTGTGAAATTATTGCATGCAGTCCACCCATCATGAGCTTTAGAGGAAGGGGATTTATTGGCAATTAATATTTCTTGCAGAGGCAAAAAAAGCAATCCTATTGAGGCAGCTCCACACTGAACCTTGAGCCTTGTTACTGGTGGAAATGGGGAATGGGGTGAAACCTTCTTATAGGCCTAGGTAAAAAAAAAAAAAAAGAAGATCTTGGAAAACGAAAAGTGGGGTTTTTTTAGAAAAGGGTTTCCAAACCACCTAGTGGGAGGAGAAGAGTGCAGGCAAAATGGGGCAGAGGAAACCCAGCGCTCGGTGGGTATTGTATTTCTCCACCTTTCCCTTTAGCACGATATCTGCATTGAGAAACTCAACTGAAACACTTCCCAATGGTATTATTCTGCTGCGCATATAAAGCACACATGGGTTTTGTACACCCACAGGCGTAATCAAGTCTGGGTCAGGGCGAAAGCTGTTTTGGAGATGCTCGCAGCTTGCTCGTGCTGTAGCCATGCCAGAACGTAGCTCTGCATCAGCCTGGCTGCTGCTGGCCGTGGGGCCGTGGCAGCACGGAGCTGCATCGGGGTACCTGCAGAACACCTCTGCCCGTCACAGGCTTCCAGGCAGCGCTGCTGAGGCCACCCCAGCTCAGCTGAGGATGGCAAAAGGGGCTTTGGCATTTCCTAAGAGCCGGGATGCACATTCCTGGTGAACCGGCTGTCCTCCCCGGCTCCCTGGTAGGTCGCGGCGTACACAAACACTGCGCTCTATGGAAGTTGGACAGAGACTTGGTCTTCAGCAGCGATTTCCAACTTGCCGAGATCCAAATGTAATTAAGATGAGTCAGACGGTTATTTCCAGGCTAAAATTTGTCCTTCCTCGTCCTGAAAAAGCCTTGAGAACCACTGATCTGTGGGATGTCAGGTACAGAACTCTACTAACACACTGAAATCTGTAGGAGACATAGGTTAGTCTGGAATTTTGATGATTTGGGATGTTTTGGAAGTGAGATTTGGGGGTTGACTAGGAATAAACAGTGTCCAGGGCAAAGCTTAAATACATTTTCTCTTGACTATTTAGACGTGTTTTTGATGATTGCTATTTACTCTTAAGCCTTTGAGGTTACAAATCTGTCTTTGTGATAAATCCAATTATGAACTCATCAAAAATTCGAGTATTTAGGGAAAGGAATTAACCATGCAGCCATGTGAAAGAAATTAGCAGCTTCTGTGAAAATAATCTGAATATATATTCTTAACTGGCAGTATCTTAGCCCAGCTGTTGTTATATATTTGAAGGGAACAATGAGTCATAAGGTTGTTTTAAATAGATTTTAAAAAATGCTTCTCAAATGGCACAAGAAAGTTATAAATATTGAATTATCTATATTTTTAACAAGAGCAAAAACTCTGTGTCATGACTGGCAGAATGGGTTCAGCTGAGTTTACCTTGCCAGCAAAGTTGCTCCCCTCTTCTACAGACACCTGTCTGAAAGGTTTAATGCTGCTTCTTTCCCACCGAATATTCTAACATTTTCTTCGTGTGGTGAGAGAATTTGTACAGCTCTCACTGCAGCCAAGAGCTGTTGGGTTTTCGGCGCTCTGAAGGTTGCACAGCAGTAAAAGGGTGCTGGGACCAGGTCACAGAAAGCACAGCCTTGCCTGTGTGCGAGTGGAGACCCAGCGCTGAACACATAGGATAACGTTTCCTTATTTTTGGCTCGGCAGGCAACGGTGTTCAGTGAAGGGAAGACACAAGTGCTCAGGGTCTCTTGGGAACAGGCTGTTTGTCAAAGAAAGTTAAAATCCAGCCAAGGCAGCTGTTAAATAGATGAGCGGCATCCTCGAGAGGCCTTTCCAGTTGGGGTGGATGAATCTGGAGGAGTTTGAGTGCAGGTCATGAACTCGCAGTTCACCAGACCCAAACTGCTGCCCACCTGGTCTGGTCACAGGGAAGCTCGTGATATTTTCCAGCTGTCTGCGTTGTAGGGAACAATTCTCGCATCTTCGCTTTCTTCGGCTCCTGCTGCGTGTTAGCAAACAGTTGGAATGGGCTTGCAGGGATGGTGACCAGGATTCTCCGAAGCTTTTCTGACCATGCAAATGGATGTTTTAACGGGATGAGAGGAAAGTAGGTGGAGGGATGGTGCTATCCTGATTCTCTGGCTGGGGAAAGAGAGAAGAACTTGCCAAAGACACGCTCCAAGTTCGTGGCCAAGAACAGTAAAGACCTTAGAAATCCTTGATCACATACATGCCTGTGTGGATTCCACCCTACCTTCTCCTTCCTTGCCTTTCATAATCAAACTCAGTCTGCAACACAGGGCCCTGCTCCTCAGACGTTCAGGCCTCTGCAAAACACGCTTGCAAAAAAGCCCAGGCTGCAGCAGAGTCCCGGTGTGACCTGTCCTGCGTGCCGACGCGAACGCAGCGACAGATTGCCCCTCTTGTTGTGTGCACAAGGCTCGGTGCCTGCACATGGAGACAGTGCTTTCGTTGGCAAAGGGACTGTTCCAGGCCCAGCATAGTCCCTGTTCTGTAGGAGGCGGTGGGCTTTTGTAGAAGAGGTTTATTTTTATTTTTTTTCTGAAGGAATTCGGTGCTATTCAGTGGAATCCTCTCTGCAGGTGGAATCTTTGGGCTCCAGGACTGTAGTGTGCCTGCACTTGAAAATTTGGCCATTTATTTGGAAACAGAGATGGGCAAGTTCCAGCTCATTCATCCAAGCTGTCCTTTCTCAAGGACAAGGAGCAAGGCCAGCACAGCTGAAACGCTGCAGCCAGCTCCTGAATGTTTCCAAATAAAATGCCTTGAGTAAGTTTATTTTTCCCTCTCAAACCTAAATTTAGCACCCTGGAGAAGCTGCTTTGGCAGTCAACGGATGGTAACGATGACAAGATCGATCTGTGGATAGTTCTGGGAAGATTTGGAAAGTCCTGGTAAAACAGAGTTGGTTTCATTCATGTCTGCAATTTGTCCACAGCCCAAAGGTCTGCTCATGAACTTCCAATGGTTGAAAGACAAGATATTGATAGCTGCCTTGTTTATGGAGGACAACAGATGATCCTGACTGGACAAAATTTCACAGCAGAGTCCAAGGTGGTGTTCACAGAGAAAACATCAGGTAAGGCAGTGTTTTTCTAACTGTTCCTAATGGGATAAGGCAAATCTGTAATGCTGTCGTCTCTCACGGTCTCATCCTACGATTTGTGCTTATGAGTAACTCTACTCAAGTGAGTAATCCCATTCAAGTTCATGTAAGTAAAACCAAATCACTTGACTTAACCATGTAAGTAAAATTAGACTTGGGACCAAATATTTGCGTTACTGGCCTTTCAGGCACTGTTGAAGAGTAAATCAAAGCCGTGTCATGGGGAAGGTTCACAAGAATATAGACACTGGGAATCAGCAGGAACAGGATACGTTATCAAAGAAATGGGATGACCGTTACATGTTCCTTTATGCTTGTTCAATCTCATGTTTAGTGAGTGCTGCTGCAGAAATCATAATTGAAATGAATATTTTTTATTGAAGTGAACTACAGGCAAAGGTTGCATTTTCTTCCCTTTAGAAGTTTTTGAGGAAAAATGTGCATAATGTGTATTTTTATATCAAAGTAATATTATTTTAATACACATATTGAGTTACAATAATATATCACTTCATCTTCCATATTTTTTCAGATATTTTTACATTGGTATTTTCCATATTGCTTCTTAGAAAAAACAGTTTTAAGCTGCTTAGCTCTCTGAAGGATTTGTCTCTAACTTTACCACATACCCCTGAAACATAGCATTGAAATTTGTCCTGCTTCATTGCGTGCAGGTTTGCATCTCCCCAGCATTACCGTTATAAGCTGAGGCATCAGTTTAAATCATGCAGCCACCTAAGCCTGTGCATACGCACGTATCTGTCCTGCTGTCCGGGTGGGCAGTCACCAGCTTTCCTGGCATAGGTGTATACGTAGGTGTATACCCAGGTGTATACCCAAGTGGGTCCTCGAGAGAAGAATCCACAAAAGGAAGGCTGAGACTGTAGCAAAACAAATCAAATTCAATTCAAAGAGAAAAATCCCCTGTTACAGCCCAATGCTACTTTTTACTAGTAGAGCTGCTTGTTTTAAAACATGTTTTGGCCAAGTTTTCAGGTAATCTTGCCAGTTCTTGAGCAACCATGAAGGGGGAATGAGTGGCAGATTGTAGATTCTCTCTCTTCTCTTTTTACCTTGTCTGCTTATTTGCTCAACTTGCACAGAGCCAGTACAAGATGGTCCCAAGCCTTGACTGGTGTTGGATGAATATAAATAATAGGAATAAAGAATGGTTACTGGGAGTTATTTAGTTGCCTAGCATCACCTTTACTGCCTTTGATGAGCTCTCCGTATTGTGTTTTCATAATGGCATGCTATAATAAACATCACTTGATTTCTAACTCAAAGAATACCTGACCCCAGAAAGTGTGCTTATCATGATCTAATGGTTAAGGTGGGCAGCAGAAATCCAGGTTTTCTTGTTTACAGGAGGAAATGCAAACAAATGCATTCTGCTGTAGTTAGTTACCCATTTTTTCAGAGCTGAATTGTTTCTTTTCTAGTATCATACGCATGCAGGCATTTAATCTCACCTCAGTAAGCAGTATGTGTATTTTATTGGATTTCCTAAGGCTTTTGCAAATGGACATTTGTTTCTTTGTAAATGGTCTGGACTTGTTTAACTTACCCTTCATTAGGCTTGATTTTTGTATTCTAAATAATGTGCTCTGCAAGGATGATAACAATGTCCAGGGATCAAAAAAGCACTTGCAAATATGAAGGGCAGACTCTGCCATCCTTTAGTCCTGTTGATTTCAGCAAGACAAAGGACTCTGCAGTACAAAAGAGCAGCAGCCTGTTTTATGTAAACTTTGTGGTCCCTTTGTGCTGTTATGAAAACATGTTGCTCCTAAGTTTTCTGTTGGTAAACTAAGGTAGAGGCAGCTTAAGCGATATATCCAGTGACTTGCAAGGAATTTAAGAAATTGCATTGTCCAAGTGAACAGCATGTGCATGATTTATGGGGCGATGCCTTTGGTAAAAAGTAAGAATCGAGCCAAAAATTAATGTATGTGGTCATCAGCTGGTGACATGGGGGAAAAAAAAGCATGCAGTGGGTCCCAGTTTCTTCACACACCACAGCAAGCCATGCTGTTTTACAGCAAGAAGGAAAGGCTCTGGGCCTCTGAACTGTGAAGGTTCAGATGAGCCTGTGCACTCAGAGCAATTTTCTTGGCACCCTCTATTTCCTTTTAAGCCCGTGTATTAATTCCTTCCCACTGTGCTGCCACTGTTCCATCGATGTCAGCGAATCGTGAAGGTGCATGGGAACATGCTTGGCAGCCTGCAACGGTACCTGTCCCAAGAATGTTTTGCAGTAACTAAAGGAGATGATACACTAAAAGGAGGTAGCTCTTAATGCCATTTCGAGGAAACATCCAAAACGCCCTGCCCCTATTTCCATATAAGAGCAGGGAAGGCTCTGGCTGCAATAGATGTTAGAAAGTAAAAAGAACAACAATGTTTTCCACACTAAATCTAAAGCTTTTCTTCACTGCTGGGGAAACCGCTTTTTTTTTTTTTTTTGGTCTTCTTTTTTTTACCTCCTGGTAGCGGAGAGGCATGACTTATCCCAGCGGCAGTGCCCAGTCTGGAGCAGGGATTTGCATGCTGGTGTTCCATATCCTGCCTCCCCCCCTCGCCCCTCGGCCTCTGCAGGCAGTCTCAGTCTGCTGGACTTTGAATAAGTGATTGGCAGAGGGGGAATTCAGAGGATGGGAGGCCCGGAGTCAAATCTTTGGTCTGAATCAGAAGTCTGTGTAGTTTGCAGCGGGTTATCTGAGGGACTCTGCTCCGTGCTGAAGGCGAGCTTGTTCTCTGTGTATCCATGCACTGTTTTATAATGCAGTGATACCTCTTACAGATATGCCCTGAAGTGCTTTCAAGGTGAAGATTGCTTTCTTTAATATGTATATCTTAAGGTGAGGAAGGTTAAGGAGCTAAGCTGGATATGCAAATCATGCAGGGGTGATCTCACTCTAGCTGACTGCAGTAGATGGAGAATTAAGCCTTTGTGCTTGAGTTGTCAGAGGTTAATGAGTGTCCTAGCCTGCCTGAAAATTAGGATCTTTGCAGCTGTGACTTTCAGCTTCCCTCATTATACACTGTAGACAATTTTAATTATCACTACCATGGTCGTGCTTAGTCATTGTTGCATTAGGCTGCATGAAGGCAGAACAAAAAGGCCCAGTTCTGCAGCCCGATTTATCAATTAGAAATGTCACTGGGTGGAAGGAGGAGGTGGATCCTGCGCTCGCCTCGAGGAGCTCGCTCGCTGCAGATCCGATCTGCACAGCACCTTGCAAAAAGCACTGATAAGCTGCTCAGAAGCAAAGTAAGCCACAATAAACATCCCGGTGGGTGGATAGTGCATCGCTGGCGTGACCCTGTCATTGTTGCGCCCTCTTCCAGAGCCCGACGCTGCCCCGGGGAGCCTGTGAAAGAATCACGCTCCTGTGAAGGCAGGAAGATGCACCAGCTCGCAGGGGAAACACGGTTTTCTTTGAGTTTCATTTTATCAGCTCACAAGCCTTGTCTGTGCTAGCAAACGGTATTCGATTTCCCACTTTTGCCACCAGTTTTAGCTCTACTAGTAACGACAAGGGTGAGAGCAGCAGTGCAGATAAGCATCTGATAGCTTTCGGCATGTCGTACTCCATAGAGCTCTTTGACTTGGCTCCTTTGTCCAGTGTTTAAGATGAGAGTAGCAAGACTCCTTTTTCTCCCCAAAAACCTTTGTGCAGGTATCTTCGTGCAGTGAGATGTTCTCCTGTTAATTGTTTCCCAGATTCTGAAATCTGGGTGTACCTTGAATCTGGGGTCTGGATCAGTGTCTGCAAAGAAGCGGGTGCTGAGAAGGTGGCAGTCGGTGTGCCTTACAAAACTGAGGAAACTGCTGTTGGGCTCACAATTGTAAATTAGGTTTTAACCCTCAGGCGGACACTCAAAACCTGTTTCAGTTTCCTCTGGATCTTGTAGGCAATTCTTCACTCACTATTAGCAATGCAGAGAAACGTAGAACTGTTCATATTTGTGACCAAAATACAACATACTTTAAGAACAATAGTGAACAGTTTTTACTTCTCTGTTACACAGCACTACAAATATGTATATTTTTACCTAGAAATACCTGGAAAATAAATAATATTCCCCAAATTATGCTGGGATGTCATTATGAAAATAACTGCCGCCTTATATTACACAAACTGCAAACTATTGCAATGAGCTCGCCCATGAGAAGTCTGTAAAAGTCTCTCATTTGAGGCTTGCGACAGGAAATGGCAGCAGGAAGCGAACTGAAGGGGCTGGAGCTCGGTGCTCTGTGTGCGAGCGAGGGGATAAAGTACTTGCGTTTGAAATGCTGATGCATAAATAGCATTCATTTTCTTAATGATAAGGTTTACCAACAAGCAAGCAATATAGTTTTGAGTTCTTTTTAAGGTTATCTCTTCCTGATGAAAGATTGTAATCTGTAGGTGCTGTAAGCCAGGGGAACTCATGAATTCGGTAGAGTTCAGTCCAGCACACAAAAGCAGAGTTTGGCTGAAGGAGTTTTAAGATCTGAACTCAGAGATACATAACAGCCCAGCTAAATAAAAATAGGTTAGGGGAAGCAACTAGATCGGATTGTACAGATAGAAATTTTTTAAGTGCACGTCTTCTTTTAATTTTGATCTGGAAGAGCGAGCTTGAAAAGCAGTCTTATGGCTATCAAGGATTTGGAATATGCTAAAGGTCAAGGGTGTTAGTGTTTGGTTGAGGCCCAGGTTTTACAATGCAGTTAAAAAAAGAAAAGGTTTGGAATTCCCCTTTTTATTTGTTTTAATTGTCATGTAATAATTTGCAAGTCAGATGTTGTTGGTTGCATTGTGTTTACTCCCATTTGTGTACTGGTTACGGCTGCTCTGCTGTGAGTGATAGAGGAGTTTCATGTTTCTCTGGGAGAAAAGTGCAAATGGACTGTGCTTTCCCCTGCCAAACTCTTATGGTGGCCACATGGACATCGTGAATCATCGCTAGGACAATGTGGGTGGTGGAGGAACAACCCAAATAGAAAGCATACATCTTTGGAGTAGATCCACCATAAATCTTTCAATTTGGCCATGCAGTGTAAAGAGAGGAGGTGGTGCTCTCTGTGCCCTTTGAACTGATGCAGCTGTCAAGGCCTCTGAAGTATGGACACTCAAAGTCCATTTGACAAAAATAAATCTTTCCAGCTCTAGAGTCAAGCAATGGAGCTCTAGTTTCTTTTTCCCTTGAGTTCCTGCATGTCTATCACCTCGGTGATCTTTTCGTGACAGTGGTTTCTTAGGACGCTAATAGCTAGAGCAGGTGAGCTTGGACATACTTGAATGTCTGCTGGTTTCAGGAGAGCTCACCACAGGGCAGGATCAGGACCATTGGTTCAGTGTCAGTGGTGAGTTGAGGCTTTCATCTGCACGGTGCCCAAAATGCTGTGCCTGAATGGAGGCACATGCCTCCATACCCTAGAAACGAACCACAGAGCCTGTGCCTGTGCCAGGATACCAAGACCCACCAGCCTTTCTTCTTCCCCGCCTCTCATTCCATCTTGTTCCTCCCCTGGCTCCGTCCTGTACCCCCTTTGGCATGCCTGGCAGCTTTACTGAAATATCTGAGGTACGATTCACAGACTTTGTTGCTTCAGGGACAGCAGTAGCATTCACACCTTCGTGCACAGCAGGAGCAGTATCACGCTGCTTGAGGTGTGCATCAGGCATCCAACCTATGCCCATTCTCTTTGAGGTTGGGGGCTCCCAGCTTCTCGGGTATATAGTTATGTTGCTGTCTGTTGGGGATCGCCATAGGAGATGGGCTCTCATTGCGCATCCAGCTATGCTAAGTGCAGTGGCTTGTGTGCTCATAAGTGCCCATGGCCACGTGTACTTGTTTTATCCCAATATATTCATTACATCCCTTGCTGTGGCTTGCCTATCACTGGAATAACAATAATGTTAATAACTATTCTGATGATAGCTGTACTACTTCACAGTGTCTCTCTGATTTCCAGCACTTCTGTACCTCTCTCATTGCAGACGTGCTTTATTTTAACTCTGGGCAAATAATTTCATTTCTTTGAAATGTATTACTTTCACTTTCAGAAGCAAACAAGCAGGCTCTAGAGTGATTTTGCTCTCAAACTTGCAGTTTTCAGTATTCCTGCTGCGTCACAAGCTAGCAAATAAGCACAGCAGCGTTTTCTGATTTTGGAACGTCCACTTTCTAGAAAAAGTCTTGTTTATAAAGCACAATAAGTTGGACCCAATGATGCTATCAATCTTCCTGTACCTCTCCCTGCAGAAATTAAAAGGAAATCACAGCTCCCGAGAAGGGTTTTATATTCACAACTTATAGCTGGTGATAGTGGTGATTTGTTAAATATATATTTAGATACAGTTAAAATGCACAATAGATTTAAAAATATAGAAAATTAAGAATTTATAATTTCTTACATCACTCCCTTCTGGCCTGCAGCTGCAGCAAGAGCTCAATACTTCTGGGTGTTTGGGCATAGGACTTGCTTATGACAAGCAGCCAGAAAGTTCAGTGAAATGGGGTAAATCCTGTGTTAATGGGGTGTGGGAGTCCTCAGCAATCTGTTCAGGAGCAATGAACAGCTATACACTGCCAGGTGAGAACGAGAAGAGTGGGGCAGCCTTGACAAGCAAGGAGTTAAAAGGGGTGATGTTTTGCTTTGGGCCGAAGCTCCTGGGGAGGCTGAGTCCACACTAAGTGTTGCCCCAGACCCATGAATCGCGAGGCACATATTGGCTGACGTTTTATCATAAGTAAAGCCACTCTTGCAAGTGCTCTTCTAGGCAGTAAATGCCTTTTACAGCCCGTATGTGTTGTAATTGTATGAGTTGTTATCTATCTGCTCAAAATCAGCCAAATGACTTGAAACATGAAGCAGTCTTCTGGCCAGGACAATTCACTATAGAAAACTGTGATGGGATGGCGTTATGGCATGTATAATGTGAATAGAAGGTGGCTTGTATATTGGTTTTGATGATAGTGAGGAACCAGGGCTGAGGATCGTGATCCTTTGTGAGAGATGTGAAAGGAAATTTTAAGACTGTCTACAGCAATGTTCCCCTTTTCTGTTGCGTCAAGTCTGAAATTTCTCACTGTGCCCCAAACAGGGAACTAAATGCATGTTAGTAGTCTGGCAGTTTCATGAATGATCAAAAAACTCCCGGAGAATGCAAAAAATAGCAAACTATTTGCAACAATTATCTCTTTGAACTTAATGATGCAAAATTAATGATGCAATTTTCTCAGGCAAATTAAAGATAAAAAAGACACCAAAATTTTTTTTTAAAACTTTCATTTTTTCCCCAGATCCATCCAAAAGAGATGTTTGCTATCTGACCCCAGTAAACAACTTTAAATATTTAATGCAAGCTCCAAGCTCCAGTTCTCTCACTGAATTTCTAAATTAATGAACTGAAATAGAGGGTTTAAGTTATGGAGAATTGAGAGGAACAAGACATATCTTAGAACTAGGATCATAACTCAGTCGCAGATGCAATCCACTGCTGAACAAGCATTACAATGTAGGTTTTTAAGGCATCTTAACCCCAAAAGCCCAGCATCTGGGGAAAAGAACCTAAACTATTGTTTGGTTTTTTTAATGGGAAAGGCTAAGGAAAAAAACACAAGTATCTGGGAATAGTTATAGAGTTAGCAAAACTGAGAGTGGTACTGTAATCTTAAACGATTCAATTTGTTTGCAACATGTGAGGTTCTACAGAGAGTATATGAAATAAATTTGCTATCTTGCTATTTTCTTGATAGTTTGAAAGAGCACTTTCTCTGCTCCACGCAGTCTGTGGCTGAGTCCAGCATTTAAAGCTGGATGCGTATCTTCTCCCCTCTAAACCTGCAGGGCGATGGGATGAAGCAGGGGGATAAATTACAGATGTCTCTGTTGGGAGGCCCACTTGATTTTTGCATTAGCTAAAGGTGATCACCTTCCAGGTTAATCTCCCCTGCTCATGCCTTGCAGTGCACCAAAGTAAGGCGGCAGCGAAGTGGCGCACAGGGCCTGCTTGGTAGTTCTCTCAAAAAGATGTCAGAACTGGGGAGGATCAGGGAGGTTTTGTTCTCTTTGAGTTTCTGTTTTGTTTATTCTTTCTAAGCAAAAGAGGAAGGTGTCTCAGCAAATCCCACCATTTGTGAACACTGAAGAGTAACAAGTATTAATAAGGAGGATTAGAGTTTGCCCTTTTTTGCTGTGCGAATTAGAAAGTTTCAGGGCAAATGGGAAACCTCCTGCTTTTCCTTGCTATTATAGCTGCTGAAAACCCAGCAAACCTTTCTGCCCACAGGTTTACTCCCTGGCTGAAATGTGCTGCCTGCCCCAGGTGTTCTTGTAATCCTGTGGGGCAATTGTCAGACATTAAACTGGGGATCCCAGAAAAACACTGCAAAACAGGAAAAAATCTAAGGATCATACACACTAAAATGCAAAAGAGTGTGGCTGCAGAAACGGAGTTGCCATAGCTGTTAGAGATTCAGCGAGACAGGGTGGAATCCAGTGTTTTGGAAGGTTTCCCCGTATGACACAAGATTTTGGAATTTTACAGCTGGTAAATCCTTATTAACACAGGCAGCCACTACTGGCCTGGATTCCCTGGCTCACTGTTTACTATGGGGGCGCCTAGTGGAAGTATGCCTGGTCCTGATTATTCAGCTTTGAATCTTAATTGTTTAAAGAGAATATTAAAAAATAATAATAATTCTTGGAATAAACAAAAGGCAGAGAGACAAGCTCCCATCACCTGTTGACAGAAAATTGATCGTGTAGAAAGCTGGCATGGGGAGTGGAATTCCCTATTCTCCCACTTAGTCATCGCATCCTGGTGTGACTCATTTTATTACATGGAGGTTCCCAGTGGTTTTATTTTGAGAGGAGCTTTTGTTTAATAATTTATACACACACACACACAAACACACGTATAATCTTAAAAAAACAACAAATCTATTTTGATGAATTGGCATAAGGAATCATTTGGAAGAGCTCTGGAATGACAGACTGCCCCTGCTGCTTCACTACTCAACTACTGTATTTATGTTTTATTTTAGCATGAATTGAATTCCTCAACAATAGATGGGGAGAAATCTCCTCTAGACTTGTTCTCACTGTGCAAAATGTCAGATTTGGGGCTGGGCTGGATGGCGGATGACTAATCCATTGGCCTTTTACCTCCCAGACCTTGACTTGTATCTTTGGCCTCGGTGACTCAAACTTAAGTCCTCAGTGAAAGGAAGGCACTGGGCTCAGCTCATCATAAACAGAGCTTCATTAACTGCAGTGGGCAGTCTTGCTTCAGAAAGAAAAAGAAATCCATGGAAATCAAGCTCAGTGAAAAATTCAATAGCTCTACTTTTGTGAGTTGTAAATTCATTCATGCTGTGTTTGCTCAAAATTTTGAAAACTATTCTGAAGTAAAAGCTTAGAAGGAGACAACTGCTTGGGACCAGATGCTGAGCAACCTTGCACTGACATAAAGCAGACTAACTTCCCAGCTGAAATCAGAATTTGTCCCTGAAAAGAGCAGCGGAGACTTTGTGTGAGTGATCCCCTGCCCATAAGGTTTCCACATCCCAGAAGTGGTGTCTGTTCTGCTGGAAAGCATTCATTGTTGTTTACTTTGTTCTTGGGGTAGCTCTAAAAAACCTTGACAGTTTTCCAGAGATGCCTGTCATCTACTGATAAAAACTGACAGAGATAATCGTTGTGCTTTTTTGGAAGACCTTCCAAGAAACATAGTGAATAGGGACAATTCATTGCAAGCCCAAAGGGAACTCTGCAGAAATGTGTAGTCGGGGCAGCTGTCCCACTAGCTACCAGGCTCAGTTTCTTTGGGGAGCTAGCATGGTTTGCTGCCTGGGAAAGAGCTAACAGGTTGTTCATTAAGTAATTTGTGTAATGCTTGACTCAAAAGCAATGTACATTTTCAGTGTACATAAAATCACATGCAGGCACAGAATCACATACAGAGTCTGCACAATAGTATACTTAGTCTTCAACTGAAGAGAACTGCAAAGAAAATTTCCTGAACCTCTCAGTCCATCAGTCATGCTTGTTCAAATAAAGCAGTAAGTTTGTTTCTCTGCTAGTTACTGACCCCAAAGTCATGAGTAAGGGATCGTGAATAATGTGTAAAGGCTGTAACTGGTTCAGAAAACCTTTAATTGGCTAATTAAAAAAAGCCCTATAAGGGGCTGCTGAGAATCACCCAAAATGTTCCTAATGCAGACTGACGTTTTGATTTTCCCCAAAGTTTGAAGCAAGACTTTTGGTATGATCACAGTTTGAGTTAGAGAGGGTAGAATTACTTTCTTCCAACAACTCATTCATTCCTCCAAAGAGTGCTGACACAATCAGATCTCTCATCAGGGTTTAATGCTAAGTCTCATAGCCCTGAAGCAGCACAAAAATCTCTATTTCCTGAACATTTTACTGACCTGTGATGTTAAAGACTTGCCAACTAAGACAAACCATTAAATGAGCAGGGAACCACAACAGTAAAAATACTGCATGAAGCAGCCGTGGCTGGTAAGACCTCAGGGTCTAAATCCAAAAATATTTTATCATCTTTAGTGGAACTACTGCTCTTTTCAGAGGCGCAGATTGAATTCCCCATTGTGGAGGTAGAATTTGAGACACACCACACACATGGACCTGGCACCAAGCTCCAGTGTGATCCACGCATGTACTGGGACAGCCTTGCAGTGCTCTGGCTGGCGCGTATCGCTGTCAGGACAGCCCAGCGCTGACTGCGACTTGCAGAGCACACGCGCTCTGCATCTGTGCGCTCATGCTCTTACCCTACTTCAGCAAAAATGATGCTGTTGCTCTTTTGCAGTTTTCTTACTCTCCAGTGTCAATGCAGGTTTAATTATATGCAATAAACAGCTATCTGTACTTGGAGACTTTAGATTATCAGTCAGGCTGGGGCTTAATCTTCTCAGTTTGCAAGCAAGGAGGGGACCAGTCATTTGTCCCATTTGTGGCATGACAGAATTACAGGGTAATTAAGGCCAGAAGGGACCTCGGGAGGTCATTGAGCCCAACCTCCTGCTCAAAGCAAAATGGATCTGTAGTGTTTAGGCACCACCTGGGTTGCAACACTGGCACTGGAGAAAAGGGCCTACTTCTGAGTACCCAGGTCACGACATGTTTTGTATTGGGGGCTGTGCTCTACCGTCGTATGCGCATTATGATTTTTAGCACATCCTTACGATACGAATCCCATTTTTGCTGATGACTTTCTTCAAACATCCACTTTAATTTTCTCCTAAAAAAATTCTCATTTATGCACATTCTAAAGATGATAAATGTGTTGACAGTTTGGTGCAAGTTGTCTCTGTTGAAAATTTGCTGGAATTGTCCTACAGATGGGCCTTAGACTTCGCAGTTTAGTCCTTCTGCTCTCCGTTAACTCTGTGAGTGTACATAATCAAAAGCTTTCACTACCAACAAAAAGGATAGGTTAGAGAGACATTTCTGAATGCAGTTGTATCTTTCATTTTATTCACAGCCTCCCTCATCCTTCTGCCAAAAGCTCACCGTAATGTGCATATCCAGAGGGGTTAAAGGAAAAGCAAATATTGATTGTCTCGAACTAAAGTTTGTACATTCGCAACTATAACAGTGAAGCAGTGAGACAGATGGAGCCACATCATGATATTTAAGCATAAAGGTCAGGGAGTGGTTATATTCAACAGTGCTTAAAGAACAGGGATTGCTGCTGCTGACAGATTTGTTAGAAACCTGTTTAGCTGCCACGAGCATGAATATATCCAAACAGAAGCATCTATCATCATTAGAATGATAACTCCAAATACATTTATTTCTTGTTTGGTTGGGCTTATTCTCATTCTTACTCTTAATCCGCACAGACTTTGGACTCAGCCTAAACATAATTTGATTTTTATGGTTGGCTTCATTAGCTTTTAGTGCAATTCAGTGGCTCGGTTACTAAATCAAATCCACTGTGATTGTGGTTGCATATGCTTCACAGGCCTCTTGAATACGGCAGATGACTTGGAGGCCCGTTTCTCCTCTTGGACCAACAAATCCTTTTGATTTCTACCTTCTTTGTGAAGTTAGTGCTGTTGTATCTGCACAGACTGTTTGAATTTAGCAGTACAGAAACAAAGATGAAAACATTCTGCCTGGAAGAAAACCAATGTCAAATATTCCCACTTGGCTGTCCTTGTTGTCAGGACATCTTCATATTGCATTGCTTAGACAGTTCCCAATGTATGTCTCTATCAGAGTTCTTATTTTATGACATATTTTCTTCTTTCCTTTTCCTTCCTCTTTTCCTCAGAGAACTATAAAAATTTATCTTTTGGGGTTTTTTTGGGGGTGTGGGGCGGTTCCTTAACACATACTGTGATGGTCTCTTTTCACAAAGATCACCTAGAAGAGGAATTCCCCCATCAAGTATTTATTGCTTTGTCATCATACAACGCATTTAGCATTTGCTGGATTAAACACCCAGTATTTGCTGGCTTCCCCCTTCCCCGAGATGTTTACCATTTCAACCAGGGTGAAGCATTAGCTACATTAGTAGGGGTATAGATTTAACCTGCAACAGTCCAGAGCAATGGGCAAAGCGAATGCTTATTATTAAATAATGGAATATTTTCCATTCCTTTGCACAGCAGTCCTTTGGGATCTGAGGGCTAAACAGCAAATCGGGCGAGAGCCTTGCCGGCTCTAATTACACAGCTCGCTTAGGCCGACTGCGCCCTGGCAGCCCATCACTAATCCACGTGTTAGTGTAGAAAAGACAACTGACTCACTGTGGAGAACTTGAAACACTTAAAAAAGAAAAAAGCCGAAGTTATTTAGCATTTTCTCCTTGCACCAGATGCCGTGGCAGCAGCGGCGTGAGGTGTTTGGAGGCCCGGGCTCTCTCTCCCCTCTCTCCCCCTGTGAGGCTCTTCCTCACAGGTAAACGACGGATGGAGCCAAACTTCCAGCTATTCCTCGGTTGCCTCCGCTTCCCCAGCGGCAGGATCGGGCAGGCGGGTGAGGAGGCCCAGCCCGTGCTACGTGCCCGCTCCTGCCCCCCACAAGCCCCGGGGAGCCGGCCTGTCCCGAGGGAGGAAGGGGCACACTGTTGGCGATGGACTCGGGGTAAACCCTTCTCTCCCGCCTGCGGTTTAGGGGCCAAAACAGAGCAGAGGTGTCTCAGGGGTAGGGTGCTGGGGGAGAGAGCAGTGGGCACGGGGAGGGAGCCCCGGGCTGAAGGGACGCGGAGCTGGGGCAGGCAGGGCCCTCCCTGGGGCTGCGGGCCCGGCCCGGCCGCCGAGCAGCAGCTCGAGTCGCTCTCGGGGAGAGGCTGCCCAGAGAGCCGAGCACATCTGTCAGCTCATTGTCTGCGCGGAGCGGAGAACAAAGAGGAAAACAACAGAAAAAATGCAAAATGCATTTAAAAATACTCTTTCATTTCCCTTTTTGCCAGAAGCAGAAGTACTTAAATAACAGAGGACAAAAGCAGCTCTTGCAGAATTTCCAAGAATTGGGAAAAATAAGAAGTCCTGTGAGAAGGACTGTTTTTAGGAGACTTCCACCCCTGTCTTGCCAGACCTGGGTGTGCAGTCTGGGGAACCCCCGCAGAAACGCGCCCGGGAGCTGCCTCCCCCTCTCTAAAGCAAACACCAGCCTTGCGGCTGCAGTATTTCAAGTCACCTCAGATCGTTTGGATATGTGTCCCCTATTCATTTTAAAATCAAGCTTCCAGAAAGGTATGAGGCAATTTTTTTTCCCATGAGTATTTTTCTTCTGCAAATTGCTTGGCTAAAAGGCTCAGCGGAATATAAAAATCAAAGGGGTAGAGATTAAAATCTTAAAAAAAAAAAAAAGTAGTAAGGAAGGCATTGCTAAAAGATGTTTCTGGGAAGTGTGGGTGACAGTAGATTTAAGAAATATTTGTAGCCAGATGAAGCACCCAGTCTGTGTACAAATGTCCTGTCACTACTGATGTACTCTTATAGCACGGGCGTTACTTTGATGGTATTCCATACAAGGGGATCAAATTTTATTTTCCTTTATAAATACAATTTTGTGTAACTCAGAATGGAGACGAGCTGCGTGGATGTAATTAAGAGCAGAAGGACTTCCAGTGTTTCAGAGGCAGAGGCTCTTGCACACACAGTGAGGTGCTTTTACACTGAGTACAGTGAATATTTGGTGCTTTATATGACTTTAAGCAGGACTGCCGATGACGCTCCCTCACAGCCCACAGTGGTGGCAGTGCGGAGGTGCGGATCCACTGTCGGAGATGCTGGGCTTGTTCCTCGATCAGAGGAGGTGCATTGCTAGATACCGTGTGCTGAGGTTTCATATTGCACATATAAGAAACGAGTATAAATAGTAAGAGGGTATGCATAACAGAAATCAAGCACCCTATATAGCTGCTTTCCCAATTACGGTAAGTTACTGTCCCTGTTGAACTACTTCTAGTAAAACCTACGCTCCTGTGAGAATTCAGAGCATCTGCCAGTTTCACTGTGCAGCACCTCTAAAAATCAGCCTTGAAGTGGCTCAGTTTGCTTGCTTCCATCTCCATGCACCCCATACGAGATCTGGATTTTTAGCCGGTCCTTCCTCCGCCTCCCCGCCCATTCCACCACTTACCACACTGGTGGGGAGCCATGTGATCGTGGCTTAAAATAGCAGAAAGTTTGCTGAGCTGCTGACCGAATGGGACCATTAACAAGTTATCTGACCTTCTGGTGCCCTCCATCAGTCAAGCTGGCTGAAATCAAGTCTGGTAAAAAGCAGATGTTGCACCTGTGCTAAATATTTCATTCCTCAGTTAGGCTAATTTCTACATAAACATTTAATTTTAATATGTATGTAAGCCTTTTCCTGGTGAGAGAAGTGTTCAATGATGTGTTTAAATTAAATGCGGTTGCTTTTGGTTAGGACTGGGAAGGTGCTTGAAATTAAGTCTGTTTTGAGAGCTTTGCTAACTTGATGCCCTTAATTTGTCTCCTTTTTTTAAGTCAAGCTTTATGATTTAAAAAAAATACAGTGAGGTTAATATTGTGATATTCTTCTAGATGGGCAGCAGATTTGGGAAATGGAGGCAACAGTGGACAAAGATAAGAGCCAGCCTGTAAGTATGCAAACCATTGGATGTCCTCTCCTTGGGCTTCTCAGACAGCAAGTCGTATTCAAGGGATAGTTTTCAAAGAGCGTCTCAAAAGCAGAAAGAGCAGCTATCTTACTGCTGTGATGAACAAATGTCAAATGCTTCAGCAGTAAATGTGTTGCAAAAAGAAACTATTCATTTAGCAGTAACCCACAGCAAATTGAATAACTGCTAGATTTTGTGTTCTTGCAGAAGACTATATTGTATCAGCCCAGTCCTCTACAGGATGCTGGCTGTCCTGACTTCCTTTCGCCTGTATGGAAGTCTTGGGTGCTCTGTACTTTGCAGGACAGGATTTGTACTATAGTATTTAAAATGAACATTGATCTTTCAAGGGAATGAGCCTCTTTGTTCACTTTGCTTACTGTAGTTGTTCAGTGCATTTAGGAGCTAGCACTTACATTGCCATGGGCGATGCCTGCCCTTGCGGAAGAGAACGGGAGACTCACTGTTAATTTCCATGGAAGCAGGATTCGGCTGTGTATAAGTAAAAAGCCTATAGAATAATCAAGTTTATTCTAACAAGAAGAGGGAATTCTGCAATATATACTTGTTTATCAAGCACAGTGTGATTAACAGTGCTGCCGCATTTATCACCATTCTGTGTGTTTTATTTGTAGCTGAGACTTCTTTCTCCAAGTTCAGGAAAACATCAAGTACCCGAAAGAATACAGTACATAGAAACCAGCTTCTTAGTACCAAAAATCTTCTAGTCTCTCACCACCTGCCCTTTTTTTCCTTTCTTCTTTTTATACCCTTCTTTATAGGGATGAATGGGAAGATTTCTCTTCCTTTATGCCTGGACGTGTAACAGGGGAGATGCATCCAAGAATCTGCAGTCAGCCTCAGTTACTAATTCTATATTGTCACCTTCGTTGTTTCAGAGCATGCTTTTTGTAGAAGTACCAGAGTACCGTAACAAGCACATTCGCACAGCTGTGAAGGTGAATTTTTACGTCATCAATGGGAAAAGAAAAAGAAGCCAACCCCAGCATTTTACCTATCACCCAGGTAATTCTCAAGGACAGAGCAAGTTGTTGCCTAGTTCTCATGAGCAAGATTTTATTTTCTGCTATGTTGTTTTCTTGCCATTATTTGAGGATCTGAATTTTACTAATTTAATTCAGCTGAGTGCAGCTGAGAACTCAACAACTGTTTGGTTTAAAGGATGCATATGATTTATGATCAGGAATTTCCCACAAATTTAAGGGGACAGTTATCTGGGCAGTGGCCTGATGCTGCCCCATTCACTTGATGGAAGTTTGCCAACAGCCTCAGTGGGAGCAGACTCAGTCTGTGACACGATGTGACCCTGTGAAAATGAGCATTGCCTTCCCCAGCTGACGTGTACGACAGTAAGATAACATTAGATCTGGGAAAGTAACAAGGGCTTGGTATGGAGGAAGATGAGCAATATATATTCTTCAGAATGAGGCTGGTTGAGAAAAATATGAATGCTTTTCTGATGTTCTTCCTCTTGGGAATCAGTGAGCCATGTCACAATAAATGCAACAGGATTACTAATGAGATTCCCAGAATTTCTCAGCTTTGGCTGGGAGAAAAATATTGTGAGAAAATCAGAGTATTGTGTTTGTGGAAACCAGAAAGCATAAAATAACAGTACCAGATTTTTTGCAAGCTTCAAAATGATGTCTTAATTTGACTGGTTTCTAAGGATGGACAAACATTCATTCTGATTCTTACTTCGGTCTCCTCCAGACTGAAAACCTGTGGTCCTCTCCATGAATTTATGAACTGTATAGGATATCACCAATGTGAAGGTTTTGTATAGTTGCTAAATTGTTCTGTTATGGAATACTCTTGAGAAGTACAATACTATCTCAATATGATCCCTAAAATAGACCATTTCAGAGAAGGAAAACTGTACACTTCCAAAAAATAACCCAGTTGCATGACCGTTATATGGTTTCCATTGTATGGTATTTCTGTACTGTGTTTTGGGGAAGATTTGACAAAAAAAGCATTAGAAGTGTGAGAATTTGTCTGTAGAGGACCATCATATATCCATACCACCAAGATTCACACAACTCTCACTAAAATCATGGTCTTTTAAGTGATGGTGTCAGAAAGATCAATACTGGGGAAGTTATGTGTAGCAAAGGAACTAAAAAGAAAGTCTGAAGTAGTTCAACTGTGCCTTTGGCCACTAGTTAAACGTTTTACAGAAAAAGAGAAGTATATGTCATAGGATTTCTAGTTTCAGTCTTCCTTTGAGATGGAAGTACTACAAGAAACACCTATCTATGGCTTCTTATTTTGCTATGTTCCAGAATGAGCTGAAGTATTGATTTTTTCGATTTTCAGAAATTCGTGGTTAAATAGATTGTTAAAGATTTTAAAGAACATCTTAGTATAGAGTGCTTTCAGAGAGACTCTGCCATGATTGCATATACATGATTTATTAAACTCAATGTCTGCGAGCTTGCGCATGCAAATCTTATGAACGGCTTAAATCTCTTATTACTTCAAGGAAAACCTCTCTGTTTCTTATCAGCTTGTTACGAATAATGTCCTTTGCATGCTTTATTCTAGTACCATCAATCAAAACAGAGCCCATTGATGACTATGATCCAGCCTTAATCTGCAATACAGTACACAGTGGTCTGGGAACAGTAACACAGCCTTACTATTCACAGCATACAATGGTCACCGAATCCCCTTCCTGTCTTGTGGCCACTATGGCTCCTTGCCAGCAGTTGCGCTCAGGCCTTTCTTCTCCTGATTCTCGATACCATCAGCAGAATCCAGCCGCTGTAATATACCAAAGAAGCAAGAGCCTTAGCCCGAGCCAGCTGGGCTACCAGCAATCCAATTTGATGGCTACACCAGTTGCTATTTCAGATGCCCATAGGTCAGTGCTGGTGCACGCTGGTTCTCCAGGCCAAACTTCAGCGGTGCTCCACCACTCTCCAGGCAACCAGCAGTCTTCTCCAGTGATTCACTATTCTCCAACCAACCAGCAGCTGAGGTGTGGAAGTCACCAAGAATTTCAGCACATCATGTGCTGTGAAAATTTTACGTCCAATGTTGCAAGGTCCAGCCAGCCCCAGGTCAGTCAAGCACAAAGGTTAAGTCCGAGTTCATATCCTACCGTGATTCAGCAGCAGACAGCCTCAGGCCAGCGAGCAGCAAAAAATGGACCACCGGTTAGCGACCAGAAAGAAGTGTTGCCAGCTGGAGTCACTATCAAACAGGAACAGAATCTGGACCAAGCATATCTGGATGACGGTAAGCACTGCTCTTCTCTTGTATGGGTTGGTTTGTTGGAGGGAGGGAGGAAGTTTAGGACTTATAAATCCCACCTGTTCCTCTGCACAAAACCAACGTGGCCTCCTTTTGACTGGTGTGGATATTTGCTGTTTGGTCATGCTGCATTTTGGTCTTTCATCAACTGCATTTTTGGTAGATGGCAATGCTTTTTGGCAGCCAAGCAAAAAACATAGCGTTCTGCAGAAACCCTCTGTCTTGCTTCGTGCCATGGAGTGAGCTGTCAGGTTTCAAGCTGTTGCCATTTTGTTTCCATCTGCCAAAGGTTAGTTTGGAAAATGGAGAATCTGAAACAAAATGCACTTTTAAATTATTTTTTTATTATTCATATCAGGGCAAAGTCCACTTTGTAAAATGCTTTTGTACATTTTGTACCAAAAAAAAAAAGCCCATTGAACAGTCTATCAAGGCCTGTAATGAATGGGGTAGTGCTGCAGGCAAAACTATTGCAGATGTTCTAGATGAACAGTAGGACATTGATAAGTAAAACAATGCTGTTTCTTTGTTGTGAGCCCAGCAGATTTAGCCTTTAGGAATGAATATAAGTTAGAGTAAAGCTTTCTTTGAACATATCCTGCTTATTCTTAGGTAGGCAGCTATTGGCAATCTGGTTGATTGGTTCTTTTATTAAAGTATGTTCCTTGCAAGAGGAAATCAATGCAAAGTTAGTAGTGCAGCTGGACGCTGCAATCATAAAGGCCAGTAGCAAAACCGACATTGATTTTGGTGGGAGCAGAGTGAGGTTGCTGGATATATTGCTGCAAATGTAGGGTGTTCTTATGCATGAAGTACAGACCTGATTTTCACATATATTCACTGCTGCTGTCCTCTCAGTCTAGGCAACTGCATGCATGGTTTGATCTTATGAATGTGCACCGTTATGTGCTTTGTAAGCACCCAGTAGTTTGGGATTTTTCCTGCAGTAACTCACCTAAAGTTGTGAAATTGTGCCCATGAAAGTTTTATTTTCTTCAACTTAGGTACTGAGTGCTCTGTGGCTGTATCATGGACAGTCTTCATTGTAGCTTTTGTAGGCAGAGTAGAGTTTGAATGGTTTTCTCCATTAGTCTGCGTTTGAAATGTTGTTGATACCGCTTTGGTGCCATCCCAGTAAAATCCGGAGAGTTTTTACTGGTCCCTTTGTCTGAAGAGGAGTGTTGAATTGGGTTTTTACAGTGAATTTGATTTAGGAGATTTGCTAGATCTGCAAGAAAATAGCTAAGTAAAATCCACTTCCCATGATAACAAAGCAAGATAATCTTTCTAATACTAAAACTGAACACTGTTTTAAGATACTTTTGAGAAGCCAAGAGATTCTTCCACATTTCTAAAAATACTTGATACAAACCTTGTAAAAGAAATAAAAAAGAAAGAATCTTGACGTTAAAGCTAGCAAACTTAAGAGTCGAGCCAAAGTCCGCTTAAATGAACTCCCGAAATGGACTGCAAAATTAATTTCACTGGGTTTTGAATCAGGCCAGTAACATCTAACTACAGCATAGCTCACAAGGGATGTGCTCGACCTCCGTGCTAAGAGGAGCCATTAGGCAGAATAGCAGCAAGGTAGTAATGAAATTCCAGGCTTCTGCTTGGCTGACTGGATCATTCTGAATTGATTTCAACTGGAGATTAATTTATCAATTATGCCACCCAAGTCAGGCCAGGCAAGATCGGTCACGTGCAGTCTCTTTACTGACCTCAGTAAGTTTACATTAGTTAGAAGTGTGACTTGGAGAATTGTGATTTACTTTAGGACTTTGCAAAACATTTCATTCTGAAACGTTCAGGACTTGAATTGAAAAGCCACTTTGTTTGCTGCTGGGGAAAAGTGACTCAGAACATAACAAAAGCCATATTTTTCCTGACTAGAAAGTTTATTTTTGTGCTTTATAGTATTAAAAGAAAGCAAACCCAAAGGATTATGGAGGCTTTACCCTCAAATCCCTTTTATCCAGAAAGCTCTTCTGAGATAAAGCTGTTAGGTCTTGCTGTGATTTTTCACGGATACATACTGAGATGCTGGTTACCCAGCCAGGCTTGGCATGAGTGCGCTGCACTGCTGCTGATGTACAGACTCTTAGGCAATCACTGTTTCGGTGTCTTTCGCTTCCTTTCGCTCTTCTTCCCTTCCCCCGTCTTCCTCCTCCCTCTTCTTTGTTCTTCTTTCTCCGTATTTCTGCTGACAGTCCAGCTTTCATCCCTTTCTATGGTCGTGACCTCCCCTCGTCAACTCTTGTCCTCTGCCTTTGTGGTTAATGCACAGCCTTGGTGTTCTGGACTTTGCTTCTATTCTGAGCTTTGCCATGAACTTCTTGAGTGACCTGGGACAAGCCCCGCTCTGTTGGTTCCTCATTCCTGAAGCTGTTGCCTCTCAGAGTGGGCATGCTGTCCCAGTCTTTGAGCTCTCCTGGAAGCGACCAGAGAAGAACATCTCGTAGCTATCACAATTGCTATTTCTCTTTACCTCTTCCAGCTTCCTGCTGCCACTGCTGGCAGGACCCTTCATTACTTTCTTATCTTCCCTGCTGTAAAAAAAAAGTATTTGTCCTTCTTCCTGAGACCATGGTTTGTTCTTTGCTCAGAGCCTTCACTGCTCCACAGGGCACATAATACTGGGGACTTAGCACACGTAACCTCTCTTTACTTCCTGCCTTGTAAAGATAAGAGCTGATTCCACCTCCACAGGAGGATTACAGTCAAATGTGTGACCATAGCTCACAAAGCTGTAAGCTCTCGAGGTTGAATAACACCAGCAGTGTAGCCAAAACAGCATGGACCTTAAGGCAGGTGATGGCAAGTATTTACCTATCTTCTCAGGTGGGTTTTGCCATGTGTGAGGACCTCTTTGTGCAGTAGCTGCACAACTGGTACCATCCATACTGGCTACCTTAATGGTAACTTTAGCATGTCTGTAGCTCATTTCTGACTGTTCTGCAGATGTAGAGACCTGCCATGTGCTTTCTTGGAAGGAGACATTTGCCCCTATTCTCCTCTTACTGGTGCTACCTCAGAGCAAGAGGTGCCCAGCCCAGCCTGTGCAGCCCCCTTGGAACTTCTCAGCCTTCTCCTCCCAGACAGAATTACGGAAGGCGTGCTTACTGGAAGGAAAGCTCTAGCTATCAAGTCGTACAGGTTGGATTTGGAAATGCAGCCATTAGGGAGACTGATGCAGGTTAGACATTGCCACACATGTATACCTTCATATATATATTCCTCCATATACCTCCATATTTCTCTGTCAAAAAAAAAAAAAATCCGTAACTTTTTGATATCAAATAGTGTAAAGATGAATCCCCAGAGGAAGGGACTATTCATGAAAACTTGGCAGAGAAACGTTTGTTACACACTTCTGCCTCAGAGATTCATTATTGTTGGAAATACTTTGGGAGTGAAAATAAGCCATGGGCAGGAGAACCTTCAGGACCCGTCTGGTGTCCAGGCTAATGCTGGCAAGCAGTGATCAGCTTCAAATGCAAGTGAAAGCCATAGGATGAGAGAGTGCTCAGCATGTTTCAGCCAAGGCCTCATCTTAATATTGTTCATAACCAAAACCACCAACAATGGTAAAAGTTACACAAACAACTACAGAAATATGTTGACAAATAGAACTTAGTTCGTCCAGGACCTTCAGAGCAATCAGATTAGCTATTTAAAGCACAAACCCAGTTAATAAATTAGTTATTTGCAGCACCGTCCAAAATCCCTTGGTGAGGCAGGATCAAGAAAGAGGGTGACCCAGGGCTTGGGGCACTGGTCGTGCCCTGGACTGCCCCTGCTCAGGCTGCAGGGCCGGAGGTTTCCTGTGTAGCCCTGGGGAAGCCGCTCAGCTGCCATGTGCCACAGTTCCCCATCTGCGACACAGAGATACGAGGATCGTGTGACGAGCAATAGGAGGATAAATGCATCACAGACTCTAAAGCACTCAGATGCGACACGATCTAGAAGTGCCTTGTAGAGACTGAGTGTCAAGTATGGTGTTAGGCTCTTTCCATATACAGATAATGGATGTGTAGCTGTTGTCTTGAATGTTATCAACTTGCCTGCCTTAGATTTAGTTCTTTTTGGTTCAGCTGTCATGTTGTGTGCTTTTTACTTTACAAAGAAAAATTATTGTCATTATTCAAATAGTAACTATCTAACCACATCTGACACTCAGAACTGTCTGCTTGATACAGCAGCTCTAAATTATTTTTGGTGCACCAGTAATCTTTAACGGGGAGGAGAAAAGCAAGGCAGATGCTTGTGTAGTGGTTTATCAGACTGCCGATCAGCAGGGATGTTTTATAGTGAACTCATGTATTTCACAGAAAATTTCAGACACAGCAGATATTTCTTTAGAAAATGGATCTGCAGGGTGTGCAATGTGGTGCTTGTAAATCACCCAGCACTTTTGATCACCTTCGCTATGAGCAATGTGTTAATTTGTGCAGTTTTGCTCCCCACCACAGTAACCATTGCCCTAACCATGGGTCTCATCCAAGACCATTCGGAGTGTGTTAGGTCCCTTTTTGTGTTCTTTCATTCAACAACAAGAAAATCCGCAGTCTGTCCCCACAGTGGCATGAAATGAAATTCAAATCCCTTCTTTCCTCTACGTTCAGGAAGAATCTTTCTTTTCTGACCAGCTTTTTTCTCCTTAGGCTGGTAGCTGTTAGGCACAAGCCTGAGCAGGGTGTACCTCCAGGAAACCCCAGGTCTCCTGGGGACCCGAGAAGCAAAGCTACTGTGTCAGCCCTGAGTAAGCAGCAGTCGGGGACTGAGTTCTTTCCTGCCGGCTTTGGTCTCTCACCGCAGCGCGCAGCAGCCCACTCTGCATCTGCGCTCCGTGGGGAGACCGGCGTGCGTGTGCGGATGAAAGGAGAGGGTCAGTACAGCCAGGAGGGAAGGCAGGACACAGGGCCCCCCCCTCGCTTCCAGCGTGGTCCTTAGGGCTTTGGCTCGGGTGCTAGCACGTTGTGAACATCCTGCTCGCCCTCCCCAGCCCCTGCACGGCGGATGGAGGAGGGGGTGGCACGAAGCCAGCTCTGTCAGCTTGCTGCCAGCTGGGGATTTCCCTGTGTGGGGGGAACCTCAGCTGCACGGTGGAGGCAGTTTTAAGCCTTCCGTGCATTAGAGCAGTGGAGCTGCACTAGCAGGGGCCAGGGGTCTGGCCGCCTGCCTGGCTGTGGAGAAGCCGCTTTTCTCTCTTAACACTTATTGATTTCGTCCCCAGAAAGCACAGAACATGGTGGCTTTAGGAGCATGTTTTAGTTTGGTTTTAGTTGTTTTCATCATGTGTCCATATACAGAGTAAAATAGCAATACAGAGCAGAGGGCGAAATGTTCCTGTTTCCTGGCATTTTAGACAGGAGTGAATTTGAATGTTGCCAATGGGCTGTGGTTCAGTTAGAGCAACAATTTGCATCAAAAAAAGCCATGCTCTGTTTTTAATTAGAACTACTTTTCATAGAAGGTGTGGTCATTTCTGCTCAGGCAGAGTTTGACTAAGAGTGAAGGATGTACGTTCTCCAAAACATTTCGCTCAAACACTCTAGCAAATCTATGTATTCACCAGACTCATTCTTGAAGCTCTGACTCACTTTATTCCAGAGTTTCTGTTCTCTGTTGGGACCTTACAGCACTCCGTGGGTACACTACATGCTTTAGTTTTGGATCACTGCTATTGTGGGTTTGTGTCGCATTAGGATCTAAGTGCCCCAGTCGTATTATAGAATCATAGAATGGTTTGGGTCGGGAGGGACCTTAAAGATCATCTAGTTCCAACCCCCCTGCCATGGGCAGGGACACCTTCCATTAGACCAGGCTGCTCAAAGCCCCATCCAGCCTGGCCTTGAACATTTCCAGGGATGGGGCATCCACAACTGCTCTGGGCAACCTGTTCCAGTGTCTCACCACCCTCAGAGTGAAGAATTTCTTCCTTGTATCTAATCTAAGTTTAAAGCCATTACCCCTTGTGCTATCACTGCATGCCCTTGTAAAAAGCCCCTCTCCAGCTGTCTTGTAGGCCCCTTCTGGTACTGGAAGGCTGCTATAAGGAATGCCAGAGTCTTGCTTTTCTAGACGCAATATGAAAAGAGAACAAAAAGGCGGTTCTGCTCCCAAAAACCTGTAGTTTGTTGGCAGGAAGTAGAAAGATCAGTGTATCAGGAGGAAGGTCTCCTGGTTGTGTCTGAGCTTGGCCTTTCAGCAAAGTATTTAACTACCCTGTACCTCAGTTTACCATTATTAAAAAGTATCTTACTATCCTTCCCTCTAGTACAGTTAAGCATTTAATTCATTCATGTTACTAAAACTCACATGGATTCTTAGAAAAAAAAGCTGCATACCTGAATAAGACTTAAGTATTTGTATTGTTATGCAGGCTAGCATCTGATGTTCTTCTTCACCTCTAGAAACAATTCAGACAAATCCAGCCCCTTTTCAAGAGTGCTCTTTCCCCAGCAGTCTTTCTGAGCGGCTGTCCTGCTGCCTAAAAACATGCAAAACAAAACAAAGCGAGAAAAAGAAAAACCCATACATCCAAAATCAGCAGTGGAGGAAGGAAGAAAATAAATCAAGTGATTAAAACCATAGTTCCACTGGCACCTCTTTGTTCTCGAGCTCAGGAATCTTTAATTGGTGCAGTAAGTGCCCGCAGGCAAGTTGTGTTACAAAGCGTTTCCTGTTCAAAAGAACATGCAGACTCCATTAGGAGACCACGGGCACCACTGCCAAGAACTGACACTGCAGGATGGGTACGTGAAGGCTCTCTCGATGCCTTGATGGGCAGGGTCCCACCACAAACTGATGCACCAAGGCAATAAAGCCCAATTCTAGCGATTTGCTGGTGGAAGGCATGCCACGGTTTGAAGGCTAAACCAGTGGACTGTTATCAGCAGAAAACACTGTTTTCGGAAGGCATCAAGCAATTCTCAATGATAGTTTTGAAATACTGGCAAAGAGTTACTTGAAAAAAAGAACTTGTTCATGCAGTTGGGAATTGAAAGCTTCTAAACCACAATAAAGTCCTTTCCCAGACTTGCTGTCCATTTACTCCACGCTCATGGCATTCCTTAGACGGTCTGAATCACAGACAGCAGACAGCTCTTATAAAGAAGACCATAGACACCCATCTGTTGGAAGACATCTGCCAAAATAGACCATACATTTACTTTTATTCCTTCAATCCACTTTCAATTTAAAGGGATAACAACAATAACAGTTTTCAGTCCAGTGACACTATTCATCCAGTGCAGAGAAACGGTAATGAATTAAAGTAATTCCACTGCAGAAAGAAGCAGACAAGCTTTTTCCCCAGCTCTTACAGATGGGTGAAGTGGGGCACAGAGCTTTTAAGTGACTTGCCCTATGTGATGCAAAAACTCACCGGTAAAACTGTAACTTGCCTAGGGGATCCCAGGTCTGCGCATCCCTCGCACAGACATGTGGGTACCAAAGGCACGTGAAGCTGTTGCCCGGGTGTGCAGGAGCTGGGGCAGCGCTGGCTATGCCATAGGTTGTTAAAACACGCATTGCGCTAAAGGGAGGGATTGGCAGAGCTCCTCTCTCCTTTTTCTGTCTTTCCACCAGACTCACTCCTTTCATACTGTATGTATCAAAGAATACTACCTGCTTTCTAGAAGTGAACGATTGATTGCTGGCAAGTAATACGCTACCTGTCACCAAGAACAGGTGTGTCTATTAGAAACACCCTCATTTCTTAGGGCAAAGTCTGGAGACAGAGCAAAGCTGCCATAGGAGCAAGTACAGGATGTAAGAAAAATCAGTCAGCGGTCTTCCGGCCAGCAAGGGGTGACACTGGGTGTTTTACACAGAAATTCTCTCAGTTCAGTCAAAATGATAACTGTTTTGACAACATTTTTTAAAAATGGGGGGTTTGGAGATGAGAAGCAAGAAATGTGTGGATAGGAAATGGCTTATAACAAAACTGTGGAAAGCAGGAAAGGGGGTTAACTCCTTCTAGAGCTAAATTCATCGTTTTGCATTGAACCAGAGAAGCGCTCTTTGGAAACCTTTAACAAGGCTTGTTTTACACTTAGGCAGCTTACCACATAACTATGCTGGTTAAGGTGGTTGATTTTTTTTTTTATTTTGCTCACACAGCTATTATGGTAAAAGCCCTTGTATAGACACAGCTCTGTCGGTGTAAAAACACTGGAATCAGCACAGCTTATGCCAAGTCAGGGAACCACCACCAGCTGTTTCACTGTAAGGCTTTTGTACTGGGATGACTATGTCTGCATTGGAAGAAGGGTTTCACCAGCAATGCCGGTGTTGCTAAGCTGGCTAAACTTGTAGGGATAGCTACAGCCTATGTAATATAATGGATTTTCACATGGGCAATAATTGCACGAGCTCAGCCTGCTTGCTTTGTGTGTTGACCACCTCAAAATGAATCCTACTGTTAGTAACTTCCAGCAAAGATGATGCAATGTGCTGGATTCATTTATTAGAAAGATGCTTTGCTGAGGGGAGTTTTACCCTCCCTGACAACTATATAAGGAACCTGCAGCTAGGTATGTATTTGTCCTCACAGTTTATCCTGTTATCTCCCCTTTAAAATTAGCACAATGTAATTGAATAAGTGCAACCAGTGAACTGGCTTACATCCACATGGCAGCTCAAAGCTTTTGCTAATTCTTTGCAATTTCATTGTGAGTCTTGGAATATTTATAGCTATTTAAAAGTCCCTGTGCAGGTGACTGCAGCAGAAAACGAGAGTTATTTTTTTCTTAGTAATCTTTTCAAGTCCGATCCAAGAAAAACCAAAACATTAAACATATGAACCTTGGTGTTTTGCTCTTTCAAAATCCAGGCAGACGAAAATGACACAACGTTGGGGGCGGGGGCTTGATTGCATGATTTTAAAACCAATCTCGTGATTATTAGAGACCTGACTCATGACCCCTGAACGCCTGGGTTTGGCATTGCTGCTCTTCACACTTTCACTTGTTACAAATTGTGTTAATGTTAAGAATATGCAAAGGTGGGAAAGGGTAGGGGTCTTTTCTCCCTTTAAAGCACAATATAATACATGGGAGGATTCAGCTTCTGCTGCAAAGGCTAGTGAAAAGGCAGCTTGAGCCATTTTCGAACTGCACTTCTGAAATCTTGCAAGCAGCTGCAAAGAGCTCTGCTGCTTTGAAAAGTTTGGACAACATCTGCACATTTCTTTAACTATTGTGAAATAAAATGCCTGGCAAGAATAACCATCTTAAAGATATACAGTCTGTTTATGGTGCAAACTGAAAGCCAGTTATGAAGTCTTCTACTATAGAAAAATGTCTGGATTCTCAGCAGTATTCACAGAAGCAGAACTTTTCCAGTTAAGGTCAAATCCTGCCAGGCAGCATGGATAGTTGATGGGGGACTTTTGGTCTGTATAGATCTTTTCTCTCACAAGAATGAAGACCTATAGGTGATTAATTTAAAATCCATTTTTCTTCCACCTGCTTTTCATACTTTGTTTCTTATGAAAATATAATAATAATTATTATTATTTATAAATCCCTGGCTATTTTAAAATAAAAAATAAAAAATTGAGGGTGAATCATCTGAATTTCCCATCAAAGTTTTCTTACGAGAATGCTAAATAGCGTTAGCCACTTTTCTGCCCAGCAGACGCTGGTATGGCCGTATACTTGCTGGTCATTTTATAGTGCTGCTTACTCACCAGTTCCAGGAGACTTCTGTGCTCTAATTTGGATGCAGTATGTTTTTAGAGGAATTTTAAAAGCAGACTGGACAAATGTACAAGAAGACAATCCTGCACTGGCTACGAGAGGTACTAGATGACCTAATAGGTCATTCCTACTTCTCTGATTTGAAAAACAAGCAGCACATCTATAGTCATGCCAGCAAGAGAGTCAGGGGTAGGGGAAGAAGAGAAAATACTTGAAGACCATAAAACTCCCTTCCCAGCATATTAGCTCCTAATTTGAATTTTCAACCAGCTGTTGGCTTTCACACTCTTTCTCTTTCTCATTTTGTAATATAACTTTTTCTATGTTTACCAAGAAGAAACCAGAGGAAGGTAAAAGCCAACCTAAAATGTATAAACAACGCAGTTGCGTCTGAATCATCACTCCAAGTCCCCATGCTTCAATTTTGCAAGCACAGAACTCTGGGCGTACATCCAGCTGTGAATTTCACAGATGGATCCTCTCTCTAAAAAGGGTCTGCACAAAAACCCTAAATCCGAGTACTCCCAACTTTGCAAACATTCATATTCTCCAGTTTAGGTGCGCGTCTACTAGGAATACTACAGTCTGTTTGGCAATTAAAACTGATCTCTCTGTATTCGCATGACTAATGGTCTGCTAACAGACTAACTTGGTCTTGAGTTGGATTTAACCAGTGTTAGGTATAAAAGAGTTAAATCTTCAGCTACTGTTAACTAGAGTAAAACCGCTGAGGATCAAAGGGCTACCACAGTGATGCCCATGTGACTCAGCAGAGCAACACTACTTTACTCGGTGAGAAACTGGTCTAATGCTCTCCATCTTCCTGCAGGTTCTCCTAATCCACACAGTTCCCATTTTAATCAAGCCATGTCCTTCTGTGGGTTTTTAATTTGGAAACTTTGCGCTCCAAAACACAGGCTAAATTCTGCCCTCAGCTGAACAAACACAATTTCTTTAGAGTGAAATCGCAGTTGAACTAGATTTAGTGAGAAAAGTATTATTGACTTCTGCCCGTGGACGCTGGAGTGAGTGATAGGTCTGCATCTGAGGGAGAATTTTTCCCCATGGATAGTTGTCGGGTGTGGAAGTAAAGGTCAAAGCGGACTGTCCCTTGCTTCCACCCAGCTGTGTGCATGCTTTGACTCGTGGGTGGTGGAGGGTGCTGGCAGTGCGGCGGTCGTGTGCCAGACCTGTTTGTGCACCAAAGCAGTGTGCACTGCATGACCAGAAAACCTTGAGGCCCTGCAGAAATAGCCAGATGACATCACAGCAAAGTGACAGCATAGTTTAGTCCTTTTTCAATGCTTACGTGCTGACTTGCTTTGCCTTTGTGCGAGGACTCTGACCTTCGCTTTTAACCTGCAAAGAATAATTTGGGCCAGGGTGAAAGCAGCAGTAAATTACAGGAGTGTGAGTTTGCAATCATTCCCTCTGACCATCTCTACCAGGGGAGTCTAGTCAAAGATTCCCAAATTGTGGTGTGGTTTGGTTTGATTTCTTAATGATGAATGACTTCATCATCCGTGAATGAATTGAGTCAAATGTAGGACAAATAGTGAGACACATGAATGACTCTTATGACATTTGCAATGTCTCAATCAGTGCTGGTTTATTTAGGTGGTTTCTAAGTTTCTTTGGAAAGAGTGAGAATGACTAAATGAAGGGGGAGCCACTTCAGAAGTATGGGAGTCAATGGTGAAAGTATTGTGACAGTTAAACCTCCCTGGGTTAAATATCTGTCATTATGAGCAACACAGCGTCGGTTATTTTGTAAGAGCTCAGTTCCAGGAGACTCCGTAGCCACAAGGCCAGAGGAAGCTGGATGATGTACCAGACGTTGCGTTCCCTTTATGGTCAAATACCTCCCGGTGCTCATCAGCCGCTTTTGGGTTTCTGATTCTTACCAGGAGGCAGCAGGGCTGTTCTCCGAAAGTGTCTGTGAAGGTCCCGACTTTGAAAGGCACCTGCCCTCAGACGCTCTGTCTGGTTGTGTTACACCCAGCTTGCCCACAGGCAGTGCCTTCAGCCGCTGCTTTCCAGGGGAAGGGGCTCTGCCGGGGGCACACAGGGCACTACCGTAGCTGTGCTTTAATCACTTTTCACGGGTCTGCCAAAGCCGCTTAAAAATAAGGCCCAGCATTTGTATAGGAAAATGATCACCAACCTAGGAAGCTGTCCTTAGCTCTTGGGGAAGTCCCCCAGTTCACGTCACCGGATATGAAGTAATTATAATTTTGTACAAATTAACGTTTGCAAAAGCTGGAAATAGTCTGCAAGCGCTGGCCACTCTAGGCATTGGGCAGGTCCGGTGAGCAAACTGGCTTGGTTTAAACCAGAACTGACGCAAATCAGAGGAGGACTTTTAGCAGCTGTATTTTTTAATTACATTGTGTTTTGTGGGTCTTTTTTCCTTAAAATTACATTTAATTTTTTCTTGTCTGGTTTCTTCTTCACACATGTTCATTTGCTTTGAGTGGGTGCTGTCTTCTTCCTTAGAAAGCATCCCAAGATACTGATTTCCAGCAGGCAAACTAGGGTGAGATTTTCAGCTAGGTAGGCTGGGTTGCATGAGAGCTCTTCTGCTGAGGTCATCCTGCAGCTTCGTGTCTTCAAATAACTTCTACGATGTTTTCAGATATGTTTTTAAAAAAATGCCATTGATTTTAATACATATTTTTCTTCAGTATAAATTTTACAGGCTATTGTTAAAATAAGAAGCACACAAAACTATTATTATGTCTGTTTTAAAAATTAATATCTGTGAACCTTTGTTTTATACTAGATTACATTTCATAGCTCTTCCCATCTTCAAAACCAGTGCAAGTTTTAGATGAAGATTAAGACTTTCCAAAAGTTCAGGCTGTTCTGATAATGGTCTTTGTTTAGATGTAGCATTAAATGCTCCTCCAACTTTTTCTGTCATGCAGAAAAACATCTCTGCTTTTCAAAAACCACTGCTGAGCGTGAGTGTCTCTGTGGAAAGGCTGGAAGAAACCTCTCCCGCGTGTGACATTCCAGTGCAGGTCTTGCTTTGGGGAAGCATACCCCGGCCATGCAAATAATCTAGCCCTTAATCACAGTTAGATGTAATATTTACTAGCATTTCAACAGATTGTGGTCAATACAACAAGACATTCATTTCCTCCTGTGTATGCAACGAGAGAGGCACGCAGTTGATGGCTGGTTTATTGCAGGAAGCTCGTGTTGCCGCACACAGGCACACTGCGCTGATGCTAGCTCAGCTTGGGAGGATCAGGGGCCGAGGAACGAGAGTGATTAGCCAAGGGCAGCCTCTCCCCCAGCCTCCGGAGCAAAGGTGACTCGCATCGTGCCACACGGACCAAAACCTCTCGAGGATTTTTCTTTTCAAGATGTATGCTGCGTTCAGCCGACAGGCCGATGCACTAGTTATCTGGGGAGTCCCTGTCTGTGGCATCTAGACAAAAATGCTTTGGCAGACAAATAAGTGAGGAAATTAATTTTCTTGTCTTTAGAAAACAGTGCGCGCCATCATGCCTGGATAGATCGAATTTGTTATGATAGCAAAACAAGTTCTATGGAAACCATTGTGAACCCTGGAGTGAGGCTGCCCAGGAGAGTTGGGGAAAGCCGCTTTTGTTTGTTGTGCTTGGCATCGTTTTGCTCTGGATGAAGATGCTTTAATTTTGTGGGGAGACCCAAGAGAGCATTCCTCTTTTTCCATACCAGAAAGCCTTCCAAGCTGGCATAAATGTCCCCTCTTTCCAGCTGCTCCTTTCCAAACACACTGTGCCTCCTAAAGATAGTCTTTACAGTGGCTGGGGCTGGTGGAAAACATGAAGCCTGCATGGATTAGCACAGGAATTCATTTGGGCTGACGAATTGGGTTTCCCTCTATAAACAGCACTAGTGTTTTCATCTTCTGGACAGCACAGCAAACTTCACGTCCTCTTGCTCCTTGCCCCGCCTCTCCAGCGCTGTGAAACGCCTGCATCCAGGCCAGCCATGGTAAAAGACACACTAAGGCCTGCTTATGGGGGATGGAAAACAGCACGCGTTCAACGAGGCGTTTTCAACTATCTCCCTTCTCAGACAGGTTTTTTCCAACCCTTTAAAGAGGTGGTGGGGTTATTTTGTTTTTTCAGTTTATTTTTCTTTCCAGGTAAAAGGGAAATTAAAGTAATCCCTTCTCCACTGGTTTAGTGACCTTACAAGCAGCCCACACTATATATTTTCTTTTCTTCTTTGTTTCACTTCAGCTACCACGTGCTTATCATCTGCAGGAGTCAGGGATTCTCTAAAGAGGATTTTGTCTACCGCTTTCCCTCCAGGGCTTTGGGCACCCAGAGGCTGGGTCGCAGGAGCACAGCCCTGCACTGCATCACTGCCTCACAGGACCGTCCTACCCTGCCAGGGAAGCAGGCTCCAGCATGCCACTGAACGCCTCTGCTGCAGCAAATACACTTTTGTATTGCTTATATTTTCTTCTGTAGCGTACTTGGTAAATATAATCATAAGGGGTTATTAATCACCCAACATTGTTTCCATCATTGCTCGGGAGGGGAAAGACATGTAAAGGCCAATTACGTGATCAGGCTACATTTAGTGGTGGTTTGTATTTACCTGACTATTCAGTAATGGATGATTTTGTCCGTGTCACTGAGTAACTAAGCATGGAATTAGAGTTGTGTGGATAAAAATGGGAGACTTACTTGGGATTCAGCTGTCAAATGGAAGAATTATTTAAGTAATAAAGCCACATCCCTTAACTTTACTTAATCACTATGTTTTCACATGTATAACCCACACCCTATTAGAAGTTTGCTCCTTGGAAATAAGTCTCAGCAAGCCCCCACCTCCTCATAACATGCTGCAGTCTTTCCTGCCCTTTCAAGGCACTCTGAATCCGGCTGTTCTCCACCTCTAGCAGGGGTGTCTGCTCTGGGATAGGGGGAAAGAAGAGGGAATTATTGCAGCCTCCAGAGAGAGCAGGCAACTGAAATGGGCATGGGAGAAGCATACTAGAAGGAAAAGGTGCAGGGGTAAAGGCATTACCCTCATTCATGAATAACCTGCCCTGTTGCTGAATCACGGTCTTTTTATAGATAACATAGATTATACTCAGGATAATATTTAAAAAAAAACCTCTACAAAAAAGCAGAAAACCTGAAAGTGGATAGCAATGCCATAGTGTTTTGGAAGTTTATCAATTTACAGTTCAAGGTTTAAGCATTGCCATGCTTTCAGAAGGAGCAGAAGTTGGGGTCAGGATGCTGTTGGCTGCAACTAAAATATTTTCTTTGCCACATCATTTGATGTGGATGATACCTATTTGTGCAGTTCCTGATCACCACACTCATCTGGTGTGGTTGTGATAGAGTCAGGCACCATTCCCATTGGAGTGGTGAGGAGCCTGCCCCCGGGACCCAAGAGGAGTCCCAGGGTGCTCCCAGCAGAGGAAGTGCTGGCCAGGACATGGGCTTTCATGTATAGTTGCTTTAAGCAAGCTCACTGGCTGCTGAGGCTTTTGCAGCTGGAGCATCAGCCGTGCTGAATCACACGAGAAAAACAAAACCCAGCAGATTTCCAAAATACTGACAGCTGGATGCAGATGACACTTCTGAATCAAGAAAAAAAAAAAGCTCTAACTAAACCAGCCGCTCTCGTGTTGCTCTCTGCCCCGCTTCCATGCAGTGGCAGGACCAGGCCGAGTCCTTGCACAAGCAGGCGAAGAAATGCAGCTAGGGGATGTTTCTGGGGCACCTAGCACAGGTGATGAGAAGGTGGTCACCCTCTTGAACCATAAAAATTGCCTCTGTCTTTGTGGCCAGATCTCAGCCAGGGTCAGTAGTGACCAAGCCCTCTCTGGAGACTCTGCTGGCTGTCGGTATTAACAGTGGTGATTTGCAGCCCAAATATAAACTGTGCTATTATTTTTAGTGTTGATTACAGTCATGTTGAGGGGAGCCCCTGAGAGGAAAGCCCCATTGTGTGACCCGTGGCACAGTTGGGCCAGAGCATGTTCCCTCCCCACCCTCTGTGCCGACGGGCCCTGCAGCGATGCTGGCTGCTGGCTTGGCCATGGGACGTAACCGATCTCTGCTTGACGGAGCTCTCCCAAGGTCACTGGTTGCTGTCAGCACAAAATGGAGGAGTTTTCAGTTCTGCAGTGCTCCTTCTGCCCTCTCCCAGCACCCACTGTAGCATGAGCCTGCTCTGAAGTCACCATGGCTTAACCACCCACTTAAACTTGAGTGCATTTTAACTTCTTGGCTGAAAAGGCGGAAGACCCAATCTTTTGGATAGTTTGTCTTTTCCCAGCAGTAAATTACTTCCATTTTTAAGTCTCTCGATGTGGCATTTTTGTAGTACCTAGAATGTTCCCTCCCCTTTGCGAGGCACCTGCCTGTTTTGCTGCTGCTGGGCTCAGCGATGCTGTGGCCAGCAGGCAATTCCTGGCTGGGACAAGCTCTACAGCGCATGCTACAGCCCACAGCTAAGTCTCCAAGCCTCACAAGTTACAGGGGAGCACAGGTTAGGATGGACAGACGTCCTGTTACTTCAGCTGGGTTTCTCTCCACCATGGCTGCTCCGCTGTCCTTCCCCTCCACATTGAGCCTGGGGCAAAGCACAGCAGCTGGTGGTAGTCAACCATCAGAGCTGTTCCCATGTCCTAGAGAAGAGATTATGGCAGCGCTGTGCAGTGTCACTGCATGGTGGTGACGATGGTGAATTCTCATCATGGTGCTGCATAGACACGCTGTGAGCCTTCCTCATGATGATGCTGCAAGAAGTGTGCAAGGAGTCAGCACTGGTGAGTCAGCCCTTACCACAAAAACCTTCCCATCTCTACTTGGCATCCCAAAGGACAACCCCTAGTTCCTATCGTAGGCCATCCTCTACTGGTGTTGCCTGACACTTGTTCCATCTCATCTGTCAGGGAAATGTTGGGTACAGCCTAGGCCAGATTCTGAGAGGTGATACATGCTTGTCTCTTTGTGTATTTGATTTTTTAAGAAGTGGCTAGCTGTCTAATCCACAGTGATTTAGTTGAGCGTTACCTACCAAAATACCCTTAAAAATCTGGCCTTGTGGAAGATATCTGGTGGCTTCATACGGTTTCATTATGCTGTGTGTGTGTTAGCTGGGGCATTTCATTCGTGTTGGCAGTTGCTTTCCTTCCAAGACCGCTCAGAAAGAGTTATGGTGATCTTGGCCTTCAACTTTGCTACTACTGTGTCTTCCAGCTGTCTGTGGCTAGTTCCCCAACTGCAGGACAAACAGTATTCCCATTCAATCCACGTTCCTAGCCGAGGGGACGGCCTGCCAATTGCTTCTGAATGTGTTCTGTAGTCAGATGAGATCATATCAAACGTAAGCAAGTTTTATCCTTATTTTAGGCAAAAGGGTGTTTTATCACGATGTGGTTCCAAAGCCTTCATTGTTTGGTTGGAATTCACCCAGGAAGTGTAGCAATGGATGGTTAAATACAAACTAATAGGTTCAATATGAGCTACAAATGCAGAGCTCGTGAGCTGGCTGTGCAAACTCACGTATAAAGGAGAATGTTGTCATACAGCTGGTGAGAACTTGGGAGTGATTAGGATGGTCTTGCTAGGTACTTGCAGTGTCTTGCAGCATGCCCCTGAGACACTGCAATGAGCATAACGTTTTGCCTCCTGCCTGGGTTGCATGGAGATACACGTAGCTCTCAGACCTCACAGTTGGAAAATTTGGGATGGCTCATCATTAAAAGCCTGGGAAGGATTCCCTGGGGCAGTCTCTTTGGGTGGTTGTTCCTACATCTTGATCTGGAATTGGGATGGGAAGTCTGCAAATAATTGAGGGCTAATTTCTGAACAAATGTAGGTTACTGCTGTTGTGGTGAGGTTGGGAATTGCCCAACCTCAATAGCACCGGCTGCGCTTCAGCTAAAGATGGTCACCTCAACAGCTATTGGACATCGAGGAGCTCAGTTCTATTTCTGGTAATTTATATCCCCCCTTTTCTTTTCTTTTCATACTGAGAACAAAAGTTTTATCGTTTGTGCCATTGAGTCAAATTGAAAGTTTTAAGTCTTTGGATGATGCATATACATTTTTCTTATTCTCTCAAGCTATTTACTGTCAGAGGTTGCTGGCCTTCTTGAGGTGAGATGCAAAGTCAGTTACAGCATCTGCTCCCCATAGTCTTTTGCACTCCTTTTTGTAGTTACAGGTGTCTCTTATAATTAGCTCTCCCTCTTGGTTCATAATGGTCTCCAATTTATACATATACTCCATAGTATTATGTAGTATTTTTACTATTACGTTATTTTATGTTAGAAACCCCCGCATGGATGAGAACTCCATTGTGGCAGATGCTGTGTTGACTCCAAAGGAAAAAAAGCAGTTCCTGCCTCAAAGGACTTACAGTCAAAGTGCAAAATAAAAGCAAACAGATGGATGTGGGCAGACACGCAGTATCTTGTATAAGGCACCTCCTTGACATTGTTATATGTGAATTGTAACACTCTGTCAATAACTACTTAAATATTTAATGGTCTGGATTCTTTCCAGCTAACCTGGGACTCGTAATTGTAGCCCCAAAGTTAGGCGCTCAGCTGTCCTGGACTCCCATTGCCCAGACCTGCAGACCTCTCTAGCGGAGCCTGTCACTTTCCGTCACCTGCAGAGGCAAGTCCTGGTACCAGGGCTCCTAAAACAGCGCTCACCATTCAGTGCCTAACGCAAAGGGGGAAGAATCTGGCCCCAAACATTCATTTGCCAAAGGATGTGGATTCATGATAGAAAAATAATCTGTATGCAAAAGTGATTTCATGTGTTCCCCTGCTCAGTGTTTTTCACTACAAACAGTGAGCCTACTGCCCATAATCCTCTTTAAAATAAGGCACATAAGAAACATATGCCGCCTTTGCACTCACTGTTCCGAAGTTGTTTGTGAAAGCAGAGTAATTGCAAGCAGAAGGTTATTTGCATGCCTGTTCCAGAGGAGAGCTTGGTTTGTCTGCAAAATTGTTCGTAGGCCACTTGTGCATCTTTCCTGTTACCTTGGGACAGTGATTTTCTGTTGGCTGTTTTCTCCTGAGATCCAGGCTCAAAATTCGGTTTAGACACGTTCAGAGGGAAACCTGGTTTGCCGGAGAGGCCCGGGTTCTGCAAGAATCCACAAGCCCTTCAGCAGGGATGCTTGCAAAGTTAAGACACAGCAGAAGATAAGATGCCAGAGAATTAGAGCCAGTAAATAGTTTTGTGGATTAATAGACATAAGCGCTAGCGCTCGAGGGAGGAAAATAGATGACATTATTGACTGTTCATCCCCTGCAAAACTGCCCAAAGGGAAGGGTAATATGGTTTATTTCCTCTTAATTAAATATTTGTTAAATGGTTTGTTTCCCCTCAATTAAATATTTGTTCTGGTAGTTCCTTTGTGACAGAAATAAAAAAAGCAGCAGCATTGCCTATTCTTGTTACTTTCAGCTAATCCTGAACATGCTGTAACTGTTCTTTGGTTCCTACCCCCCAATTATTTCCTGTAAAAAATAGCTTTCTCCCATCCATTCTCCTTTCTCTCTCTGTTTTTGAAACACTTCGCTGAATGACTCATATCGCCTCTTAGTAAATAGGTTAAGTCTAGGAGAATGATGAAATTGCAAAGTGACATGTGAATAAATAGTGCTATCGCTTGTGTGCTTTTCCTGCCGGAAGTTACTATTTTAGAGACATTGTGGTATCTATTACCAATTTCATTAGCTTTTAAACCATGAGGTGCAAGCTACTGTAGGAAAAAATCATCACCAACCTCCTTCGGCTTTGCTGTTTTTAATCTAAAAGAAATATGTCTTAATACCAAATGGCGCTGCTTATCTCAGCAGTTATGTAGCAAATTCATAAGGTCCAAACCACGCACACAAAAATAGATGCAAGCACAGTTCACCCTTGTGCTTTGCAGCAGCAGCAGCAGTTGCCGCAGAGTTAGATCAAGAGTTAGGAGTGACAAAATGAAGACTCTTGTCTTGTGTTTCTTAAGCTTCAGTCCATCAGCCTAATATTTCTGTATTGGTTTAGCCAACTAATGTGGTTTAAGAAAATGAACTCCATCCCCTTCTGGTATAAGTTTTTGTATATTTATTTATTATGTGCGTATTCTACTTGGAATATTTTACTTGGTCTCATTGCATGTTAACTAAAACTAAATACAAACTTCATCTTTTCTCAGTAACTTGCTAACTATCAACTAGAGAGAGCCAACTGCATGACTCAAACACGTGTCCCTTCCCTTACAATTTCAGCCAAAACTATCTGGCATCAGAGTACTGCAGAATGAAAGTCATATCTAAATATATGTGAGCAGAAAGAAAGTCAGTTAAAAAAAGACTTTGTTATGGAAAGCTACTACAAACCAAATCCACGGTGGCCTGGAGTTCCTCATCACACCCAGGCTGATCTAGTTTTCCACTTGCAAGGTACACTTCCCAAAGTGGCCGCTGACACTCGTAGAAGAACTGCACAAAGCTGCCAGATCTTGTTCCAGTCCCTTTATGCCTTATGTGTAGTGACTAAACAGACTTCAAGGGTTTATCTAATAAATAAACAGGATATTTATCATAGTCTTAGCAAATTTAATAATACAAGCGTTTTTGCTTCATATTCATATAGTTCCCGGCAGTGTCAGCATTAATATTCAGAGCCAGCCCTTCGTCAGGTAACCCGTGAAAGAGATTGGCAGCGCCTGGCACTGGGTGCCACCCTGAACGTCATCCCTCAGGTTCAGTTTCAGTATGTGGACCAGGCAGAAAAAGCGTGCTGAGAATGAGATTTAAAGAAACACACCAGTTTGATGGGGTGCCTCTTCCCATTGTAGTCATGCAGTGACTGAGATGCAGCTCCTCTAAATTCAGGGGTTTTTATACCAGGGGGACTGAGCCTGCAAGGGCTTCCCACCGTGATAGCTGAAACCTAACAGGGCAGGAGGGAAAGGGCATGAAATTGTGCCTGAGGGTGCACTTTCCAGATTGCCAGCAGATGCGGATTCTTCCTCCAGTTGATGTGTAGGCAGGGTTTGCACCTATCTTAGAATTTTCTGATAAAAAATTGATGACTAAATACTGAAATCCATCAAGCAAACAGGAAATCACACTCTGGAGCAAAAATTGCTCTTTCTCTTGCTGTTCCAGTCAACAACCCGGGATGAGAACGCTTGTGCGTGCGTGCATGTATGTCCGGCAAATATCACGTAACCCCAGTTTCCTGGTTCATGGAGAAGGTACCTAGAAAACTTAACTCGTTGATTTCCAATAGATTCAAACAGGGATCAAATGGATTAAATAACCGAAAGCACCACAAATGGCACCTGCTCCATTCAGCTCACTTTAGGGCAACATTTGGCACCTGTTTCTCCAGGACAGTATGTCATTTGTAAGCGATATAATTCTCCTGTATATTGTTTGCACATAAGATTTCAGTCCTCTTGCTATGGGGTCTCAATAAACTGGCCTTCCAGGGAATTAAACAACCAGTTAACACCCAGTTCTTTTCTTAACTGATTAACTGTGTGAAAGTCCTCTGGCCATTGAAGTGTAATGATTTTTTACTAATCACTTACAGGCTCAGGTGCAACTTATTACTGATTTACAAGGTTGTAACCATTTGTGTAACAAGCTGAAGCAAAGCATTGCAAAATAGGACAGGCACCCAACAGCTCCATGCATGGCAGGTAGTACGGGGAGAGCAGTTCCACATTATCTTTACTGCTGCAAACTGCTCTGTTTTCCTTCCCTTGTATCTGATCACTTTGCTTTGTATCACTGAGGAGAACTCAGCTGGAGGGAACAGTTTGCAGAGTAACAACTTCTGTCTGAGGAGTATGTGTGAATAAACAAAAACAAACGGTTGCTTGTCTAAAAGAAATTATTCAGGCTACAAACTGCCTTGGGATACCAGCCCCAGACTTCCTGCAGTCAGTAAAGAGAGCATCCGTGCAGCTTCTCACAAGTGGTACCCCAGTGTCTCCCAGGACAAGGCATCCCCAGGGTTGAGGGATGCTCCTTATTCTCCTGACTTTAGATGCCATACAGCGAAGTCGGAACAGGTCACTGTCTTCAAAGTGCTCGCTGTTGCCTATGTTGGCTCAATTTCCCAATAGAAATACTTAGGACCTAATTTTTAGAGGTATTGAGCACTCCAACATTGACTGACATTTATGGGTTTAAAGATGTTAGGTTGGTAACTTAAATTGTTGCCTGTTAGTGAGCTCAGCACTTCATGCCTTTGGTAATTTGGGATATAAACTACCTAAGGACTTTAAAACATCCCTGTAGGGATTTTTGAAAATGATTGCTCTCTCCTACATCCACACACTTAGTATAGACTCATTCTATGCAGGTCATTATCATTTCAGGCTTTTTTCTGTTAGCTAGCATGTATTATTTAAGTTCCCTGAGTGTGACCTTCCCAGTCTTTCTGCCTTTTTCAGACCAAAGCAAACCTGTAATAAACCTGGTCCTTCAGGGATACTTTGGACTTGGCCAGGGCCATATGGCAAGATGATGATATAGCAGAGGTCCAAGCTCTGGAGTCCCACTATCCAGTCTTCTGCTCTAACCACTAGGTCACGCTTTTTCCTGACAGTTCTAATGCAGTTGTTTTGTAGTGGTAGACTGTTGATCTTTTCTGGAAGCACGCTGACAGTAATGAAAGTACTTAGAAAATCCTTACAATTTCTGGGGTAGTGTCACAGACATATTTGTGTTTTGAGTATTTCCTTCTTGATAGTTTTGATGTATAGTGCATTTAGGACACTGAATTTTTTTTTAGCAGAAATGCTATCTTTATTTTCTGCTGTTTTCTTATAGGCACACCCAGCTTCCTGTTAAAGATTTTGGGTAGGATAGTACCATAGATACTGATTGTTTTATTTTTGCACCTCACTCTGGTACTTTATACTGAACTGTGTTCAGTTTTGGGCCCCTCACTACAAGAAGGACACGGAGGTGCTGGAGCGTGTCCAGAGAAGGGCAATGAAGCTGGTGAAGGGCCTGGAGCACAAGTCTGATGGGGAGCGGCTGAGGGAACTGGGGTTGTTTAGCCTGGAGAAGAGGAGGCTGAGGGGAGACCTCATCGCACTCTACAACTACCTGAAAGGAGGTTGTAGTGAGGTGGGTGTTGGTCTCTTCTGCCAAGTAACAAGCGTTAGGACGAGAGGAAATGGCCTCAAGTTGCGCCAAGGGAGGTTTGGATTGGACATTAGGAGAAATTTCTTTGCTGAAAGAGTGGTCAGGCCTTGGAACAGGCTGCCCAGGGAAGTGGTTGGGTCCCCATCCCTGGAAGTATTTAAAAGACGTGTAGATGAGTCACTTAGGGACATGGTTTAGTGGGCATGGTGGTGTTGAGTTGATGGTTGGACTCGATGATCTTAGAGGTCTTTTCCAACCTTAATGATTCTATGATTCTATATTGAAATATAAGGGAAGGATATTTAAATGTCGTGAGTGAAATCCAGATCCTGTGAATCACGTGGAGTTTAGATATTGATTTCATTTGGGACAGGCTTTAGCCAAAAATATGCATTTTATTTAGATTCTGTTTTCCATCAGATATCTATATTATGATGTTAAATTAATGGAAAGATGCCGATGGGTTTTGAGTCTATTGAAACTATTATAGCAAAAATGCATCATGGGACTTGAATTGCCACTTAGTTTGAGATCAGTAACTTCTTCCAAGAGTTTGCTTAATTAATGGAGATGACCCAATTGCTGTTGGGCTGGTTGGTGTCGAAGAGGTTTATAGTTTACACAGACCACATAGATTACAAGCAGCACAAGGAAGAAAAGTTGCAGGGTGCATCTATTGGCATTATTTCAATACAGAATAAAACCTTTTTCTGACATGTAATTAAAGTAAAGCTTTACAGCTAAGAACCTCTTAATAGTTATATGTCCTCATTTTCCAGAAAAAAAGCCTTTCATTGCTGTTGATTTATAAAACACCCCACACACACATCCCCAGTATTTTTCCCCAAGATAGTTTGTTGGGTTTGGGCTCCTTGTGCCTATACACCTAAGTTTGTATTTACCAGTCAATTAGTTACTCTGCTTTCATGTGCAAAAGCTGATTTTCCAGGATGAAGAATATAAAATAGGCTGTGTACTGAGTGGTAGGTTCCAGTGTAGGATACGTGGCTGCACAATCTTTCGAGCCAAGTAAAATATTTCTTTTCTATATATAGTCACCTGAAATCCAGCAGCAAAGACACTTCTGAATCTTGCACTCAAAACTAACTTAGTTTTTAAGAAGCACTTTTTCCTCCTTGATATTGCAATTTTTTTTTTTTATTTCCACATGGTTTTGCAGAAGTGCCAAATGCTTTCATGATGAATTCAAAAGAAATCTAAAAAGATCAGACAGAAAAAAATTGAAACAGAATTTTAAATATTGCCATTTTATGAGAAAAAAATTTCACCTTATTTGTGTTTGAAGCAAAGACTGTAACTTTCATAATTTCTTTGCACATATCTTTCCTGTTCTTTACAATTAAGGCAAAGTCTAATTTACATGGCCACTGTGGTTAGATCTCTTATTTAAAAGGGACTGACTTTTGATCTGGCATAAATGTGTCATGTTTTATTTGGGCCACTAAGATGATAATATAACTGAATTTTGCAAAAGGCAGTGACTAGTCTTTGACCTGACTTACAAGATGCATGGACCTCCTGTGCCTCTGAAGTCTCAGATCAAATTACCAGCATTTCGCATGTTTTGTGATCAATTTAAGAGTGTAATTTTTTGCATACTTATTTTTAGATAATATCAGTTGAGAAAAGAGGGAAAAAAAGTAAAACGTAGTGCTGGATCTGAGCAAACAGAAAGGTCAGCGGTTAGGTTCTGCCTTATGTATTGTATATGCTGAAATGTCCTTTTAATAAATTAAACCACAAAATGAAAGAGTAGCTGAAAACTGTAACATTTGGCCTTGCAACACAGGTCAAAGGTTACTTTTTTTTCTCAAAAATGGTTTTGCAAATCTTTTTCAGAGCTGATAGATACACACCTTAGCTGGATACAAAACATTATATGAAAAAGAATGACTGTGATCTTTGATCCAAGCAATCAAAAAGAAAGGTAATTGGTATTTTTCTGCCTTTTCTCCAGCTGTGTGTTTCTCTTAACCTTTATTTATTTTTTTTTTAATTAAAAAGTCATGCCCCTTTTTATTTGGCTTAGAGGGTTTAAAATCTTATTTAATTTAATTTTTTTTTCATTCTTTTTCTTCCCCACTTGTGTACCACAGAGCTGTCCTGAAGTAGCTGGGGCCTGGTGGGCAGGGAAGGAGAGATGGGGTTGTGCATGCTGGGCTAAAGCATCCTGTCATTCCAGGGCAGCTGCTAGAACCGTGTTAGGACCGTGGTTTGCCTGGTCATGTTTTGAGGGCGTACTAATAATTCAGGGTTCAACTTTCCTCCTCAGTCCCTGATATGCCATCAGTTCCTCCCTGCGTGTCTTGTGTTGGCTTCGCATGTAAAACGCCTCTTGGCCACGTCAGCGGAGCAGACATGGAATGTGCAGGATCCCTGCCGGGTGCTGAGCTTTGCCTCCTCTGATGAGACCCTCACTCTTGCAGGATCCCCAAGGGGCACAAGACCCCAGTCACTGCCACGGGTATAGTGCTGTGACAGCGTTGACTCCATCAGTGTTATTCCAGACATATACATGGAATAACGCTAGTAAAGTTGTTTTTCCGATGCGTGTGTGAATATGTGCGCACGCACGCATATGAGTGTGTGTGCGTGTATATAATCAATTACCAGGAGCCTGACTCACTGCCAGCTAAAATTGGAGACTGTTTTCTGTCTCTGGACTACTAGTTCAAGCTCGGTATTTAATACAACCCACTATCATCCCACAAGTGAATACACTCCAGATTTCTATCTGAGAGGATGTGAATTAGAGTCTTAAATGTCTTTGAGACTGAAGCCTGAGAGACTGGCTCTAACCCATCAAAGCCGAGTGATTAGAAGAACGCAGACATTCTCACATGATTTCAGCCAGCCTCTCACATTCAGCTAACTTGGGGATCTCCAAGCACCAGGGCTGTTGTAATACTCGTGCAACAGCAGTATCTAACAGAGGATATGCTGAAGGGATTCAGGCCTAACTAGGCATTTCCTTCATCTGGATAGCTGACATCAGCTGTAATTTCAATATCTTTTTTTTTATGATTTAATCTTTCATTATCTTTGCATATGTCCTCATGGCCCTCTTTAATCACTTCTTTCTCATTAAATGGATCAATAGCAGCGTGCTCCAGAGTTGCCACATGCCAGGCACCTTAAGTAACAATATTTTATTTATTAATCACATCGTCTCCATTTCCTCTCAGCTAGAAATGAGCAAATAATGAGAACCGATACTTGAGATACATTTTAACCATGTTACCAAAAAAAAGATAGATGGGAGTTCAGAATAGCAAGTTCAGCATATGATCTCAGCTTCCTCTGAAGTTTAGATACGTCTCAGTTTGCTGATTTTGTTCAACCTACTATTGAAACCCAAGTCACTGAGATTACACCTGGATCTGGATCCATGTGCTCCCAAATCTGGAGCTGGTCAGCAAAGATGTGTGATTTCACTAGACTCAGTCTGGAGGTGACTCCAAGCTGGAAGAAAGATACTTGCCTAGGGATCCATTCCTATTAGGTTTAGGGGCTCTGGTTGTAGATTAGGACTTTTTGTGCTGAGACAGTCATTGACGAACACATCTTTCCCTTAGAGCTCCCAGACTAGTGTTGCCCAGCTTAAACTGCACCTAACTCCCCTCACCACGTGGATGTAGGTGAAATTCAGGGTGACTACAGCACGTCCAGGCCAACTGGTAACAGGAAGCTCCCTTGTCATTCAGGTGCTTACAACAAAAATCCAATTTGCCACCCGTAAGAGCTCGCACAGAGAGCGTCCACCTGCACCTGAGTATGGTCCTGCAGCCCGTCTATGGGGTTAATGTTTTATACCGTTCCCCTGCAATTTTTTAGCTCTTTACAGATTGTAGTCCCCCTATAACCTCAGCCCATAAAACCCACTGCTGACCTCTGATGCAGCACACAGGAGGGAAAGTGAAGTTTGCAGGCTGAGTAAGCCCTTTACCGCACCGTCCAACCTGCCCCGAGCCGGCGAGCAGAAGTCCCCACGCTGGCCAAACTCTGGGCTTGTGGTCTGCTGGTGCTGCACGATGGATTTCACTTTGCCTAAAGCTCAGGCTGGGAAACAGAACCAAAACCAGACCCCTCAAAAGACTGTATGTTTAGTAAACTCCATTTAATTATCTGCTCGTTTTTCACTTCATATTTAACCCTTCCTAGACGAAGATGACTGTTGATTCTAGTATTTCCACAAGTGGTGCCTCTATTAAATGAAAGGAAACTCATACATGGTATTTTTGGTACGCTGGCTTCTCAAACAAATGTGTCGATAAATAAATCGGCCTGCAGTCTCAGCCCACTTGTTTTTAGAAAGGAAATGACCCTGTAAGAGTGGGTGCCCACTTCTTTTACCTCACTGCTATTTTTAGCTGAGGCTGTGAAAAATTTCCATTGAAGACCTGCTCCTCTCATTTCCTGGGTAGAGCAAACAGGAAGCTCTTCTAACTGAGCTGAAGGAGGTTTTTTCCCTGAAAATGGACCAACCTCACCTCCCACTGGTTGCTTGCTTGCACTGCAGAACAGCAACACACCAAACACCCCACATATGTGCTTTATTTGCAAGAATTCACCCAAAAGGCTGGTAGAAGCCAGCAGGTGACAGTGGCAGGTAGAAAGTTGGGCAGCAGGAGAGGGCAGGAGTTCTGCTGTCAGCCATGCTGTTTTTTGCTCATGTCCTCTCCAAGAGGCACCAATCTGATTGATGTCAGGCATTTCCTGGCTGGAATTAGGAAGAGCTAAACTCTGGGCTGTTTACAGTGGGATTTCTGAGCACGGAGGCATGGAAACTGCCTTGTGTGGCACAGGCTATGGGGTCCCTTCAGGAGAGTTTACTGTGCCTGGAAATGCAGAGGGCTGGCTCCCTGCTCCTCCTGTCAAGCACCTGTGCGAATACGTAGTCCTTGCGGAGTATAACCGACCACAGCAGACATCTGTACAGTATTAACATGGAGCTTTGTTTGCATAAAACATAGATTTTTTACTTTCTCAGAGATCAATTCCATTGCATGTAAAGTGGAAACTACTACTAGTCATAACTACTAAAAATTAATATATGTGTTCCCCTTCCCAGAGACAGTAAGAGATCGGGCACCATTTTTTCTTAATTGTTGGGAAGTGGTGAAATACTATGTTAATTAAAATTTTTCTTAAACATTTGTTAGAAATGGGCCTAAATATGGGGGAGTCTTACAGCTGCATACCTGAGGATTAATCAGTTTTGGGTGAGGGTCTTCTCTGGTTTGAATTAGTCCTTGTCTTAGCCCTTAAATATCAACAGGGAGAAATCATTTAGATCTGGGTTCTGAAACCTTAGAAAATTTGGTCTTTTGGTTTTAAGGCAAATTTTTCAAAGTAGATAACCAGTTTCCAAACCATGGACCCCCTTGGTGAATACAGCACCAAGGAGCTGCATGTGAAATGGAGCCCCAAAACAGGCAGTTCTGGAGTTTTGCAGCAGAACATTCAAGTCTCTCCTAATGAAATCGCTGCCTAGAGAAAGAAATGTTGTTGCAGGAGGGTACCAAAGGGTGACAGGAGAGAATGGCTGTTGTATATAACATGTAATATTGTTCTCATTTTTTTAAACAGAAAACAAAGTTCTTCAGTGTCTTCTCTTGAGCTTTATTATCAAGCCTGTCCCAACCTCTTAGAGTATCATAGTGGTGCACAGAAGTTTGCTTATGCTATAATCTACAAACAAACTATAATAAAAATGTAAAGTAAACACAGTCTACAGCGAGATTAAAAAAAAAACAACACAAAACCACAAAAAAACCAACACTTTTTCACCTGAATTGCAATCTCTGTGTTTTCAGCACTGTCCAATGTATTTCCTCCAAATCTGGCCTTTCTCTTTTCAAAATATTCTTATTTCAGCCTAGTGAAAATGTTAAAATGCTCAGATTTTTTTTTTTTTACCTTGGGTAAAGCAAATGTCTGTGAAAGAGGGCACGTGTTGTGTACATAAGGATGCGGCATGTACTGGACACATGGTACAGCTTCTCAGTTGTGTTTTTATGGTACCTGAAGCATGCTGAACACAATGTAAACCCCCTCTCTCCGCTCCCTCCCCCTGGCCTTCCAAAAATATGTAGTCTGGGTAATAAAGACTAAAAGTTTTAAGTTCTAATGTAAAATTATGTTATGAATACAGAGGGGATGTTTTCAGCTTAACAGCAAACTACCCAAGGATGGCTTTTACTTGTTGTGATTTTGAAATTGCACTAACATTTCTTCCTCTTTCTTTTATTTCACAGTTAATGAAATTATCAGGAAGGAATTTTCTGGACTCCCTGCCAGAAATCAGACATAGAAGAAGAGATTTGTGAGACAACTTTTACCGAATCCTTCCATAACTGACCTCTTAGGTCCTTCCAATGCCCCTGCAACCTCCTGCTTCCTTAACTGTTCATCTCAAGGCACCAATTCAATGCAAGGAACAATGTATTGGCATCAAGCTGACAGCCTTGACTAAGCAACTCGCCACCTCTCTCTGTAAACACCGAGAAGGACACCCTTCCTTTCGTCCAGAGATCATATTGTTCTTGTATAACAGAGCATCTGTGTGAGGAAACTCTTCAAGCCTGCTGCAAAATATCTATCTATGTATCGATCTATCTTAGTAGTAAGGGAGAAGTGAGATGTCACTCCTGAACACCGCACAAAGCAAGGGAGGTTATATATTAGTGCTTATTTGGGTGGGGTGGGAAATGGGGGAAGAAAGAGTAATATATTCCATAAAAGAATAACAACGTTTTGCAGTTCACTAACAATGACTTGCCCTCCAGGTCTCAAAGCCCTTTTGAGAGATTTTATTGTTGTAGGAAACTGAGGCAACCCAAGCTTGCTCGGCCTTTATCCGACCTGGGATCAAAAGCCATTTTTTTTCTGATTCTGAGCACTGTGATCAGTATTTCAAACAGTAGATGTCAGCTGGATCCAGGAGTTTTCTTCATTTTTCTTGTCAGACTGGATAGGAATTTGAAGGAGAAGGATGCTTACAGAGAACCGGTAAAAAGCGCAATTCAGCAGTTGTAACACCTGTCCCAAGGTAAAATAAACCCAGATAAAATTAATATATAGGAGTCACAGTAAATCCAAAGTTTTTATGATTGATCCTTATTAACATTTAGGCAGTGTATGAACACATCTTAGTTATTTTCCCTCTAATAAATTGTTGCTGTTTCTTTTCATATAGAACCTGCTATTGGCTCGTAACTTGTCTCATTTAGCAGCTGTAACATTTAACCACACAAGCTGCAGAGGAAAATAATTGCATCTTACAGAAGCAATATGTTCCAGAAAAAGTATACACTTACTTATATTCACCTTGTCTCTTTAGCTTTGCAAAGCTACCAGCAATTTCTGGAAAGGTTAAATTTCCACATGAGTATGTTTGTTATGTTTTGCTTCATGTGTTAGAATATACTGTACTGACACAGGCTTATCACGATAAGAGATAACCGCTGCCATCTGCAGTTGTATCGCTAGCAAGTTTATAACATTTTGGTGTGTCATTGCTACCACAGTGTGATAAAAAGGCATCATGAGTGGATAATCAATGTACAGTAAAAGATAGCCATAATATTGTAGGAAATACGTAGTAATCTCTTCTGGTTTTGTAAATGAGGAACGCTGATATTTTTAAGAGTGCAGAGCCTGAGCTCTATTCTAGAAAACACAGTGAATCTATCCTGTTCTCAGTTGTTTCACAGTAAGCTTTGCTGAATAGCAACGTGTCCACATGCTCACAGCAGGAATTAGGTTATATGAACACAACAGAGCAGCTGCATAATTTGTTCCCCAATAGTGCAAGAAAGATCTTGCACAAACTCTGCAGAGTATGTGCTTGGTTCAGCAGCAGTCTTTTCAGGAGTGTTGAGAAGAATATATTTTCTGCCAGTAAAAGCTGGCACTTAAACGCTGCAAGGTCTTCAGTTTTAGAGTTAATAGAAGGATTAGACTTTCCAGAACACCTGACCTAGGTCTCACCTATAATCTTGGATCTTAAACTGAAATCTGAATTTCACAGGAGCAGCTCTGAGCTCTGGATTCAACCAAGCCTAGGACCAGAACCAGAGCAGAGCCCTTCCCAATTGCAAATCCCAAACTGGCGTTAATAACGCAGTTTGGGGAGTTTGCTTCTTTTTCCCCTTGAAGTACTGCTAACACAGACCAGCAGCGCTAGCATAAGACGGCAAGTAGTAGCAGGCATTAGCCCACTTTGTGAGATTCAAATCTTTTGTCAAAAAGTGAGTCCCCTGTATCCCATTTCAGCAGCACCAAAAAGTTGCTGGCTGAGGATGCCCCATTCTGGTGCTCATATTGTGAGCTCCACACATTGCATCAGTATGAATGTCGAGATAGCCAAGCCTCAGCCTGTTACCTGCAGAGGTGAAAATGGCCTTTTTTATTACTGACTTTTACAGAAACAAAACTGAGGCTTGGACTAGCTGAAATGACTTCTGCGCAGGGAATTATTGATTGTTAAACAGCACTTGTATAGTACTTCAACTGGCTCACATGCCTCAAATAATAACCTATTTTGGATTGTTTTAAAACTGCCAGTTTGCCAGAATCTGAAATATATTATGTATTTCAATGCAGTCCGACACTTTGGACAATTCTGAAAAATTTCTCAGGCCAAAAGTTGCCTGTCAGAAGTTCTTTGCTGCAGCTGAGTAAAAGAACAGACCAAACGTGTCTCCCAGTTTCACAGAATTCACACTTGGAAGTACCAAAAATAACCATCTATTTTCCCTGATCCAACCTGTAAAGTATAGGAGAAGTTTAAAAAAAACAAACTAAAAACCCATTCATAGAAAACCAAAAATCCCCAAATAACTGACAGAAACTCTTTGCTCTTGCTGGATTTTAAATAGAATATCAAAGAAGAACATGAACTTCTTTTCAAATCTGTAGACGCACTGACGTAGTCTAAAAAGATTGTTACTTATTTGGTGATTGTCCATAGCAACTGCTTGTCAGTAGTCCTCCGTATACAGATGAATGGCTGATCTCGAAGTCAGATAACCGCGCACCAAATCCACTAACCACCTTCTCCTGCAGTGAGCCATTGCAGTATGCACGTTCATGATGCGGACTGATTTTTATTTGTATTTTTATTTTTTGTCACTATCCCCCACGGATCATTTAAGCATCCATCTCCCCTTTTTACTGTAATGCATAAATGTATAAAGCAGACAAGAAAAATGTGGACTCATAGCAAAGGCTTTTCAACCTTCAAAGGGACCCAGGCAGGCAAACCCCTGAGTCCCTGCAATGCTCCACTGAAGCTACTGTGCAGGATGCACCCATGAAACGCGCTCTTTAACTGAAGGATAAGATTTCCACTGCTCTTATGTGTTCTGTCAGGCGCTTTGCTATAGAGAGAGGGAGAGGATTTTTTTTAATGTGCTACAAGTGCTTTACTCGTGCTTGCATTACCTGTATTTCTTCCTCATTTTTAATGCATAGATATTAATCTGTATGTGTGTTTGTGTAGGTGTATTTATATAATATAACCATATACATATATGGCTATATTATATACATATGATTATATATGAACACACACACCCCATTACAAACTTGGGTCACGATCCTATAATTGGCTCCAGTCTGTCAGACCTATGCAGGCACATGAAGCCAGCTATTGGATCGAGGGTGCATAAGATGTATATAATATAGACTACATTTTAGTGGTTTTATTTACATGAGGTCAGGCTGTGCTACTCTATCTGCTTTTACATGCAACTGTTAGTTAAATAATACAGCTTTAACCAACTTTATATTTATTTCCAGAGAAAAAGGAGTATCCTCAGATATAGCGTTACGCATCGTTGTCTCTTTTTAAAAAGAAAACCGATATGTTAAAATTATATAGCTAGGCTGAAGAACTTCAAAATATACAGTACTAAATTATTTCCTGTTCTTGCTGAGCAGTGTTTTTCCAGTATTAATATTTTGTTACTTAATACAACTTGCTCTCTTTCTGTAGAAGCATTAGCTTAACCTTGGAAGAGTTAATACCATTTTGTGAGTAATTTGTTCTCACTTTATCTGGAAGATAGCCATATTTGCACATGAGGAAATTCTGTCTTTCCTCAGTTATCTGAATGTTTCACCACAGTGCCTTCCTGCCATTGTACCAAAGGCCTCCAAATATATTTTCTACAGGGTGAACAACTCTAATGCATTTTCCATCAAAGTTATACCATGCGAAGTACATGGGGCTCTTGGAACTCAAAGTTCATCTCTTTCATTTCTGTGTGTGTGTGCATTTTTTTTTTTTAACTTCCATTTTTCCGTCCAGGCTTTGGCTGCAAATACAGGATGAGCTTCTATAAACTTCTGCATCAAATATATGAATACGTAGACTAAAATCATCATTCATGATATGTAAACAGTCTGAGAGAGGAATGGGAGTGGACAGATAACAGGAAGATTTTTTTTTGTCAGTTATGAGTGCTGGAAGTACAGTTTGCCAGGAGAGTAATTGCTCGTGAAGATACTTGCAATGAAGTATGAAGTCACGTTTTTGTTTTTCTCCATGAGAATGAGCAAAATGTAAGACCTGAACAGCAGCGATGGAATGAAAGTGTCTAATGTATGTGTTTTTATTGGTAGAAAGAATGTAGAAGAGCCATGGGTTTTGCACTTGCTTTATTTGTATCCATGTAAATATGTATCACTTCCATTCTTCTTATAGGAATACAGCATTTTCTGAATGTAGAATATTTCCAAAACCAGCACTATGTTATTCTCTATTGTATAAAATGCTGCTGCTTAATAACATATCTAAAACAGTTCTCAAAATAGCTAGCATGTTTTTTTAAAGTATATTTTGTAATCCATATCTTTACAAAAAAGTGTCTATGCTTTTTGTCTGACCTACTATGCAACACCTTTTGGATTAAGGATAGTATTTATAAAGGATCAATTTTCATTTTCTGAGTGTATTAATTTTCTATGCAATTGTTGTTGAATTGTTATTGTCTTAAAAAAAGATGTATTTGATAAATTTTCCAAAGACTTCAAAAACAGCTTTAAACACTTCAGAAATATGTTTCTAAATATTTCAATCTGACTTTTTCCCCTGCATTTCTTTCCAAATTGCTACTTAATAGGGAACAATTATCTGCCAGATGGGATTCAAGAAAATGACTGTCTTAATTTCAAATCTTAAATTGATTCAGGTCTTCATAAATTTTGCACCACATCATCTGATGTTCCAGTTTAGCTGCAATTCTGAGTGTTTGTTATTTATATTACGTATTCCTGTGCAATAGGAAGAGACGCCAGTGTTGCGTTTAGAATGGGTGAATTGCAAATTCTCCAGAAATCAACTGTTTTCCTCATCGTTTACATTGCATTGATTTCTTACCTGTAAATGTAAGGCATCTATCTGTCATCACACGTGGAAAGTTATAATTCTTTATTCATCTCAGTTCAGAATAAATAATCCACCTTTTTGAACGTTTGACATAAGATTGACAGCTGTCTTTTTTAATGTCTACTACTTTATAACTGCAGCGGGTGACAGCTGATTGCAATTTGTTTAACTACCAGTCAGTATCTAACCTACTATGGTCTGTTTAAGATTTCTTTAGCCATTTTCATTGTTCCTGGTGTACAAAAAAAAGAAATTGGTACCTGACCCACATGGCAATAAATTTCAAATGAAGGTGCTGGTACTGTAAAAGATCATGCAGGCTGCAAACAAGTGGTTATCTGGGGAAAAGTTAGTGTTTTGAGTTTCTTTTCAATAACTCTCATAAAATAGCAAAATTGGGTAGAAAGTTCTGGAGTGACTGAGTCACAAAAATGAATAATGATTTATGTGTTTGTAATAGCCCAGAAATCCACAGATGTGTTGTTGGAATAATCAGTTACTCCAGGATTAAACTGCCATCATTTTACTGATGCTGATCAGTACCTTACTGCACAAGTAGTGTGGTGAGAACTGGGAACAGAGAATCAAGGTACAGCTCAGTCTTAATAATGGTGGCCTAACTGGGACTTACATATCTGTGTGTGTGTGTATGACTGTGTGTAATTATAAAGTGATCCCCCCCTCCCTGAAGTCCAAGCCTCCTTGCTGAAGCCCTGCCCTGTATGTTCAGGTAAAACCATATGTTAATAGATACACGAGTGAGCAATTGTCACTCAAATCATCCTAACAAACAGATGTCTTTTTAATCAAACTTTAAGAATTCAAAAGGGGTTTATATCATTCACATTCCTACAACAACATTGTTAACCTCCAATGTAATGATTTTTTGCTATCTGTAAAATATTTTTATATATTGCCTGTACTATGGTAGTTTAGCAATAAATGAAAGGATATCAGCTGCATGAGTGTTTGGTCTATTCTTAAATATCTTTATTGCTTTTGACAAACTAATATCAAGGGGGTGAGTCACCTACTTGACAGTCATCTTGTCCTCATCACGCTCCTAAATACTCACAAATGGGACGTGCATAAGGATTTCAGAGTATGGAGTACTTCTTTGTTAATGAGATGCCCGGTACCCCTTTGCATCAAGATCCCATTCAGTTTCTGTAGATGAGATGATAGATTGATTCATACAGTGACAATTTTATGAACAACTTCACTTTCTCTTATTGTCTGTTTTCCCTCATTTAATTTTCTATTCCCACCAGCACCATCCCAATAAAAAGCACTAAACAATCCACATCAACAGGTACTCCAGAGTTTTAATCTTAATATAGCATTAATTTCCATCTGCGTAAATGTCCTTCTGCATCAATATCTGCTTTTTAGAGACTGAGGATGTACTCCATTTAATTTTTGTTCATCTAAATCTTAATTCCACATTTCTCTACTGGAGACACTAAAAGATACATTTTCATACTGCTGTGCTGGAAGAATGCCCAGAGCCCATTATGTCTCAGTAAGAGTCAAGTTTATATATCGTACAATTAAAGACATTTACCTTAACAAAATCAATATTATCCTTTGCATTTAAAAACAGAGAATTCAAACCATATTTGATGCATTTGTTGGACATAGAGCAAGCGCTTTGCTTTGCTTATTCACAAAAGCCTCAGAGCAAGCGCCATGTGGAAGTTCTTAACTCCCAGTACACTCTACAAAGGCTGGGAAGCTCATAAACTAGACAGGCTGCGCCAACAAAGAAGCTGTTACTGGCTAGGAGAGAACATTTTATGATGAGCAAATATATGGCACACAGGATTTTAGCTTTATTCAGCAACAGGAAAATTTAAGTAACTTAACCTGGAAATTCCACAGCTAAGGGCTGAGAACTTGAGCACCTGACCTGATACTCTGGCTTTAATTTATATCTTGGGTCCAAACTAAAAGACTACAACAGTATCCCAGATTTTCAGTCTTAACGGGAAATTTCCTGGATTTTGTAGACTTAACTCCCTCCTTTATTCCCCTTCAACATAGCTGACTTTTTCCCAGTTTTACTTTTCATGGTAGCAGCAAGGAAGAAAAATTCATGTTTCTAATGAACATCTGGGTTTCGTATGAGAACTCGCTTGCTCGCATGCTCCATTGTGTAAATATGCGATTTACAAGTTTGTTTTTTTCTTTTTTTTTAAATACAAATGTAATTTACTCAGTTTAAGAAGCTGTTTTTCAGCTTCATACCAGATTCTTTTCTAAATACATCATCACTGGCTTGCTCAGGTGGCCACGCTCGACTGGGCTGCTGCTAAGGGAGCTTTGCAGGAAAGATGAGCTTCCACCCAACACTGTCCTCATCTTCCCTATCCCTGCTCCCCTCCTGTGCCTTAGTTGGAGAGGGGCTTGAGTTATTTTTATTTAGGGAAGGGAAGGCCACAGCACAGGATTTGAGTTCCGAAGGGCAAGACTGCTGGCACAGCAAAATTGCTGAGGCTGTGAGGAACCACTTAACCCAAGAGCCCGGGGGAAGGGGGAGGCGGGAGAGGCTGGCAGGAGCTGCGCTGCGCACAAATTGGCCAAATCCAGGCACTGGAGGTGACTGCAGCACAAAGGCACCTCTTTATTCAATAGACGGTAGGACCGAAATTGTAGCTGAAATCAAGAGGGAGCGCGCGGAGGCAGACCAGAGCAAGGAAGGCAAGCATGTAAAAGAAAAACATTCTCTATCTGTCCCTCAGATATAGAGAAATATAAATAGTAAAAGGATTTTATTTTTTTTTTTGAGCTTTGCAGTCTATTAGCTGTCTAACTGCCTGTGAGAGCTCAGCTCTTCTCAGGGGTTTTGGATGAAAAGGACTTCCAGGCCAGGGACGGGGTACGGGGAGCAAGCAGCCAGCATTCACCATACCAGCCTTGTTTTCTTCAGAAACCAAGCTAAAAGCATAACAAACCTTCCTCCGCCAGCTGCAGCGTTTATGCACAACTGAGGGAGTATATGCAAGGAAAGGAGTTATGTCTAGGCAGAATTAACTGCCCTTGGGCTGTAGATAGTAAGAAACCAGCAATAAGAAACTGCAGCTTAACTCCTTGGACCTCTGGGCTTGACACTGGCACACACCCTGGCTCTCTGCCTCCGGCGGAGGTGAATTCGGCCGGGTCAGTGCTGGCCCTGCGCGGGGAGCCCCGCCGCTGCCCCCAGCCCTCTCCTCCCGCAGCGCCGCGAGGAAAGAGCAGAGGAAATATGACTCGGAGGTCCCCCCGGGAGCAGTCCAGTCCATCTACCACCTCTAGCTGAGAGCAGCAACCGAGAATGCCTATTCCGAAATACTGCTGGAGGTTTGGCGTGGATTAGGACATCAGCTTTCGGAAACCTCCCTCCAGCAAAGCCGCAGTGACTGCCTGCACCGACGTGCCCTCCCGGCCCTCGGTGGGAGCCATCGGCGTAGCAGCAAGCAGTGCGGCCGAGGGGAAAATATTACAGCCTCTGTCCCTGCAGAGCAGAACAGAGGAGATGAATGCTGTGATTTTGTGGCAGGCCTTTAATGCTAGCCTAGGAGTAATCACCGAAGGAGTCAAGTTTGAATCATATTAGTTTTGACAGATAACATCAATGACTTTTTTGCGAGCTACATGCTTCCCTCCCCTTTTAATTTACATTTTTTTTCAATGATGTCAGAAATTGTCACAAACCCTGCTACAAGCCTTAACTTTTCACACTAGGTGAACTCGAGGCACCAAAAGCCATCAAAGATTCCGAAGTATGTGTGTGTCCCCCACCCAAGCTTATGACAACGGACCTCCTTGCATCTTATTGCCCAATTCCTTGCAAAGTTTGCCCTCATCTGTGCTACAGCATCTGAAGCCGCTTGCTTTAACCCTGCCCTTTATATACCAAAATACATATCTGCTTCTAGCTGAAAGAAAAATTACAAACTGGCTGGGGAAAGATGAGAATCAGTGGTGCTGACCGCACATGTGCTGCATGGCAAGTGATGGAGCTGCTCTAAGTTTTCATCCATTCCCTGGAAAGGGTGTGCAGGAAGGATGCACGTGCGTTGCAGGCTTACTGCAACTACCAGCAAACTTTCCCCATCCCAAATTAAAGTTAAAGGGTTTCCAGCATAAGAAAAACATCCATGGGAAATGGGGCCTCAGTTACTTACCTTGAGAGCCGTGGAGTGTTACTCCTAATTCCCAAGACTTTCCAGGTTTATTTATAAAGTGGCTTCACAGCACAGGCATTTCTAATGTCTCCAGCCAGCACACAGCAGTCTGCTCACGTGTTGTACAGGGACCTCGACAGCAGCACAGCCCTTGGGCCCCACAGTGTGACAGACTGGCCATCCTGCTTCTGCGCCGTGCTAGGTAAGAGTACAGGAACATGACAGTGATGGGAATTTATGTATTTTCTATGCCGCTGGCTACGATTCAGTCAAAGTGAAGCTTCATTAAACTGGCAGGTTATTTTTCCTTACAGTGATAGTAAGGTCTCCGCTTTGACCTGCTCCCTGTGGACACTCTTAATAGATCAGATACTTGGTAAGGCTAGATCACTGGTGAGATGAATAGTCCTGAAGGTTTGAGTTGGCCTCAGTAAATTTTTCATGGCCCCTTTATATAACCTTATTGAAAGATGAGTAGTATCATGAAAGCCTTCTCAGATGCCTGATTATATCAGCACGAGCCAGCCACGGAAATCTAAGCCCAACAGATGTTTAATTTCTAAGCTTTTTCATGTTAGGCTTCACTAAAGGAAAAGGGCGGGGAGAGACCTTTCTTGTTTGAGTTGAAGTCTCCAGTGACTAGCTCAGTCTACTGTTAGCGCAGGAGTGCCTTACTTTCCTTAGGCTTTTTCTTTTTCCCAATTCTAAACTCAAACAGGTCTATAAATCAGGATTCGTGCTGGCTGTGTATACGGGGCTCTTGCAAGGAACCGTATTGGCTTCATTTACCTTTAAGAAGGCCATATAACATAAGAAATAAATGGAAGGAATAAATGTAATTGAACCATGCCCACATCTCTTACATTTTCTAGGCTTTTATACGGGAATGGGCTATGTAATACTTTGCCTCACAATGGCACTGCTCCCTCTAGGCTGCAGGCTGGGGCCAAGGCCAAGTTTATATAAAACTTGCTTTTTAGGCTGCGTGGAGGCTTGGGTTTTTTGGTTTTTTTCCCCTTAGCAAGAAAAAAAGTCCGGGGAAATAGGGCGGAGGTTTTGTGCAGACTGTCAGTGCCCTCTGCAGGGGGGTGCATCCCCACGGATCCTGCGACGCTCCCACGGCCCCTGTGGGACCCCACCCCGCGGAGACCCCGTGCCAGTGGGACGGAGCTGCAGCGCCAGGGGGAGATTAAATGTCCTGGCCATGGCAAACACTGCCTGGGTGCTGGCAACAGACCTGCTGCACCATCACGTGCCGCATCCGCCCACGCCATCACACCCTGCACAGCACACCCCGCACAGCACACCCCGCACAGCACGCCCGCACAGCACACCCCGCACAGCACACCCCGCACAGCACACCCGCACAGCACACCCCGCACAGCACACCCCGCACAGCACACCCGCACAGCACACCCCGCGCAGCACACCCCGCGCAGCACACCCCGCACAGCACACCCGCACAGCACACCCCGCACAGCACACCCCGCACAGCACACCCCGCACAGCACACCCGCACAGCACACCCCGCACAGCACACCCGCACAGCACACCCCGCGCAGCACACCCCGCGCAGCACACCCTGCACAGCACACCCGCACAGCACACCCCGCACAGCACACCCCGCGCAGCACACCCCGCACAGCACACCCGCGCAGCACACCCGCGCAGCACACCCGCGCAGCACACCCCGCGCAGCACACCCCGCGCAGCACACCCGCACAGCACACCCCGCACAGCACGCCCGCACAGCACACCCCGCACAGCACACCCCGCACAGCACACCCGCACAGCACACCCGCACAGCACACCCTCACGTCACACCCTCATGTCACACCCTCGCACGCCGCAGCCTTGCACGTTGCACCATTGCCTGTGACTGGGATGCGTTTGCTGGCAGAGGAGTTTGCTGCCTGCCCTAACCCTGCCCGCTCTGACAGCAGAATACAGCAAGAAGCGCTGCCAGACGACGCCGTTACCCCCCTCAACAGACAGACAGACACACGCACGCACTTTTCCAAGCATGGGGGGATTTGGCCAGCCTTTCTGAGACCGAGACACAGGCAGGCAGACACCCCCACCCTCCCCTCCGGGGCTTCCCAGCCATCTCTCCCCAGCTCTGGCAAAGCTGTGCCAAGACTAGGAAGCTGTGAAAACTTTTTTGTCTGGAAAACCTTGTTTTTCCAGTCCTCCATGCAGCTTGGTTCGCCTTGTGCTGCTTAGCTCCCTCGGAAGAAAGCAGGGAGTTTTGCTGGGCTGATCTCTGCCACCGTGTTTCATGCCCCGGACAGCGGGTGATGATCATAGATGACGCCTTTTCTATTAATTGCAGCAGCTCTGTATTAAACCAGTGTTTGCACAGCTGCCGCGATGGCTACGCGACTTCTCAGCCTTTTTCTTTATTCCCCGATATGGCGCACCCCCGTTAGTCTCCAAGAGCCAATCACCCCATTTCACAGCTGGGAAAACCACACCAAACCTACCCGGCAAACAGCAGACGGCCACTGCTGGGGACCAGCCACGGCCTCCGGAGGTGGCGTGGAAACCAGAGCAAGGATGGAGCCGTTGTACCCGACACGAACTGATACTTTCTGACCACAGCCCCTACAAGTTCTCTGGTTCACACAACAGGGAGTGGGTTTGGCAACAATTAACCGTTTTTAAATTACGCCTCCATTCTTTAGAAACAGGTTAAGCTAAATATGTATTTTTCATAAGTAAGGAGCTATATCTAAACAAGATCCATTTTGTGTGGGTTACAGTCCAAGACTAATCCCTTTTCCTGAAGTTATATGAGACAAACCCAGATCTTTGGCCAACCTGAAGCCCTCTGAAATAAGACTAATGATGAAGGCTTAGCTGTTTTATTTTTCTTACCCATAGTGAGATCTCCATTAGGAGAACTTAAGGAAATAAGAGGGATTTGGTGGATGAAAAGAAAATCTGAGGACAAGGGTGTTTTGGGTTGGGTTTTTTTTGAGCAACGATGCCTGATGAACATCATGACTCAGTAGGAAAAAAAATGCAGCGACAAAAATAACCATGAGGCTTCACCCTCCTCCAAACCAAGGTAGTTCAAATATGTGACACATAGGTTTGAGCTTGAATGTGAATTTTTTAGAGACTGACACTCCAATGCACTGCATCTGAATGTGCAACCAGCTTTGGCTGGTTGAAACCTTTCAACCTACACAGATGCAGACCCATTTGTGGACTTGGAGCCCATCATGTGTTTGATGAGATCTCTTCTATGTCTGTGGGGGTTTTTTTCAGTTTCTGAAATAAGCAGATTTGAAATGAGCCAGGACCTTTTAGAAAAGGTGTTAGAGACCCACACACCTCTAGTTGGCGAAGAGCAGCACCTGATGGTGGCTCACTGGCTCCATCTCTCAGGAGGAGGTAGGGGTTGAGGACCAGAACCAACTGAAGGTGATGAAAAGGCCAATTCACCTCTGCCTGAGATTCATCTGTCAGGTGTTTTATAAACCATCGGAGCCAGAGGCTGACCTGGCATGAGCTGAAAATTAGACTCACCCCTTCCACCTGGCCATCACTTTGCCCAGAGCATTTTTCAGTGGCGAAAGAATCCAAGAGCAACAGAAACAGAAGAGTCCTGAAATAGTATTTGTAGACACGCTGATGAGAGAAAATGGCTGCAGGTTCAGAGGTCTCCTTTGAAGAGCTATGCACAGTCACATGCTTGTGACTATTCAGCAGGGCAGTCCATCTGGTTACGCTTTTGAAGACATGGTGCTTTTCTAGCCAACGAACTCCACATATCAGCCTATCCAGTTTTCCACGTGGGAACCCAAGCCAGAAGACCCCCTCCACTTGCTGTCAATCACACAGAAATCAAAACATTCAAAAATTTTAAACGTTTTAAAATTACAAAATTCCTTGGGTTTAGCCAGTGTTTTTTTACCCACACAGCACAAATTTCTCAAGGAAATTATTATAACCTTGTTTGTACAGATGGCGAAACTGAGGCACGGCAAAGGGACTCGTCCAAAGTCCCAGCTCCAGCAACTGCAGTGATAACAGGGGACAGAATCCAGTTATCAAAAGCCTGAGCTCAGATCAATATCCATGCTCCCACTCCCCCAAATTCAGGAAGTTTGAGGTGGCTGCCAGCATCTCTTACTGAGGAACAACCCCTGAGGAAGACTGGGTGCTGGCAAGCGAGGGCTGCTCTGCGCACTGGAAGGTGAGCAACGGCCGCACGCAAATCCCATGGAATCATCTGGCACGGAAACCGCAGATCACGTTGACATTATTGCTGTTGGCACGGGGTATCTGGTGTACTAGAAGGAGAAACACCACCCTGTTATTCTGCTGTCCTTTGTTTCTGATTTATGGATCCCTCTAAAGCACAAGTGAAAGGTATTCACTTCATTTATGGTATGTGGTAGAAAGTGGGATTTCAAGAATGGCCAAAATACCGTATACAATTGCTGCAAAGACAGCAAATTCCACGTTTATTTCCTCTTCTGTGGGGACAAAATTTGCATACTAATAAAGAAGTCACTGGGTAGTTGTTATGAGTAGAAATTCAAGGTATGTTTTCCAGCCTGTAATAACATAGTTTTATTAATCAATGTCCAAACCCAGATCTCCCTATTTTAAAGGCTGGGATTACAGTCCGTGTATATTGACGTTATACCTGGCCAATTGAATTGCTTCCCTCGCTGCTCCCCACTGGTTTGGGGATTACTTATTTCTTCTAAATTGTCTTCTGCAGGATTAAAGCTGTCTGAATGGAAGCAGGTACTCAGTATGGGAGATGCTTTGCAAGTCTCTGATGTGGGTTCCATAACATAAACCAAATTCCAAAAGGAGCAGTGGGTACCCCATCACGCTGGCACGCTGGAAAACATACGGTAATAGGCAACATACATTAGGGAGTAAATTTATCTTGGTAGGCTGATATGAGTAAGATATGTCCTTGCTGATGTTGATGCAGTTCATTTTCTTTAGTTCGCATTAGAATTTATCTATCTAAATAATACTCCATAACTTGGCATTTTGGACTTCTCCCTCTGCAGTACTGCAGCTGACCAAGGTGCAGAATCTGTTGATCTGGATGCTTGAGTTAAAAGTCATACGAATTACAGGAGCTTATTTATTAGCTTAATTGGATTCTGACTCTTCAAATGCTTAATGCCATCTCTCGGTTGCTACTTGCCTTTACACTTGTTCTAAGTGAGAGCACGGGGGTTGTTTCAGTCCCAACATTTTATCCATCCTGTTGCCATGAACTCACTCATACAGTTTCCATCTGATTTAATTTTATTTCAGGCTTAACCATTTGAAGATTTTGCTTTTCTCTCACATTATATTGTGGGCATTAGTCCAGTCCTTAATGAAGAAACATCAATGTCGCCAATACATCAGTAATCCCAGATGGCAGCAACTGCAGGACCCTGGCAGCAGGGAGGAGGGACACCCAGACCGGGCAGTCTCGGCATGGTGAGGCTGCACGAGCCTCTCACCTTGCTGCAGATCCAGCTCAAAAGCTATCAGCACTGTAGGCAAACTGAATTTTGTCCCACTTAGGATAAGTGTTCCCACTGTGGGAAGGAGAGGAGAAGGCTGGGGTTGGGATGGACACGACAGGGAGAACAGCAGCAGAGCCGGCTGTGCCGCCCGGGCTCTGGCACAGGCACTGGGGCCCTGGGCAACCTGCCTTGCTTGGCTTTGCCCATGCCCATGCCCAGTCCTGCCCAAAACCATCCGTAAGAAAGCAACTGGCACAGAGCCACCCACATGCCAGACAAGCTTCTCTCCCTGGCTGTCAAGCTGGGACCCCTCATCTGCGCTGTGCTTACCTGGAGCGTTGTTTAAAGCCCAGGTCATTAACCTGTCCCATTTTTTCCTGTTCGTCTTTGTGCAATTTACAGTATCCCTCTCCAGAGCACCGAGTCTCCGAGATGTACAAACCCCAGCTGAACAGTCAATACCATCTCGTCTGTCGTGGTGTTGCACACCAGCAGGCGCAGAATCAGCCCGCTGATAGCATCGGGCCAGTGTTTTCCCAAACCTCTTCTTTCCCTTAGTTGTTAAAAGAGAAAAGGGGGGAAGAGGGAGGGAGAGTTCATCCCACAAAGCATATTTCTTGGTTGCTGAGAGACTTCAAATCTCCCTAATGAATAAACACAGCGCACTTAATTTTGTTTATGAAAACAGACTTATTGTGATGGCAAAAAGCATGAGTCAGTGCCCTGAGTGAAGGGGAGTGCAGCAGCTGGAGACATTCACCAAAAAGCAACGCCTCGGAAACCAGAACAACTCTCATCTCACCCAGTGCCAAGAGATGCAATTTCTCCTTTAACAAAAACCACCAGGATCCAGGGAGCGGGAGAAGGCTTCCTCATGGCCTGGCAATTGGCTCTTGAGCAAGTATTGCCATTGCTGTGAAAAAGCTGAGAATTTGTGAATGAGCAGCGGGTGCCCGCTGACACCGCGCACCCTGCACCCAGCCCAGCAGCATCCTAACGATGCCCTTGATGAAGTCGGCCTGAGCCTGGTTTGCAGGTTTGGGCTCCTGAGTAACAACTCCTGCTGCTGGTCCCTCACTGAAATACAGCAGAGAGACAAGAGGGAAGGTATGTATTTGAGCCTCTCAAGGAGGACGAGTTGCTGACTCCAAGAAGCGCCTTCTCCATTCCTCTCTGCATCCCTTCTGACATTTGTTGGCTTTATTTTGCTTGGACAAAAAGAGCAAAGTGGGATCTGAAACTATCACCATGGCTTCCTGGCCTGGGGAAGGTCCTGAGACTTCAAATCAGCAAGTGCAACAGGAACACTATTTCCTTTAACTAATTTTACTGTCTATACTACACTTACTTCCCACACACACGCCCCATCTTCTGGAGGGGAGAGTCTAGCGTGCAAAATGCACACCACAACATGCCTTTGAAGAGCCCCAAGTTGCTGAACATGTTGTCCTCCTTGCTGCAGCATTCGGTGGTGTGTCACCATCCACCAGCACCCTTGCAGAGCAAGGCTGATTAGATCTTCATCTAGTCCTCAGCACATCGCTGGCACTTCATAAATAATGCCAGCCCTTCCTTCAGATCTTGGGCCTTTTGTTTTTCTTCCTCAGTTTCACTGATGTAAATCTGCCACGTATGCACGAGGCCATGCCATGGTGATGAATGGTCCTGAATAAGGACCCACTTAGCCAATTTTCACTGTACAGAGTCTCATTGTGCAGAGGAGGGTTAACACACAGGGCTCTGTTCAAACAAAATGAGGTAAACAGAAGTTCAACGCTTTTCCTTCCTTCCTTCCAGAAAAAAAAAAAAAACCCAACCATTTTCTGAAGGCCAAGCATGGAGGAAGGAAAGAAATTTCAATTAAAAACCTAAAATTGCTCATCCTACGTTGGTGCCTAGTTCAGATACGCAGGCAAATATATTGGACATAAGCACAAACCATATCAAGAGGAAGGTTTTTAGGCGCCGCAGGGAAGGCAGCAATAGACGGCACCACAGACACCGCAGGAGGCAGATCAAGCTATCCGAGCTCCCTAAAAATGTCCCCTAAAGACTGAAACAGGTAGCGATTTAAAATTGTGCATGTCCTACTTTCTGCGTAAGGCAGAGCAGAGCCTGTCACTCCGCAGGGCGGTATCAGCCCCCAACACGCAGGCACAGCCGCCGCTGTTGGCAGCACTGACTGGCGCACCCAGCTCCCCTCGGTATTTAATACCCTGTACAAAGACGGCTGCCAACTTTCATCAGTTGACTGGCTAAACAAAAAACACTGCAGCCGCATACTCTGCCTCCAACTATTACATATTTTTAAACATCTAGCCCACTGGGACTGACCCAGAAAGTTGAAGGTAGGTGGGAAATTAGCAGGTTTTCCATACTCTAGTTAGTATCTTTGCTCGCTAAAAGACAACTAACCAGAAAAGAATGCTAGATTTTAGCTCTGGGCTGTCCATTATTAGCTTTTGCCATATAACAGAAGAAAGCATAGACTGCAGAAGGCTGTACTTTGCCCTACAACCACACAATCGTTAAGTATTTTCAACTATTTAAAGCGGTTCTCTAACAAGCCAAAACTATTGCAGCAAGCACATCACGCCTGCTAGCGGAGGAAGGCGGAGGAGGGATGGGACTCGTGGATTTTCATCACTAAAACCTAGTCGAAAAATCACCAGCTATAGAAAATATGCGTAAAACAATACAAAAAAAAAAAAAAAAAGGAGTATAACTTCGATGAGCCGAAAGGTCAAATTCGTCCTCTGGAAAAGGCACCGCTAGAGGGAGCAGGCCCACAAGGATGCCAGCGCAGCCCGGGCCCGCGGCAGCACCGCGGCACGGGAACGGCCCCCGGCTCCTCAGCACGGCCGCGTTCCTAACATCGCCTCACGTTACTTTTGCACAGGCTCAGAGGTCCCGGCAATACATTTGCTGGCACCCCGCAAAGCGCCTTAGGCTCCCAGCGCCATGCCGATGCGGTCGCGGAGGGTACCATATACAAACAGGCTGACCGAGGTAGATTTGTTCACTGATTTTGCACTAGCACACATTCAAATACAGGCACAAAGCACCGAGATGCGAGTGTTAACGGTTCACAGTACTACTGTTGTGTTATATTAGTTGCTTTTACCTTTTATGTTTTTTCTTCGTCAGTATGATTAATTTGCCCTCTTCCTCATCCAGCCAGTGCCCCCAACCAATTTTCCCCATGTTAAGAGGAAACCGTAGTTTCAGAGTTATTAGTTCAGCACCTTGCAACAGTAACTGTACGTTCAGCTTAAAAAATTCTACTAAAAGTGTGTTATGTATCAAGCGGAGCCTTGGATAAATAAAGGACAGCAAGCAATACTAGAAGTCCTTCTGTAGACGGTGTTAGTCACAGGTCAATACTTTTTGTTACTGTAATTCACAGAAAAATTACATAAAAAAGTGAAAATACTGTGATCCAAGACCTTTCCCTCTTTTTGTTCCCTGAAGCTTAAGATCGTTGAATTACAGATGGATTCTTTTTCAGTTTTTTTGAAATTTCTGATTAAACAGTAACTTTTCATGTATCTTCAATACAAAACCAACTCTTCATCCACCGTAACAGCAGCAAATGGAAGAGGATAAGACACCAGCCCAAACAAAATGCCAGGCATTTAATGCAAAATCTGTGGACGTTCCTCCCCTAGTTCTCACAAAAGTCAAACTTTTCCGATTCCCTGGCTCCAGAGCACGAAGCTGAAGGCACCCATCTCCCCAGCAGCATCCCTGACACCACGAGGGCCTGGGTATGCCGTTTGCCCTTTTGTGGTGTGCTGTAATGCACCTGGCATGGGAGGGTCTTGGCCCTTCATAGCAGTTATACACAAGATACTAATACAAAGAAATAATGGTGAATAATAATTTTCCCATAAGATCCATTTGAAATAGTCTGTATCTCCAAAACTACTTATAATTCAGGAGAAAAAAAATCTATTAAAAACTAGTTCTGTGGTACTAAACTTGGCTCAAACCAGCCCCTTAAAAACAAACAAAAAACCCGTAAGCACTGTAGATTAGTTGGCTTTTCACCAACCAAGTCTTGATTGAAAATCAAATGCAGATGTGAACAGAAAAAAGCAGCAATTTCAGCTCTCCCAGCAGCCGCTTGTTGTTGGCATGCTCCAGAAAAATATCAGTGCAAACTGGTACCGTCTGGACCACGCTGTAGCCTTCGTGGCAATTATGCGGCCAGAGTGTTCTTGCTGTCCCCATTAAGATAAACAGAGCTTTCCGCAACAAAGAGAATGGAGGAATTAAGGCAAGCAAAAAGAAAAAAGGGCTCAGATGGGAAAGCTTAGTTTTCTTACAGCTAAGGGGTATGTGTGCAACTCAGTGCTAGGAGTGAAAGCATAAGCCAAGAAATTAATCCTCTAGCTTGTCCCTGACAATGCCTGGATGGGAAGAGTCCTCCTGCATAAGGCAAATGGAGGGTCCATCACCCCAAACTGTAACCACCAGCCAGAGAACGGCAAAAGAGGAAAAGGGGAAGACAAGAACACTGACCAGTTTTAAACTCCTTTAAAAAAGAAATGGAGAAGAAAGAGCGAGCGTGATGATAAAAGATGTTTTGTGCTGTACTGGCAGAGGAGCAGAATTGATGATGTGATGAGTCAGTTCCCTCTCCAGCATTAACAATCCTCAACATGCATCTTCCGAAAGCAGCCTCTGTTTGGGGTCCCCGAGTCTAACATCAGCAATACTTTCCTTGGGACAAGGATCTGTCTTCTCTCAAACTTAACTCTTTTTTTGGTGGAAGAGAAAACTACCACTGCACCATTACAAATTCTTTTAGGAGTGGAGGGGCTGCTTGAGTAGCTAGTTGTCTTCAGGGCAAGAGAGAACATTTTGTATCAAAATAAATTTCATGTGAATGATCCTATTTATTATACAAATTTCAGCCTATTCTAGTTTACCATACCCAGAAATAGCAAGAGAATTAAACTTGAAAAATTGCAAGTTATATCCATTTCCACATGCAGGACGGAACTTTGCAGGATTCTTTTTTTTTTAAGTTCATGCCACTGGATACATTCCCCTGCACTCCCAAACACTCCCTGCCTTGTGCAGACTGCTTGCAGTGGCTATCACACAAATGACACATCGTCTCTTGGCAAAAAGATGTGCAAAATGAGACTTGACTCAGAGACCTGCTCACCAACAGCAGCAAAAATTCCCCTCAAAGTTTCCTACAGAAGCGGAGCCAGAAGGTATCTTTCTTGATTAATTCTCTCTGGAGAGTAAGAACTTGGAATATCTCTGCAATACCATGTAGCTTTTTAAATGAAAATAATTACGTTTGTAATAATAGATAGCCCTTGTTTAAGTTTGTAATAATAGAAGCATTAGTTTTCTTCATTTTGTCCTGTTCTCTACAACAAAATAATCTGAGAACAGGAATACCATTAAAGTAGAGAGAGTGGAAATAAGATCCTTGCATTAGAAAACCATTCACCAACATGGCCACGGATAAAATATCAGCTCTGCCTCATGACTCATCTCTGAATCTATAACTATTTAAATACCAAAGTACTTTGAATTTTATGTGGTCATGATAAATAGCAACAGGCAATTGAATTCACATCCTCAATGTATAATACTTTATTAAGGAAAGCTCTCCACCTAGCCATCTGCTTTCTCTTCCCCCTTTTTCTTGTTTCTTCATCATCTTTGGATTCCTACCTCCTTTTTCTCCCAAGAGAGCATCCAACTCCAAAAAGCACTCACAACATTGCAGAACCATCTTGAAAGAAATGTGGAGATATTCTATGGATTTTTACAGGAGCAGCTTTCATACTCTACACAGTAAGATACTGCATATTTCTTATTATCAAGAAATTCTTTGAAGCTATCCACATATTTTGCAGCCATCACTGTTATCAGCCCCAGCAAAAGAAGAACAAATATAGCACTAATTAATTGCTGCACCACTCTGAAAACGAAGATCTTTCTCTGCTTTTGACTCTGGTATCTCCTAGAGTATCTTCCCACAGGACAACCACAAGAGTCCCAGCTCCCTGCGGGCTTGTGCTGGTGCTTACTGCAGCTACCAAAGCAACTCTGACCCCTCTGTGCACTCGAATCCCACCTTGAAACTTCCTTCCCATGCACAAGAGATGAATAATAAATGAATTGTGCTACTCCAAAATACTGATTACAGTGGCTGTACTCTTTTAATTCTTCACTTAGAGCTACCAGGCACCTTGCAAGTCACTTGTTTGGAAACTGTCCAGATCCCCAGATCTCCTGTGAAGGAGCAATTTGCAACCTGTACCCCAAGTGTGGGGCTGCCTGAGGTTGGTTTGGTCCCAGAATCGGGGTGCCAGGGTGTCCGTGCCTTCTACTGGCTGCTGTCAGTGGCACAGGGACACACTTTTCCCGATGCGGTACCTGGGAATGAGAAGCTGAAAGTGGACATGGAGATAGCAGAGATGTAACTGCCTGGTGCGGAAGAGCTACGAGGTGGGGACAGGCCAGGGACAGTGTGCGGAGGGTGACGGGAGCAGCACTGCCAGGGTGACCAGACATCCTTCTCTGCACCCTTCGACTCAATTTTGCCTGCAGACTTGGGCACTGCAGGGAGAAACTCAGTGTACTAGGTCCACAGCGATCCTTCCAGCAGCAAGGAAACACACTGGCTTCACGCTTTTAATAAAAATAACTGGTTTAACATTGCACAATAAGCACAATCCTGCTGCAGAGAACAGTTGCTAAACCAGCTTCAGGTCTTTACAAGCCTGCAATCTTCAAAAGAAAAACAGAGGGAGTTCGATCTGCAGTTAGGGATCTATGAATACCCAGTTTTGTTTCTGCTGGGGAGACCTGCAGGACACAGTCCCGGGGGGAAAAGCTCCGTGAGTGCAGTGGGGAGGTACTGCTGGATCGGGGCGGAGGCGGCTCACGCTGGCTGCAGTTCAAAGCAAAATGTGTCAGAATGAAAACAGAAAGAACTGGACTTTCTTTTCCACCTGTTAACTCTTCAGTGCTGAGCTCCTTCTCCAATTTGCACTTACAAACTTACACGTAGCCAGCGTTAATGCAAGGTTTAATTTATCATCGCTGACACCCCAAAACATAGGCACTATTGCACCGTTCATCTGCAGGCCTGGAAGTCCTACACAAATACTATTTCACCTGCACTAACACACCTTAGTTATTTGATCTCAACGAGACAGGATAATACCATCCATTTTGAAGAGCAAACTGGTTATCAGTAGGTAAGCCACCAACAAGGCTCATTAGCACAGACTAATTAAAGCCAGGAGTCCTGGCTCATGCTCCTTCCTTTCCCAACTGGAATCTCTGCCTAATCAGTCTCTTTCCCCCATCCTGACATTGGGGTATCCGAGATCTTTCTCAACCCTGTAAGTAACCATAACTGCATGAAAACTGGATTTCCTAGTTTACTCTTTCTGCCCTACTTGCTTTGCTTGTGTGGGGGGCATATTCAGACCATTGCAGCCGAAATACTCCACAAGCTCCCTTTCCCCTTTCCTGCCCCACTGCACGCCTCTTCTTACCCGTCCCTGATGCCCAAGCTCAGGCAAAGTGCCCGTGTGTCACAGGCAGCCCCTCAGATACCCAAAGGTTTAAACTGTCGTAGAAAGGACAAGCTGGATTTCTAGTCCTGTGGGTTATGAGAAAGATCTCCCCCAAAAGATGACCCAGGAGAGCTTGATCTCCGAGCCTGCCTGAGGACAGAGGCCACGTGTGTGATGAGCACAGGCACGTGGGGACAAGCTCCGTGACAAGCTTCTGTCCGTTTGGCTAGCTATTGGCCTGGTGGTAGTTTGGGTCTGGTATACATATAAAGTGTTTCAGTCCAAGTTTGGCATTCATGCTGGAAAACTGAACCCCTGTATGCACAGCCCTGCTTTTGTCTAATCCACCCAGACTGCGCTGATGAGAGCCTGGGTCTGTACAAAGACACCCATTTTGCTCAAACTCTTCCCTCAGGACAGAGCTAGAGCTGGACTTGAGCCTGCGCCAGAGCTTGCGTGAAAGCAAGCAGCTCATGGGCAAGCCTGGACTTGGACATATGGTCCATTAACAGCATAAACATATCCCCAAAGCTGGGTGATCTGGCTCTTCTGAGCTTGATGGCTGTTGACCCTGAAATCTAAAGATCGACCATGATTTCAATGGCAAGAACTTTAGCAGAGCCTTCCAGCTGCTCTGGGCCTGGATTTTCAGCCTTTCTCCTGTTGCCAGAAAGGATGTTAGCGCATGTGCTAAACCCAAAGCCTTTCAGCTCCTTTGCTGTGGAGCTCTGTCCTGCGCTGGGACAGCCTGAGCCAGAAACCACTTGCCAGCTCCTCTAGCATGGCTGGGGCCTCCACCCAGAGAGATTTAGGTCCTTTTCTGCAACATCTGCCAGTTCTTACCTGTTTTCCCTTAGACTCCAAGTACCTATCAAGCTCTACGGCCCCACCGTTTATCTCCCATGTGTCAAAGTGTGCATCCATTTGGAAGCACCTGCAGTATTCCTGATAGCAAGGTCACTGTGAGAGAATGTGTGTGGGAATTTGGATCAGACGAGTGCTGTTTCAGCATAAGGCCTTATCAGTGGTAACCAGCCGGGTTACATCCCTACCTCCTAGAGAGGGATGCAATGTGTATGTTGCTCCCTTCGTCATTCTCTAAGGGAATTCATGACATCTGCAATACATTACAGTCTTTTCAAAGAAATGTTGTCTACATTAAGTAGAAGTATTTAATTAGCACTTCATTTAGAGCATGTGGTACAGCTCACAGTTCCATTTTGGGCCAGAGATGATTTTCAAGGGTGGGTGGAAAACAGCCGAAAATGCCAGGAGGCCAGTGTAGTTTGCAACAGCCACTCACTGCTTATTTCTGTTTTCGCATTATTGCAGACTTTGCAGGGCAGCTGCCGTAGTTTGTAGCCCCGGTGAAGTGAAAACAGACCCTGAAAACAAATACACCAAAAAAAGTCATGGGAACGGCTTTTACAAATGCCATGTGTCACCTTGATCCTGTTTCTCACCTGTAGCCACTCTACAGGTGTGGAGATTGGGAGGTTGCTCCTGGGGCTGCAGCTCTATGGAGCTAGAAGCTCCTTCCCCATCCATCCCCGCTGCCCGGACATGAGGCAGGGCCGTGTGCCCGAGTCCTGCCTCGCCCGGGGGAAGCCCCGATGATTCAGACACCCCTCTGAGTCACCATCCCTCCCCAGGGAGAGGCTAACGTGTTGCTGGCCAAAGCTAGCAGCAGTTTGTACACCCTGGGCTGCGGACAGCGCGTGTAGGGGTGGTGTCCCCCCATCTCCAGACCAGCAGGTAGCTCGCTCAGCCAGGCACACGGGTTCCCTGCTCCCCTCCGGGATACCCAGCCCGAGTCCCACGTGCACGACCTAGTTCTAAGTGATTTTAAAAACAAAACTCTCCAGTATCATTTAATGGAACTTGCCCATAATTTTGTCAGTTCCTACGAGGGCTGGGAGATTCAAGTGTCCGTATTGGCCTAAATATTCCTCCTTGGAAGGAGAGCCAAAGCCTCAAATATGAGCTTCTTACCAAGATCAAGAGCAAGTTGAAAGACATCTTACAGACAGACAAGAGCAAAATCATTGCACTAGAACTGCTGGAGTGATCCAGCTCTGTATTTCGCACTTCTCAAGCTGAAATCTTGGTCTGGCCAGCCTCAGATTTTTGCACCTGCTTGAACCCCCAAAACCAGTTACCTATTACCTTCCTGGTGCCTACAAAAAAACCCAAACAAACAAAAGAAAACTTGATACATGTAGCAAATATACTGTAATATTATCAGAAAAGATCTCTATCAGACTTTTAAAACATTATAGCAAAAGGACAAGACCAAGCAGCTGTGGTTTTGTGTGGTTTTATACATACAGGCACACACATCTATCTATTCATATGTATAGAGAGACATATATAAATATATCTATTTTTATATATCTATGATAAAAACTCTTCCTTGGCTACATACAACTGTGTACAGCTACATACATGTGCACTGGCTACATACAGCAGTGTACATACAAGTGCTATTAAAGTCAGCGTGACTCTGCGGTGAATACACACATACAATCGTTGATCATCACTTACCTATTTTATTTGCAGTGTTTCAACAACTTTCTATACCGTAGCAATATACTATGCCACCTCTTTGCAAAAGTTTTCACTGTTGCAAGTGACACTGGTAATCTATTTTTCACATTTAATTCTGTTAGCGTATTTCCTCAAGTATCAAACTCTATAAGAATATGGCCATTATCATCCAGTTATCACTGGGGATAATAAATGACACAATCCACGGACAAGCAGGACTGCTGTCATTTTGATGACAAGAGATTCACACTCAAAATTTAAATGTTAATACTAGATGGAAGGCAACACACATCTCTGAAACAGATTGCTGGTTTCCAAAATATAGCTAACACTATACGTACACTAAGGCTGCTGCAAAATCTACAGTTCAGGCTATAAAGCAACCTTCTGAGACTCATATTTTATACTCTGGCCCTCACTGTCACACAGCTTATAACTGTCTCCATCCTGCATGTGTATGGCATGCGCTTCCGAAACCCTGGAGTTGCATTTGTAAAGTGGACACTCTGCAGCCTTCATTTTTGCACGCACTGATGCTTGTCCATATGTAGCTAGACAGACTATTTTTTTGGCAGGAAGTTCTGAACACGCTATTATTATGGGCACAAACTTGGATTTCCTTTGAAAATGGAGTCTTACAATGTTTCCTAAGGTAGAACTTCTACTATCGTATCTAACACTGGGAAGCTTTGTTCTCTGCAGTGGTATTTGAGCTCTATTCGAAGGCTGTTGTATTAAGGAGCTGTTCTGGGTCTCATGGGGTTATATATCTCATAGCAGCGTGTAATTTAGTGACTCTGCTCCAGCAAATTATAAAGCCCACGTCAGACTCTGGTCAGACACAGTGCAGCGAACAATGTGTGCCACCAGGACAGCTCTCCTGGGGTCTCTTAGCAAATTAAAAGGTTGGTCCCAGTTTGACAAAATGTAAATGCAAAAGGTGCTTGTCCCAATATTTGCAATTACTGTGACTATGTGTCTGCCACAGTAAAAGCACTTGGAAAAGGTTAAATTTGCTTTTTAGAATTACATAATTCAAATTATACACACGCGCTCCTGGGGAAAGCATGGCTGTTCGGCTCCAGCCTGCTCTTGCAGAAGTCAATAACCGAGTATGAATATTAGCAGATGCAGGATCAGCACTTCAGCACTGAGCATCTCTGTAGCTGCTTCCTTGCAACTGCAGGGAGGAGCTGAGTGTTGGGGAGCAGCAGCACATGGAGCCCTCTTCTTGGGGAAGCGAGGATGAGGAAAGTGAATAGAAGGGGAAGGGGTCTCTTGGGGAAGAAACTTTGATTTACATTCTCTGAAGAAATAGAGATAGGACATAATGAGGAGAGAGGAAAGACATCTTAAGCCATGATTCTGCTGGCTTTCCTTCTCCTCTCCACATATTCCCTGGAAGATTTCCTGGTGGCACAAACTGCTTCATGTGTATCTTGTTTATTTTTGGCCTGGATAACTTCCTTTGGAGCCAGCCCAGCCCCTGTTGGGAACATAAGATAAATCTGGATTCATTTGAAACTCCCTTTTGGAATAGGCAGGGGTGTCCTTGTCAACATGTCAGATTAGGAATGCTCCATTTGGTTTAATGGAGCTGGCCTTTGGTTTAATCTAAAAGGCTCCATAAACTTCCATTGTCATTTATGCTCCAAAATTTGCAGTCTTCAGAATTACAGATTTTTCTTTCCCCCATTTTTTTTGAAGGTAGTGGCTTCCTCGTTAAATTGTGTTCCTTTGCTGTTTGATTTGCTAGTAAATCAATTCAATCGTATCCACCAGAGATGCTCCATTTATTCTGGCATAAGGAAGTGTTTTTATCAATCTGAAAATAGTACAATTTTAATGATCTGCAAACTTAAAAAATGAAGCAAAGAATGGAGGAAAACTGAAGAATGAAACGTTAATGAAGGATACCTGGAAATCACTGCAGTACAGGGTGAAATCAGAATTATTTCTTCTAACATAGACTTCTCAGATGTTATTGGCAAGTAACTTCAGACATGTGCTGTAACATCCACTTCTGAAAAGTTGCTCTAATTGTTATTCTCTTACCTCGTAGAAGGCTAAACTCATTCATTCCTAAAGGAGATGAACGGGGTAGTAGAAATAGTCTTTTACATTAGTAAATTGTAGGGTTCTCTGAAGTATCACTTTATGGCAGCAAAATTTTCTAAATACTGAATCAATCAGAAAGCCTTCTTGGATTTTTGAGAGGATGGATAACTATGAATTTAGTGTGCTGGGCTGGCACTCCGGACATCTGGGTTTAAATCCCATCTCTGGCATCTACAGCATCTGGCACCCACGCATCTATTGTGTGACTTTCAATGAGTAACTGTCTTCCATTTCCCAGTCCATGGAACAGGGATAATGGACCCTACCTCACGCTCCCATTTCGTCTGTCTGATTCAGTTAGGTCAAAAATTAATCAAATCAGAGCCTGTCCTTTCACGGACACTAACCAGCCAGTGTCGACCAGCCAAGCGGGACCTGGTCAGCTCGGGACTCGGTGTCAACATGGTTTGTCCAACAAACCATGAGAGATTGCTCAGCCCCTTTGGAGGAGGCATCTTGCTCCAGTTGGAGACCCTATAAACCAAGCGTTGTCATGCAGAGGGCTTGCTCCCAGTTGTGTCACACTGGAAAGGCAGTTTCTAATGGGAACGCTGCTGCATCTCTACCAGAGTGTCGAAGTCAAGCTGCCATAGTGTGAAGAAATTGCTGTTGTGAGAGAAAGTCATTCGTACGATGGACAAAGCCAGTAAAATATAAAATTTTCTTAGATTTATCCAGAATCTCAGCCCTGTGTACAACAAACATAGAAAACAACAGGGTAAAAAGAAATTGGGTTTTTTCTGTTTTCAAGTTGCAGATAGGTAGTTTCCATGACTGTCAATTTTTTAGTCCAAGGTATTTGAAATTTAAAAATGCTGAGTTCTAGGTTGTCTGACCTAATATTCATTCATAAACAGTAGGCTCAGAGTTCCCAGGGTGCTGATTTTGTACTGCCCAGCCGACGAGCTGCAAGGCAGAAATGTTTGTTTTCATTTGTATGTACATAAGTAATTTCTGGAAACCAAATCCAATCCAAAGAAACCTGCATCATGACATAGAGACTTTTCTATCCTGGCTGACCACAGACACACTACTTGGTAATTCAGTGTGATAGATAATGTGACCTCAGTTGAGCTGTGCCCCAAACTCAATACCAATGTAAAAAAAGAGTAATCCCTACAGAACAATAGACTAGAGAAGATGTTTCTATCTCTGTTTCTCAGTTCCTTGCGCCTGATACTTATATTGATATCAAAAAAAAAGCACACAAAAGAAAACCACCAAAAAAAAAACCCAATACAAATATGCATTTCAAATTAAATTCTCATATGATGGGCTCTCCAACAGACCAGTGTTCAGCTGATGGTATTAATTTAGTCTTGACTAGTCATTTAGATGGTAAAATTATATTTTGGTCTTATGTAAAGATCGCTGCAACACCAGCAAATCAAATACCGTACCTTGTGCTAGCAGAGCAAAATATAGAAAGTAATTAGAAGGAGATCAAAAAAATAAATGACATACTTTCCCTACAACGTGAAGCTCTGTAGGCAACTTAGAATTAAACACCTTATTAAGGGCAGCAAGACTGTTGATCATCTGCTTTCATTATTGCAGAGGAATCCAGAGCAAAATGTATAAAATTAAAGGTGAAATGCAAAAGGAGTTATCAAATCCTTCCAGCTCAAACACACAAATTCCAAAGTTACGGGTAAGATAAGAAATAGGGGGAGGTTATTAGGGAAACATGATCCTTAACTTCACTTTTAAGAAATCCAGTTCCAAAAAAGACACGTACTAGAAAATGATTTGGATATTAGCTATGGCAATGAAACAAGTTGTCACAGAGACTCTAAAACCCACAGTGCCGCAATTCTGTCGCTGCTATCTTTGGAAGGGGCACATGGACTGCATTTGCGGGGCACTGCCCACAGGTCTGCCTGGCAGGTGCAGCCCTGCATCAGGCTGAACGCCCTTGTTTCCTCCTTCGGCATTTGAATGATGCTGAGAAAGCTCAGCACATGCAGGAAAATGTTCACCCATAATCCTCGGAGCTGGAACAAATAAAGCTGTCATACATTTTTAATATTTCTCAGCTATTTAGAATGTGAATATTCATCATTTTTGCAAACCAGAGCCTAATTAGATTCATAAATTATTATTGCTTAAATGTAGAGCAGAAAAGAAGCATGCATTTCTGAAGCTCATTTCACCCGGAGGAGCCCTAGTTATCTTATGCACAATAATCAGACAGCAAGCACGCCTACTTTTCACTCTTTACAAAGCATTAAGAGGCAAATCCAAAGCAGAACTCCACAAACCCTGCCACCCTCAGGCCTCCCTGCAGTCCCAGGCAGCACTTTCATTGAAGTCACGGGCACCTCGGTGTCCGTTCACCCAACTCCTGCTCAGGTTTTGGCTAACACACGGCTCATGTTAAGGCCTGATGTGCGCGGGGAGCAACATCGCTGGGTCAAAGCGAGAGCAACACGGAGGCAGGACACGATGGAGGGAAATAAAGGTTATCATGCAGCTGCCATCACCTCCTGCAGCCATCACCTCCCACATCCTTGCATATTAATTGTCTGGAAGTTTCTTCAGAATCCACTAACTTATGGAAATGGTATAGACCAAACTTCCAAGCTGGAAGGTTTAAACACATCAGTTTATTCCAAAAAAAGCTTTTGAAGCGGATGCTGAGCAGCAGGAATGGGTGGGCAGGGATCTGCTCTGCAAGGGTGGTCTTGCACAGAGCAAGGAAAGAGCACGGCCCTCGTTTTAACCTCTCGCATCACCAAAGGCTGCTGTTTTCTATTTTCAGTGGCGATTAGAGAACTCTACAAGTTGCTTCTTAAAAAAACATCAAATCTGCAAAGGATCTGAAAAGCTCTTAGTCTGGATGGCAGGGGATTAACGTGGGAACTTCGCAGCTCACCGTGGTGAGCTGCAAACCGCACAGAGCCAGCCCTCAAGTGTCCTTCACTCCTCGTGGAGTGTTTGCTCAGATCAGGCTGAGAGACCAGAGGCAGCAGGCTGAAATTGCCTTCTCTGGAATGTATTTGTTTATCAGAGGAAAGAATAAATAGTTGGCTACACTGTGGTTATAACCGCATCTCCTGAGAAGCCCTCAGTGTAGCTAAGGACGTGCATAATGCATGCGGTCTAAACACTTCATATAAATTTGGGGATATTTCCAGCTCCAAAAGCTGCAGATTTTTTCTGTTTTGTAAATGAACGGGAACGCTCAGTTCCCTGGGGGCACTGCCCTGTGAAGGTACCTCAGCTCCAGAAAGACACCAACAAAAGTCCAAATGATATCGATGGTACAAAATGGTACTGTGCAGAACGTTGCCAAAGACAGGACACAAACATGGAGCAGCCCGTGTTCTCATCAGATATGAAAACTGATACTCACACAAGTGCTGTGACTTCTTCTGCTACTGCCCTGACTCATAGATCAATTCCATTTCCATCCCGTTTTCAGGTCTTTTTGAATAGATCTACTCAACAAGGGGAAAATAACAGGGTTTAGTTCCACAGACTCATAATTGAAAGTGAACAGTTCTACTATATGTGCCAAAGTATTAGGCCAAATGCATCTCATTTTAAAGACAATTCATTACAACAATAATAATAATAATAATAATAATAATAATAATAATAATAATAATAATAATAATAGATGCAGCAAATTTGAAAATCATAAGTCTTTCTCACTAGAAGAACCTACTTTAGGAATCAAAAAGGAATTGTTTATATTTGGATTTTCATTACATAAAAGACTTCCCATTTTAGCTTCTTTATAGTATAAAAATAGCACCAGGGTTAAAACTAAAATCTAAACCTGTTCTATTATGTTTGTATTAACAACAGTTCTAATTTCAGGCTGCCTTTTTCCTGAGCTACATTTTTCTATATTTCCTTTTGAGAGTTGTCCAAGATCATAGCCTTGAATCCAAAACTTTAACTGTTTTCTTGTAGGTCCAGTTCAAATCCCAGGATCAAATTATTTCCTGGAATTTAAGTGTCTCTACAATAGATGAAATACAGATTTAAGAAAAAAAGCAGATTATTTAACACGTGCGTTTCTTTTAAAAAGAAACACATTTTAAAAGTAAATCTGAAATAATAACAACATATTAAGGCGTAAATTTAATATCAGCTATTTTAAATTTTATATAAATCATTTACATACTTTTCAGATAACACATCTTTGCTGCTGATATTGTAAAGAAAGTCAAGCAAGTGGCCTGAAGGAAGTTACTCTTCCAGAAGCTGCACAGTTAAATGAGTATATGGGCTCTGCTTTGGGCAGTAACTGTTTCTTCTGTAGGAACACAGAGAAAAGAAAACTCAGTGTATTTGAGTTTCAGTATACCTGTGTTCAATGAGTAGGTCATTCAACATGGAGAAACCAGCTAGGAGTTGAAAAAGCAAGACAGTTTGTTTTCTTCTTCCAATTTATACGTACAAAGGAGGTGTGAGAGGCTGAGTCCCGTTAGCTCCAAAACTGCGGCAGATACATTGACAAGAAACAAGTGCTTCAGTTTACTTCCCTTCATTCATAAATTCACTTTAATTGTCAAACACGCTTGGGTAAACTTACTGCTTTTCTTTCTGATGCATCTGAAGTATTTAAAGACAGCTTTTAACTAATAATTTCAAGCTGCTGCTTTTTTTGATTTTTAACTTAAATTTCAGGTTCTTGTTCGAAAGCAGTTTCACAGAAACTGGAAAGGAAATCGGCCACCCTGTAAATAATATATGCTTGTCATCATTTCTAACATAATAAAAATAGAAAAGCTGATAATATGAATGAATGCCTACTGAGTTACAGAATGGCTTAAACATTGATCTATAAAGGCTTCTCTCCAAGAGCAGACAGAACAAGCAAAATAAATCCAACAGATAAAAATCAACATTTACTAAGAAAGTATTTTAAAAGTACAAATGCAAACAGCTTTTCTTTAAATCTAATGTTTCTAAATGTTGATATAGATCATGACTTTTAATTGTAATTCAAATAACTTAAATCAATTCCCCCCAATATTTCCCTTTACCCCGAAGCAAACACAGCAGCTACGAAGAGACAGCTAAAATACTGCTACAGCACACCACAAGTGGCAAAGGTCCGTGCTGTGGTATGAGGGGAAGATGCGTGGAATTTTATAACTTATTCATATTTCTCTATAACTAAGAAGTAGAGAATACAGTGCGGTAAATGTCATTTTCCTTTGCAGCCACGAGAGGGGAGCCTTTTCCTTCTGTAACTCAGGGAAAGCCCGTTAATAAGCTCCTCGCCACATGGAAACCATTGCAAGAGGGAAAGTCAGCTCCTTTGATTTAGCAGAAAAGTTTGGCGTCATTTTCAAAGTCAATAAATACATACATACAGTCAATTAAAAAGCAACCAGCCAACTTATAACCGCACTAATTATTTATATATGCATGTTGAAGACTCATTGTTCTAGGGCTTTTACATGAAAAATTAATTTATATAGAAGTCTGCAGTGCTTTTCCTCCCTCGTGTGAGAGCGTGTGTAAAACCCGCGCTGTTACTCAGCTCATTATGGTCACTGGGGGAATCCAGGGGCTTCTGCTGAAAGGCCAAATAATTTGAAGTCAAATCTTCAGTGACAAAGGACGGGCTTGCTGCAGGCTCGGAGCTCATTAATTGTAGGCTCAAATGTCATGCCTGCTATTAAACCGCAGCATTTTATTGTGCATGTTCTCCTTCTTTTACGTGGACAAGTTAATTACTTGGTGAGTGAGGCTTGCACTTACCTACAGGAATGAGCAGGTGTTTCTATCTTGTTGAGTGTTAATAAGTCGGGGCTGGATCCGTACCCACCAGGGTCACCTAAACCTTTCCGTTGACTGCAGAGAGCTTGGACCTCAGCTGACCACCCTGCGGAGGGGCTCCCAGACGCTAAGCCCCATCACCGGAGGAGGCACTGTGGCCTTTCCTGGCAAATTCTGTGCCCGTCCTGGAGCCCATGAAGGTGCTGGGGTGGCCCTTTGGAGAGAAGATGGGTGGCAAAGGAAGGCTGATGTTCATCTAAAACCAGCACAGGTTCAAATCCAAAACACATGGTTCAGGTCAGAGGGAGCCTTGCAAGGCTGGGAACCAGAAACAGGAATGTTAGTCTGCTATCATCTGCAAACTCACCTTTTTTTTTTTTAAAAAATATCCTTTTGTTGTAGGAAGCCTCAGGTAATTCCTGCCTGGCTTCATCAGCAGTCAGCGCAGGCTGGCTGTGCGAGCCTTCCCAGCTGAGGGCCGATACCCTCATCTAGAGGGAGGTGAACGGGGATTAGATGGTGACTACCGGCTGCCCAGGAGAATGTGAAACTGAGATGAGAGATGAAAGATGCTCCAGGGTGTGAATATAAAACATTAAACATTAAAGAAGGAAGGAAAGCATGAGCTATATTGTTTTTTCTAATTCAGTAAACAGACTGGAACTCAGATATGTCTTTATTTTCTGAATAGAAGGCCCAGCTTGGCATTCACATTCCCAAAATCATGCCTGTATCTCTGAACAAGCCTAAGCTCAGTCCCTCAGGATGAAGAGCAGCAAAAGTCTGACCCTGCGCTGGGTACTAGACACTGCAAACGCATTTCTTCCCAGCTACAAAAGAGCAGTCTATCCTCCTTGAAAACAGAAACCCTCAAATCAAATCAAGCGCTACTTGAGCGGGCTCCCAGGAGGCAGAGGGAAGCACTTGAAGCTCTACACCAGCCCCAAGAGTTGGGTCAAGGGTGGGACAATCTGCCTCCCGCTGCTTGTGCGCCTCATGTCCCCCACGGAGCCAGGCAGAGGTTAACGTGGCAGAGCGAGGGAGCGTTATCCTCTCGAAAGGTCTAGGGAGGCTCCGGGCTTCAGGCATGAATTTGCTGCCTCTGGTTGTGTCGGGGCTGAATTTGGCCTGTAGTGTTTTCACTCCAGCTGTAATCCTGTAATGGGATTATCTGCTGGCCGTTCAAGAGCTCTAGGGTGAGTATCTGGATATTATATCCCTTTGTTCTACTTACAATTCAATCTCTTGATTTTAAGGACAGCTTTTCTCTCTCCTCCCACTTCCCCCCTCCCTCCCGAAGCTGCGGAGTCAGAGAGCAGTTATGTTACCATAACATTTGATAAGCTCAGTAAAAAAAAAATCAGAGAACATGTAGTACCAGAAAGGATACAATGGGATTTTCATCTATCGCTCTGCCTTGTACGAGGCTATTATCTATAGAGCACCGAGCACCGATCTAGCACTACTAGACATCTCCACAACAATCTGAATCAAGCTGTGACAGGTTTCAGGTGATGCTGCCTCCACCATGACTATATCTAATCCAAAGCCCGTTACCTTTGAATATACACCGCTGGTTGCTAGAAAGACCAAGGTAAGGCACGGCTGGCTGTCAGTGGTGAAATATCTGAGACCTCTGGTTTTCACTGTCTGAAATTTCAAGAGCATAAATTATCTGAAGTAGTTTAAGCAGTCTTTAGAAAGCCAGCTCCTAGCAAAAGCCGACTCAGCAGCCGTTTTGACAGCTTTCCAACCTCTCATTGGGAACCCCCGTTGTCTTCTTACCGCAACATCATTTTTATACGGCAAACGGGCGTAGGACAGCATTCTGGCTGTGCACTGCACATGTACGAGCCTTTGTGCAGTACAAACCGTAAGCCTGTGGATGAAGAAACAAGCCTTGATTGCTGGGCTGTCAGAATTCAGGGATTAAAGCTTACCCAAAGGAAGAAATATTTTTTGTTTTCAATGTACTTTGCTTTCAGAGAAGAAACCGCATATAACAAAAAAACCTTCACTTGAAACAGGTCCATAGAAGAGAAAAATAACTGAGATCATGTGCTTTATTTATCGCCAGAAAGGGATGAAGTTTTAAAGCTGTTTTGTTCTTCTTTACAGCTGCTATCAATTCTGACCTTCCCATATAACTCATCAGCACTCTCTGATTCAGACTCTTATTTCTCCTTCTTTAAATAAAGGGAAAGAAGTAATGAATTTTAACAGACATCTTTATGCTTCAGAGTTTCTCACAAGTCTGAGTTAAAGTAGCACTGAGAAAAACCAAAGAGCTTCAAATAGTTTGAAAAAAGTTCTCATCCTCACCGTGGATCAGCCTTTATTTGCACAGTATTTCTTGCTTCATCATCCTACCAGTTCTCCAGTCATCTAGGTAGAAAGGACCTAATATAAAAAAACACAAAGAGAAGGAATTTAACAAGTTAAAATGTTTGAGGCTTCTTTAAACAAGTATCATAAAGTAGTAATGAAATAAAAAAATCAAAAGAGTTCACACACTTCACCCATGTGGAGTCCACCCCACCAAGAGAAATATATTTGCTGGGAATGACTGAACCTCTTTGTTCCTGGTTTTATAAATGGCATTTTTTCTTTACCATGGTACCACTATTTCCTACGGCCTCACATATGAGATAAGTGAGGAGGGACCCAGCTCCAGACAAACTCAAATGGAAAGAACAGTTTTGAATACAAATGCGCTGGTCACACACTGATTTACTTCTGAGAACCAGGTCCCCTTTCAGAGGCGCGAGAGCGCTTGAGTTAGAAGTGTAACTTTATTTCACTTCAATTACGGAAACCTTGGCCCTAAGACTTTGCCCACCTTGCGATGCTGCACATTGATGACGACCAGATTTCTGTTGCTCTCCTGCAGCAGCTCTCCCCCCCCGTGGCCATGTTTCTGAGCATCTCCCTTAATGAGTTACTTGGGTGAAAACAAGTTCAAGCTGTTGCCTAGTGAGAGGAGGTTAATCTGCTGTTAGATATTGATCCTTCTGCATAATTAGTGACTGCCTCTTGATGATATAAATAGCATTATTAATTACACTGATATTAATACTGCCACTAACATTATAAGGTTTCATTATGGATACAAATTGAGTTTGCTGCAGGATCACAAGTCATTAACAGAAGGAATCTGCAAATCAACCTTCTCTGCTTCCCTAAGCAGGACGCAGACATGAACACAGAAACGTACAGTACAGTGGGTTTTTTTAATTTTCAGTCCATCATCACTTTCTTTCCCTGGACAAAGGCTCCGGGCAGACCAACAGTGAGATGTTGTGCCCCACCATCACTGTAAGAGGCTGTGACTTGTCTCTGTTTTGAAATCAAGTGAGGGAAGCGTGCACTCAACACAAATTATGAGACATTAGGAAAAATCAGAGTGCCAAATACCCAGTAGCTGTTTCCATGCATTGCTAACATGAGATTCTATTTAATTTGCCTTCAAGACACTTGTTGGTCTTATTTATTTGAGCAGACAAACAGGCCAGCACCTGATGTGGCAGAATCTCCCTAATTGACCTCCTCCCCTTTGTCCATTTCCATATATTTAAATTCCTCTAATAAGTTGGACAGACACTGGAAAACTGTATGCCTGTCTTTCCTACCCAAGCAAAGCAATCTCACAGCTTCAGTTTGCATATATACCCAAAAGCAAGCTGCCTCTCTTCTCCTCTTTGGTCATCTCAAGAAAAAAAATCCCATTAAGATTACTGGTTTGTCACATTTACCGTCAGGTCAGAAATTCCTGCTTCTAACAATATTTCACTGTATTTACCAGTTTCTGCCTGCGGCTCTAACTGGAACCAGGCACAAAGTAAACAAACTCTTCGGCACTTGCCAAGATTTGTGGGGTGGGAGAAACTGCCCACCCTCGGCGAGAAACAAAGGAAATCTCATTAATATCCGTGTCTGCAGGGAGGCTGGGGTTCTGTTTCTTTGGATTTAGTCATTCATCTGTTTTTATTACTTTCATTAATATTGTCATCTGTGCTTCTGTTACTTTATACTTTCCCAAAATAATTAATGCTAAAGATTAAAATGCAGCTGCCTAAAACATCTTACTAGGATTCAAGGTGAAAAAAAAGATCCTAGAAATAAAGTTTTCTGAAAGAACCAGTTCTGAAAAACTGGTCGAGCAACATTCTTAGATGTCAGAAGTGAGCTGATCTTCAAAAAGGACTGTGATCTCCAGAATTTCTCATTTTTGAGGCAGATTAGAGAAAACAAAGAAAAAACAGCAGATCGCTCTTTCTGCTTAAAAACTGTTTAAATAATATCCGTACTTGGACAGTATTTTATCTGGGAACATAAAAACACAAAGGACCCCAGACCAGCATGCAATCAATGGATTGCTTTGCCTCCTGCCTAGGAATAACAGACGCCCAAAGCGAAATCCCCGGGGCCCGGCACGGCTGAGCCAGCTGGAAATTGCAGATGGAGCTTCCAGCCCCAGGTTGCCGCTGGCTGGCAGCCCGGCTGGGATTAATCAGAGGCTATCACCAACCCTTCGCTGCTCGGTGACTCGGGGGTTGGTGTAAGCACAGGCATTTGAATTCATGTAGCTCATAAAATGAAGTTGTGCCTCTAATGCAAGCATGCATTTTGTCATAGGCTGTTAGGAAGTTGTAGATCTCAATGCAATGAACGTTAAGGCAATATTTTGGGGCTTTCGAAACCTCATAAAAACAAGGGTTTATAATCAAACAATATCAAAATCTCAACCTTCAGAGATCAAAAATTGTGAGATGGGTGGTTAAATAAGGATAAACCCATATACTGCACTTAAAAACCAGTGGTGCCTAGGAAGAACCAAAGAAGAATTTGTGAGGCCATTCTACTGGAAGGATTCACCGTACATTTGAACCATTATTGAAACATTACAACCGTGAGTTGCTCGAGGTGGTGAGGGAAAGAAGAAGAATAAAAACAAAAATGCTGGGGGGAAGTGCTAACTGCATAAATTGGCATATTTGTACCTATTTCCGATCTTTTTATATTTCTGAGTTAATTCAGTCTTCATAAAAAAAAAAAATTATACCAGCCTCAGAGAGAGCTGCAGACGCAGCTCTCAGGGATTTCAGGCCCCGGCACAGAGTAGGTGGGTATTGCTGGGGTGGCGTCAGGCTGTGGCACCACCGGAGGAAGGGAGCAGGGGGACTGTCCCGCCGAGGGCTCTGCGGGAACGCCTGCGTCCTGCCCTGCCCTCCCGTCCCCGTGCTCCCCTCGGACAGTGCAACTGCTGCATGGAAAACACATTATTATCACCTTTTTCACCCGCAGGACTGCGCTGCACAGCCTGCTGTCTGAAGCACTAACTAATTGGAAAACCACCAGCCACAGAAATTAGTCGTTGCCTTTTCTTGCTGCCTTTTCAAGAGTTCGCATGAAGGCAAGCGTTCCTGTGATGAAAGGGAGGCGGCTTTATTTTAGCTCACTAAGAAAGCAGGGGTGCAGCGAAGCTGCGCACAGCAGGCTGCAGGTGCCCCCGTCCTGCACGCCTAACGCACAGCAGCAAGACAGGGCACTGGCAGCATTAAAGATATTTTCCATACTAATGACCAATCTGGTAGGAAAAATGGGAAAAAACTGAAAACAGAGTAGGGGATTGTAAAAACTGTCAGAAACACCTGAATTTGATCAGTTATCTATTGATAACAGATTAAATATCTATTGATAACAGATTAAATTAATACTGTAAAAATGATCTTTTGCTTACAGGACACTAATTCCGTGCTGTGGATCTCACCCAGAGGCTCACAAGCCATGCTCTTGAAGTTAACAGGAGATGTGATATTTATGTATAAAGAGAGAATTTAGAGCTGCATCATATTAATGCTTTGGTATAAGTAATTGCGTAGCCTATCTCTAATCATGTATCAAAATGAGCAACAGTTTTTACTAGTCATACACATGAGTCAGTACAAATGTACATGTAGGGGCATTTTGAATTGTAAAACAGCTGAGCTGGATGACAGCGTTGTAGAGTCACAACCTCAGTAATTAAAAAAAAAAAAAAGAAAGCAAAGATCAGAATTATGATCTTTGCAGCTTTAATTTAACACCTTATACCCTGAAATTACAATATTCCCATCCAGAATCAAACAAGAGGTCTGTGGCATAGCCAGGCACGAAGTCCAACTAGAATTGTTTTCTTTTTCCAACTTTTTTTCTCTAAACACAAGAGAAGGTCCTTTGAGCTCCCTTGGGTTACGCACCCACCCTCAGGCACACAAGTCACCGCAAGGTGGGAATCCAGCACCCACAGATCTGCTGTCACCTCTAGTGGGGCACCTTCCCTGGACATGATCCAGAGCACGTGGCGCCCCGGGCAGGCTGAACGCAGGAGTTCCTCCTTAGCCATCCCCAAAACTACACCAAAAAACCCCAAGACAGTTTGTATTCCAAACACAAGACAGCTGGCAGTCTTTGGCTTCGAAACAGCCTTGTGTTTGCTAGGATTTTACCTCAAGCTAATCAGTTAATTGGAGTTAAGTACTCTGAGATGTTACACATCCCTCTTCTCCTAATGAAGAGGCCACCGCCGCCAGCCGGGCTCCGCACACAGTCCACTCACAGTTCCCTGCCCCTCCGACGTGCTCAGAATTATAAGCTAAGGAAATCAAGAGGACTTCAATTGAATCCAGAGGGTTTTCAAACCCGAACGTTCAAGCCTTTGGATGCATGAGGCTAGGGAATTGTAAAACTGTATTACTGAACCAAATCTTGGAGGTTTTTATCCTGTTCAGTGCCTCTTGCCTATGAGCTGGAGTTTGGCAAGGGCGTGCAGCAAGGCGCCAAGGTTTGTTTCATTTCAGCAGAACCTTGCAGAGCCGGCATTCGCGTGGAAAAGGACTTTGGGTCCAAGTGGCTGTTGGCAATAACTGATCAATAGATCACTCAAATGATCACGCTGGCACGTAATTATTAATAATAAAAAATAATGCCATCTCACTGCTCATACATGAGGCTTTTCATCCACAGTTTAAACAACTCCACGCACTAGTCACGGTTATTACTAACATTTTCAAGGGGTAGGAAAATTTCACTGCGAGGTGAAATAATTTGCCCACCTAGTTGTCAGCAGCAGAGCTAAAGGCAAAGCCCCAGACCGGCATTACTAAACCATGTGTCCTCCTTTCTAGGTTATACCTCTAACCACGATTATCCCTCTGTGTAGACACACCTGAGCTGCCTGTCGCTGTCTCCTAGGAGCGTTTTTCCTCCTCTCCCTCCCTTTTTATCCTTTCCCTCTTGCTGATCCCCAGCAATCTGTGTGCTTCGGGCCGGGCAGCCAGCTGAGCCCAGACCTGCGCCTCGGATGCACAAGCTCGACCGGCTGATGCTCGCCCTTCGCCCAGGGCTCGGCAGAGCACGATGGGGACAGGACTGGCAGCGGGGGGCAGTGACAGGCACCGGGGACTGTCATCTCCTCCACGGGCGAGTCAGGCTCCAAAAGAGGACACGTCTATCTGCCGCGGGAGCCTCTCTTCTCAGACCTTCAGTATCACGTTTTATAAATATTTTAAGCAGTGAAATTGTTACCATACAGTGCACTTAAAGGCATTCAGAAGCTGTCAAGAGATTTCCTTCCCCTGACTGCCTCTTCTCAGCCTTGGCTGTGATCTATGTCTTTCAGGAGATTTTCAGCCACTTTGATTAAGTACTTACACTATCCATTTCTGCACCAGAACCGAGTCCTTGGCTAATATTTTGACTGTCAATTTTGCCTCCTTTTTTTTTTTTCCTATAAAAATTATGATTTTTTTTTCATTGATTTACCTCATATCGTATTTTCAGTTTTCTTTCCCACTGTTCTTTTAACAGCCTTATTGGTTCAAATGGATGCAATAAATCCTTTTCAAAAGAAAATGGTTCCTGTTTAAGATCAAGTCAGAATACTGAGCCAAGTTAATTGTCTTAAAAGCTGTGGTTAGGATCACTGGACAAAAGTCTTTTTATTGGTCAGCTTCTGATCACAGATTTAATGAGACTTGCATGGTATGAGACAGAACAAATTTGGCCTTTAACATTTACAGTTCTGCAATAAATCTTAGCAATTAGTATTTAAACAGCAGTAGCAATATGCACACTATTACTTACTGTGAAACCTTCAGGTACCCTCAAACCTTTAACGTAGAGTAGTTTTCCTATTAAAATCTTTTTGTAACCTTTGAAGCACTGGATAAAAACATAAATAAAATACTTAAAATACCTTTCTGTGGAGAACACCAATGTTATTTATTCCAAGGCATCCCATGTCTGAAACCCTGAAAGCTGATGTCCGTGCATTTTAGAGTTCTATAATTTCCATATATATTTGAATTTTATATACAGGCTACATTAGATTGCCAATATTGAGCACTGTGATGGTAGGGATACAAGATGAACCTGTTATAGCAAAAAAGCCAGAAAAGAGTCTATCCTGCCTCTATAACTAACTCATTTAGAACAAGCAATATCCACGGCAATGATGCAGTAAGCATTGCTGGTAGGGAAAGAGAGAATAATCTGAGAAAGATAAACAATTTCCAAAACATCCTGCTTTGTTGGGAAGCAAACCCATTCAGAGCTCAGAAACGGCGGTTCTAGGCAACTTCTGGGCCACAAATGCAACCTGTAAACCAGGGGAACTGCAAATGACCCCACTCACAAAAGGGCCAGAGTGTTTTATTAACGAATGCCAGGACAGCTCCTCATTTTCCCTCTGATAGTCCTCAAGGGAAAGTCTTCTAGAGAGGCAAAGTCAGGGTTCAAAAAAAATGTTTTTGAGAACATACTCATTGGAGAAACTCATTAAACCTGCAAAAATTGCTAGCACAGTCTCTGTCAAATGGTTAAAGTAGCACTTCCTTCACTGAATACCTCTTCAAGCACAAAATAACTTAAATCTACACCTCTCATCCCACATCAGGCTTACACTGCATTAATTCACTGATATTGCTCCCAAACTTAGAATTAGGACCCTTGACCTCCTGTGCAGTTTAAACACTAATCTACATACCAAGTTTTACCTGGACTTACCCCAAACTAGAAAAACAATACCTTTTTTTTGGTGGCACATTTAACAACATGTTTTTTTCCTGTCCGATTTTCTCCATTTGTCTATGTAAGTATAAGGTCTTTTTATGTTGTTTATAAAGATTAATGACAGTAAAGATACTCCAAAGATATTTTCACTTCTTGCCTCATTGTGCCCAAATACATCCAAGTTAGGCATGTGCTTAAAATATTGAACACAGGGATCCACCAAAGCCAACAAACCTACCTGCATGTGTAATGAGAGGCATAGGATAAATGCTTTGCTGAAACAGGACTGTTTGTTGGGGGTTTTTAACAATGAAAAAGTTATAGCTTGCCATTCACCCTCTTCTAGATTGCCATAACTCATTCTGTGGCTCAATTTTTATTCTGGTCCCCCATGTCCTTGTCAGGAGCTCCTGTTGTGGAGCCTCAGAAAACAGGGCAAGAAAAGCAATAGGCATAGAGCAGTACACGCTATAAGGAGGAAGCTGGTATTGATCGTTAATGCATCAGCAAGACACAAAGGGCCAACAATTTGTGGTTCAGTGAAAGTGTCCATTCCTTTCACTTTTATTCCCTGTGAGAATCTTCCTTTCCCCTCCTCCACTTCCTCCCGCTACTCACTGTTAAGGCTTTCAGAGCCATAAACTCAGTGGTATGTGTTTGAACCCATCATTTATACAGGGTGATAAATTGGAGCATCATCATTTGCAGATGCAAAAGTTCACCCATGGAAATGCAGGCTGGGATTCGATATTTGATCCCGCTGTGCAGAACTTTGCCTAATTTCTACTTTATATTGTACATTATTTGAAGTTACTTAGATGATGAATCAGCTCCCCTCAGCCTTTAGATGTAGAATTTTACGGGTCAATGAGTGACTGTCTTCAGAGAGCCTAAGACAATTAATTTCTTTACTGCAATGTGCCTTAGCATGGATAGGGATGTTCAACTATGAAAAGTAGATGGGAGCTGGAAATCAGAACCACACAGCTCTATTTCTATGAGAAGCTGAAATATTTTCTTTCAAATGTGGGTATTTAGTTATTTTGTTCTCTGCTACAAAGCAATAAACACATCCTTTTCACAACCGGAGGATGGGTAACTGCCAAACACCAAAGGTCAGGTTTTGACACAAAGTGGGATTGATGCTAAAGATCTCTAAGGGTCAGGAAAAACAGTGCAAGCTGAATCCTATAAAACTTGTTGGCGTCTCTTTTTAGCTTCCCTCTTAAAATAAAACATATAGTTTACTAACAAAGCTACAGTTTTACTCTATTTGGAAATGAGTGGTATACTAGTAGGAGAGCAAGCGTTTCCCTTCACTCTCAGGCAGCAGCAGCCCCAAGCCAGGCACAGCCCCAGCCCAGGTTCACTGCTGGCAGGGGTGTTGTTACACGAAACAGAGCAAACACAGCTTGAGTTACAAGAAACAGGCTGAGCAGGAAGTCATAGAGATGGAAAAAGACCTGGTTTTGACTTGTAAACTGAATAAATTTGATACAGAAGTGGTAGCTGAAGAATAAGAGACAGAAGCCTAGGGTTGGTGCTTTCACACTCTGTGTTTTGACCGTAAGAAGCTTTTTTATAAATAGGTTTTAGATGTTTTATGATTATCTGAAACTTTGAGAATGAGATCTGAAGGAAAATCGCTCAGAATTGCAATCAAAACTCTCAAGCCTGGACTTGTACTATGTGGTTCAAATGCCAAGACAGATATGAGATGTTATTATAAAACTAAGATTTTCAAACTTTCCCTGTGGTTTCATGGGGTCATCTGAAGATATCTGGGAAGGCAGGTTTGTAAGACCACATTTTACCCCATGTACTCCATGTGTCTGTCTGTACCCAGAGAGACACCCCTCAGCTCTGCCACCGAGAGGAACGCAGAGCTGTTTGTCTGCCACTCGCTTATAGAACACCCAGTATTTTGAGAAATCTCACTCACAAAAAATGCTGCTCCTCAACTTGTGAGATACCAAAAGATACCAGCGGCTGGAAGCTGCCCAGAAGGAAAGGAGGAATTGGCTTTCCTAATTCAAAGAAAAAGCTTCTTAACAATTGCATTCCAGTACAGACCAAGAGCCACTGATAAAGCAGATCACATCAAATCGCTGACTTTAAGGTTATGCCTGCAGGGACCACAACACGTTGACTTTGGGCTGAAAATATCAATACTTTTTTTTTTTTAATCTGAAGGAGACAGAGGTAAAGGGTGTTTTGAGAAAACATCTTCCTATGCACTGGCAATTTAATTCCCTGACATGCAGATGTAGGGAGGGTTGGGAAGGGTTAGGTACAGGGAGATCTTTATCGTTTCCCAGTCCTGGTTCCACGCCCACCCCAGGGCGGTTGAATTACAAAATCTCCCATTTGTTATAAATTTCAACCTCCTGTTTTTTCTGTCGCTTTCTGTAGCGCATAGAAGCATTTTAATGTGTGCAATCCTTAAATGTCAGTATAATGGAAAGCAGATGAGTCTTTTATGACAGCAATTTTTCACTCGCTTTTCTTGCTAAAACTATGCAGCGGGAATAAAAAAAAGATTTAGACGGTGAAAATTGTGGTTTAAATCAGACACCACTAATTCTCCTCGCTTTAGCCCTGTGAAGCACACAAGCCTATTAAGGCATCAGCCTCCTTTCAGACTGCTCTGATGCAAACAAAACTTACGAAGTTGAATGAGAATTCCTCGTTAGGAACCTTTCTGCTAGTCAAGCTTTGTTATGAACTTAATTATGGGGTGCTGTTACATGCTACAGCACTCCTGGGCACTGCACAGGACACTTCAGAGGAGTGACAGTGCATGACCAGGCAGTAATGCATTGCAGGGTATAACAGTGTGAAGGAAAAGCAATTTTTATCCTGTTCCTCCTCCTACCTTGCTTCCAAAATTTTGTATATGGCACTTGCACAGCCTGTGGAAGGAGCCAAAAATTTAATGAGCATTTGAAAGTTAAATAATTTGTAGATGTGACTGTTCTGAAGCCTCTGTTTGCAGAGAGCCAAAAAAAGATATGTCTCTGTATGCAGATGCAGCTGAACCACTCTGCATTTATTCAAAAATCTCTTCAGAAAGTACGGGAAATGCCAATTGGGCCAGATACCACCATGTTTAGGAAGGTCACTGTCTAAGGATATGTTCTTGTTACATGTGCAAATGGATGAAGATATCTGAAATTATGAGGAGAGTATAAATAGGTGGACTAAAGTTATTGCAAGTATACAACAAAAATAAATGAGATGATCCCTTGTCCAAATATAATATTTAAGAAGGTAAGCTAATGATCTTTCTTTGAAAATAAATCAAAGCAACTTCATTTTAGAGTACTGTAATTCTTTAGTTTGTGTTAAGTTTTGTTATTTGATGTTTTTCATTGAGGAAAAAAAGCTGTAATCCACCACGGAGAAATTTAAGTAAGTCCCTTCTTCAAGGACATGCAAAACTTGTTCTGTGTGAAAAAGTAAAAAAAAACCCCAAAACCTCACACAAAAAACCCCACTTTCTTATGTGCATGCAGCAGAAATCTCAGTTTGCATACACGTCTCCTTGAGACTTTGTAGTATGTAAAAGCTTATCTCAAACTCTCAAACGGCATCTGGACATCCAGTGTGAAGGCTTGCAATATCTGAATCTCTGTATATCATCTACCTACTGCATAAGTAGATGAAACATATATCTTCTTTCCACCCTTTTGAAAACTTTGTTTCAAACATTTAGGTACTTTGTCACACCGTTATTCAACTGTATCGTAGTAAAGCCTTAAGGTACTTCTCATGTCGGGCTGGAGGCAGCACAGAGCTCTAATTTTAAAGCAAACATAGAAGTAATACAATTAAAAGCGGGGGGAAAAAAAAAAAAAACAACCCACAACCCTCCAGAAACATATAAAGCCTGATATTGCCAGTTTAGCTCTCATCACAGCAAAACACAAGGTAACCTTCTCAGTAGGCCAGATGCTGACTTGTGAGCATCATCTGAGATGCTTTTCTTCTGGCTGGACTAAGGACCCACTCTTCTGGTGGATGCAGGAAGGACCGCCTGCGGTGAGAGCCCCTGGGGAGAGACTTTCAGCTGAACCTTTCTCACATCCGAAGACGTCTCTAGCTCATCGCAAGAGGTGAGATGCAGAAGGTAGGTAGAGCTGTCACTATTTTAGGATTTAAACTTACATCCCTTTTTTCATGGAATATGTCTCGCGTAGTTACATTCATTATCAGTAAAAATGAGAACTGGCTCCTAAATCATCATGAGTAACCTTTTAAAATTCAACTCAGACTAAGATCGTTTTGCTGAATCCGGCAAACGTGACCCACGAGTATCGGCACTAATGGGCCTTAAGTGCTTCCCTAGCTGATAAAAACCAGCTCCAGTTTTTCTGACTGTTCCAGAGCAAGGCTGCTTTGGCCATGGAACACGACCTCAGACTAAACCTGAACTTGTGGATGTTTAACATCTGTTAGAACTAGACCCAACCTGGTAATAAGCTACTTGGGCCTTGTCCTTCTGGAGCTCACCTAACTTTGAACAAAGGATACAAGACTACTGTCTAGGAGATGTCTAGTCTGTATAAGACAGAGTCAGAGGCGGCTAATCCTGACTAAAGTGTGCCTCCTAAATCTACCGCTGGGGAGAATCATCCCTCCGTGATTCAAAGGGATCCATTCAAAGGGATCCTCAAGCACCAATAACGCACCAAGTCTTGGTTTTGTTATCTTCTTCTGACCAGGCCAGTTACCACTGCGCTTTGGGCAGTAACCTACCCAGAAAGGGCTTCAGCTACAGATTTCATCACTGCCACACAAATAACTGCATGCAAACAGATGCATAAGTGCTGTAGGCCTAGAAAATATGATCTTCAGATTTCAAATATGTTCTGAAATGAAAGCAACAGGATCAGGATTTGATCCTGGGTTTCCAACCTGTCTTTTCACCCACACCCACCCGAGATTTCACCACGCAGAAGAGCAGTCCTGTTTCCCAGACTTGCTACCTTTTCAGCAATGTAATGTGAAATGACACAAAAATCATCCTTAGGTTTTCTACATGCCTAGAAAGATATTTATCATGAAGTTACGATCTTTGAGAAGAACCAGACAGGAGCTGCTTTGTCCATGCACCGCAGGAGGGAAAACCTGCTCAAATGCCTCTGCCTCGCAGTATTCGCATCCTGCCACACAGGGGCAAGAAGCGTTTAGAGGCTGGTTCGTGGGGCTTTCCCTGCCTCTGGACTCACGAAAAAGAAATTACATTCTAATTAAAGCAGTCGTCCCTTCAAATGAACTGGACTAAACCTGGAAGGGAGACACTAAGGTAGCACAGCCGTGATTCGCAGCCCGGGGCTCAGGAGCTGCGCGCAGCTCTCGCGGGGGGCTGCAGCCTGAAGCCAGCAGCAAGGTGACACGGGGACCGCTCAGTAATCCCAGTCCTCAACCGTGCTGGAAACACGTTCACAGTGGACATACTGCCAAGGTGAAACTACCTGTTTGCCCACGACCTTATTAACCACCCAGTGTGGGACCCCGGAGGGCTGCTGTGGTCTCCCAGCTCTCGGATATACCTGAGCATGCATCTTGTGGCTCTCCAACACCTAAAGGCTTTGCTCTTAGATTCATAGGCTCAGCGAGGTGACGGGGACGTTGCGTGATTCTCAGTCAGACAGACTTGTAACAAGGTCACTGGATGTGGATGGACTCTCTTCTTTCCTCTGGACTAACTAAATACAGGCCTGGCTGCCTGCTGCTGCTACACAAAGGTCTTCAAAAACTCTTGCCGAGGTGGCTGAAGCAATCAGGCCGTCCTGAAAGGGGTTGCTACCAACCCTACGCTGGTTTTCCTCTAAGGCCTGCCACTTTACTTCTTGTTAATCAGTTACTAAATAAAACTCACACTTTCCTATGTTCTGTTTACTCAAAAGAGCTAATGAAACCGCTTTAGGAGGTGGTTTAACCCTTTAGGGTAATCATCTAAAGTAGTTGTAATTAAACATCTGCCTGTAACTGAACGAATCAGCATCAATACTTCAGACTTGGAGGGAGAACAGGACTGCCCTGTTGCCTGATAATTTGAAGATGCTGACAAATGAATGTCAGAAAGTTGAACAGATGATCTGTCCAACATAGCACATTTTTAATTTACCCTGCCTTGTTTATGAATAAGATCTTTACGGTGCTGAGTCACCTAAAGCAGCAGCATTATTCAGCTGCACAATTGGAACAATACAACAAACAGTTCAAATTAATTCTGTATAAAGGCAGAACAAATTGTGTCATTTGCAATGCAAATGTGATTTCAAGATTCATTAGCATCATCTTTAAGGTCTCGTGCCTCAGGAGTAGGATGGAGTGATGCTTCCCAACCTCCTAGACGTGTGCCAAACACCCTGCCGCTCCTTAGTTCCTTCCATCAGAGAATAAAACAGGGGAACACAGCAAGCATCAACAGCCAACAGCAGTAATATAACTTGCTTTGCTCCAATTTGGAACTAAACCCCAAAGGGTAACTTTCATTTTAGTGGAGTAAATTCCTGATGAACCCAAACATTGCCATTTATTCTGCCTTTGCTTAAATAGCTGACACAGCAGTGAATGTGGATGGAATTGTGTATTAATTTCCTCAAAACCAACCCAGACTCCTATGAGCTTTCTCCTACTCTCAAGAGTGCAAATGAAATCAGATACTGAAAAAAAATTTTGTAAAAATGGAAATATGAAATAAGAGCTCTAGGATTTGACTACTCCCACCCTGTTCTGCTTTTCTCCTGGGCACGCTTTGTGCTTACAGCATGAAGGCCAAATTCGGCTCCACTGCATGGGAGTGCAGCAACAAACAGTGGGGTTACAGACCTGGGACCCGAGTGGGGATGGGAAAACCGAAAGTGTGTGGCAAGAAAAAGCAATGCACATGTGGCAGGGTTCATCAGTACGGGGACAGCACTGCGTTGGTCCAGACCTCTCAACATACATGGGTGACTCTATGGGAGGACACTTGATGGCTATATAATCTGTTTAATATTGAGTAAGTACATTTAATGGGAGATATGGGAACAAATTTCTGATAGATATTTTGGAAACACAGTATTAGAGATATTTAAAGGCTACTTACAGGGGAAACTATACTGGTTAAGTTGGTTTGTGAATTCAAGCCAATATGATTACACCAGAGTAGCCTTTCATGAGGGTACCTGACGTATAAACCTCCATGTAATAGAGATATTTTCGTGGACTTGTTTAACTTTATTTCAACTTTACTTAACTTTCCTTGCAGGCAAGCCCTCCAAGGATGGTTGAAGGGTATAGAAATGCCGGTGTTTCGACATAGCCGTCCACTAGAGGTCCTGCTCAACTCAAAAGGATCTAAACTTCCCTCAGTTAAATGTGATAAAATGCAAATGAAAACATGCCCAAATTGTGCACACAGACTGGATACATAGATGCATATGCTAAATTTAGGAAATGCAAATATGCATCTGATTCATACGCCCAGTGACTGCTAGCGCAGGAATAAATCAGTTAATTGACTAAGGCCAAAGCAGCTCCAAGGTAGCCAAAACACTGACTGTTGACCAGTCCATGTACATAATCACACCAGCTACATGCACAATTGAATAAACACCTTTTATCAAATCAGGCTCTGTACTATTGAAAAAGAAACCTCAATATGCCTGGTGCTGTCTTCTGTCTTAAATCGAAATCTTACCTTGGGCTCACGGAACAGTTTGCCAAGGTTCAGCACGGGGCTGGTGAGAACCCATCTGGCATTCAGGAGTCTTGCATGAAACTGGGTGCAAATAGTGCGTCTATCAGAAGTCAGACGCTGGCAGGAAGCGAGATGTGAAAATCAAGCTCTGCTGGCAATTCCAGAATAGCTGGGTGCGAGTAGAAGGATAGCTGATGCCACCAGCTACCCGCTAAGACAGAAGGTACCTTCAGTGAGGCTGAAGCACACAAACAAAAAGTTGGTTGCACAGCACACCGGGAGCATTTCTGAGAGAACAAAAAACTCTGAATGGGGAAATAAAACACAGATTATATGCACAGATAAATACGTGCCCTTAGATGGCACGTTGGACTTGGATCAGCAGGGCTGGTGTTCAGCCACTTTGGGAGCTGATGTGACCCCTTTCAACCATCCACTTTTTGGAAAAGTGACCTGTGGTTGCTTTTTCTGTGGGGAGCAGTGGAAAATTGAGCGGGCAAGTGGGGTGAGTGGCTGTGGACTGGGGTGCAAGGGTGCTGTGAATGCACGACAGTCGCTTACTGCTCTTTCACAGTCCACTTTAAATCTAGCTCTGACAGTGGTAGAGCAGAACAGCCTTACTCAGCTCCTGCTTTGCTCTTTGAGTCATATCTTTTTATTTTATTGACAAAAGCAAGTTTTCCACCTTCTCAGCACTGCAGAACCAACACAGGGAGCAGATTCCCTTGCATGTATCACGAAGACACAGCACAGTTCTCGCTGCCAGTAGCTTTTTCCGAGCAATGGCAGATGCAGACAAACAAATACCAGCTGGTAGAAAAATCAAGTCCTGATGTCTCATCTCAGGCTTGATTTTTACCTTCTCATTTGAGAGGTCTCCTTTAAATCAACACAAGAGGCCTTCCAAAGCTGCGCACATGCCATTGCTCTAAAAACTTCTATGATCATATGTTGTGAAGAGACATGAGTCATGAGCAAAATTCTGAAAGCCAAAAAGGCTTTAAAATTAATCTAAGTAATCATCACATTACCATCAGTGCTGCCTAAATCCATCCTTATAACTCACTTGGGCATTTTAAGAGTCCAACTGGCCAAGCTACCTTAGCCTATAGGTGGGTACTTGGGAGGAGAAAAGCAAAACAATAGTGAGGGTTGGCTGAAAATGATCCAGTGACCTGGGGGAAGGGAGAGGTCGGGAAAGTAGGGGAAACAACTGAATACTTTTTTTTTTCCCCAGAAAATGTTTGTCTACCTTGAAACCTAAGCATCCAAACAAGGAGGGACGGGGGAAAAAATAGCAAACCATAAAAATTCAAGGTTGCATTTTTTTAGATAAAAAATGTCCTCCCCCCTCTTCTATTTTCATGGCATTTATTTGGCCTGCTAAGTAAGCTACGCCCAGAGCCCCTGAGAGTCTGCAAAGCTTTGGTTACAAATCCAGCTGCAGCCCAGGACATGGTTTTATGCAAGGTTTTGGCATGGCCTCGCTCTTCTGCAGGAGCCTTTATATCAGAAACGTCCACTGCTTTCCGTCTCTTGGCGATAGCATATCATATCCTCCTGCTTACAGTCGAGACAACTTTGCATCCAGAGAAGAAGAACATCATATGGCAGAGTCAAAACAAAAGAAATAGCAGGAACCGAGAAGGACAAAGGCCAGAAATTTATCAGTTTTGGAGCTTTGTCTGCAATAACTGGGGAAGAAGGTCGCAGAGGGAAGAACCCTATTAAGCTGAGCTGACCTGAGCAGAGCCCAGTGTCTGCAGGCAGAAGACGAAAAAAGGATGGGGGAATTGTTAATACTATAGCCACAGCCCTCAGAACTGGAGGTGAGGGGGTACCAGGCCTGCAGCAAGTATGGGAGAAACGTGAGATTCAGTAGGTGCTGCTTTACCACACAAAGTCCTTGCTGTGGTTTTTTCTGATAGAAAATAAAGTCTTTCACATATCACTTCTGACTTCCATAAAGTATCAATGTGAACACACACCACTGCTCCATAAAGTCCTATGGAAACAGGTGACAATCTTCTTGTCAGATCACACCTAAAAGGCACTATACACATATTTATTTCCATCTATTTATATAGCCTCCATCACCATAGTAACTTATCCTTCTGTTAATACTACATGATATCTTCCTTTATTCAAGAGGGGTAAAAATACAGTTTTTCCATTTTCAGCACTCAAGGTTACTGCACCATTTTCACAAGTGATTTCAAGAGCACATCATGGCTTGCCAAATTCTGCGCTACCGGTGATGCCTGCTGATGACTTTGGGGTAGGAGCAGGGAGAGGAAGCTCTCCTCCAACAGGATGTCGGAAATAAGACTGCACTGGAGGACAGAAAAGAGCAATATTAATTCTTGCATTCTGTTTCATCTCATGCCAAATCAACTGCTCTAAATATTGGATTTTTTTCTAATGCTTAAACTAAAAAAAAAAAAGCAAGAGGGAGAATCTGAGTCCAGAGAGAGGCTGCAGGCACCAGTTGCTGCACATACTCACAGAAAGCTGTAGTGCTATAAATATTATTTCTGATTATGTTTCAGTTCTTCATTATTAAAAATGGGCTGCAGTTGATTCATAGTTTTGCTGCAGTCAGCTGAAACCCAATTACCATCACAGCACAAACCACTTCTGATGCGGACTCTCAGACTGCCAGGAAGAAATACTGCTGTATTTCTAATGCACTAATTTTCCCCAGTGGCAAATACAACTCATTTGTTTACATAGTTTGGAAATTCTCTACAAAATTTAGTACAACTAAAAACTACATGGACGGTTATACGGGGTCCAGACTACTCAGTGGAGCTGGATTTTTCCTCTTCGGAGAACCTTAATTTGACCATGGCACTATGTTACAGCATCCCCAAAACGTAAATCTTTCTACCGCGGGAGGGAGTTTGCCCCTGGCCTCCTGCAGTAGAAGAACCCACATGGCCCTACCCATACCCTACCTGTACCCTGCAGATCCAAACCTGCTCTCTCCTGGCTTTCTCTCATCTTTCAAGTCAAACCTGTTCTCCCACCAGTTTTCTTTAGAAACACCATGGGGTAGCAGCAGAGTGAGGAACGACGTTTATATTTTTGTCAGACATTCAGCATAAGCAGCATGAGCAATAATGGCTTGTCACTCTGCCCATCTCTTTTTCCTTCCCTCCCTCCAAGCTGTCACTTTGCTTTAGGATTGCCCACGCAAAGAACCAGGAAATGACTTTCATTTTCCCTGAATATTAGACAATTTCTCCGTGCGTGTACTTTTGGTGGATTCTTCCTACAGAATTATAGCCCAAAGGGTGTTGGTAGGCAGAGATGGCAGCGCAGCTGAGGTTGGGAGCGTCGCAAGAATCAACAAATCGTTACACCAGTACTGTGTCCTACCTCTAATTACAATTTACATCCGCTACATGTATATATTTATGCCAAAATATAGCCCAGGTTAAGAAAGAAGAGAGATTTGTGCATCAGTTGGAGTTCGGGATGCAGCATACAGAAGCACGAGGAAGAGGCAATGGCAGAACAGGGTTATTAGAAAACGGGCAGCAGGAGAGAAATAAAGCCACACTGTGTCTTCGTGTTTCTGTCCTTCTTCAGAGGTTGTCAGTGAAGTCATATCTCCATTGGCAACATCACAATCATCTCCACAGCAACAAATGTGATGCTGCAGAACGCTGAAATATCTATTTTTAAAAAGGTAGGAAGAAAACACAAATGTGGAGCATGTAGGGGTTGGACAGCCACACACGTCTAATGACTATAATGGGAGGTGCATAAAAATACTCACTGAAAAAGAAGGTGAGCAAAATCAGCTTCTGAAAATTTCTCCAAGCGTAACATCTCCTGGACCCTTCGTTACGTCTCGTGGGCAAAGATAGCAAAGGAGTCACAGAGGCAGCAATATTCTCCTACGGCTGGTATCACTGCTCTCCTCCGAGATGCTCCCCGGTCCCACAAAGCCAAGCGGGGCAGGTGCCAGGAGAGGTGCTGCACAACCATGAATGAAATACCCGTGCGTGAGACTCCCATAGTGAGAGGGACCGGCTTATGACCGGACAAGCGCAAGCCGGTGTTTTACACTGTGTTAAAGTGCAATTACTTCTGAGAGGAAGACCATGATACGATTTGTATCATCCAAGGTTATGAAAACCTCTTTAGGTTAGCTGTTCTTGAAATCTTAAAAGAACAACTCTTAAAATACAAGGGTGTGTGAATCCGAAATCTCATTGACTGGCTTTGTCCTAAACCTTTCTGCTCATGTCAGGACTCGCGAGCGGCTGAGAATACCTTCTCTTTAGCAGTTAGAGAGGGGGACGCTTGAGAGAAAAGACCCCCCTCTATTAATCCGTGAGCAAATAGCCTTGGTTTAAAACATGAGCTGCAAGTACCATGACTGCGGTTGTCTTCTCTAAGGCTGCAGTTCCTTTGTCTGTAATGCACTTAATTCTTCCGTTTCTGAGACAACTCTCTTTAAAAGCCATTTTGTCAGGAGACCCAGCAGGGTTTCCCTCAAAAGGGAGAGATGGGTGCACCCTGTTCTCCTTCACTGGCTCCTCTGCCATTCCTGAACTCTAACTGATGTCCTTTCTCATGCATGAAGGAAGCAAGCGGGACCCTGGTAATCAGCAAACGCATTGCTCGGTGGGACAGGTCCTTCCCACCACATCTGACAGTGTTTACTTACAAAAAGAGCCCAAATGCTTGAAAAATAAGAGTGTGGGGCAAGAATAGGTTTGGGCAAACGAGTAGTAGTGACCTGCGATGCCTCCAAATCCCTTATATCACATTCTCGACAATATTGTTATTCCCCATGTTTGTGAACTGCAAATTGTAATCAAATTAATGCAAAACAGAATTCTAAAAAGATGAAAAAGCTATGTTTAAAAATTGTATAGGGAATATAGTACTGTAAATATTTTTAATTAGCGCTCTGGATTATGTTTTATGCTGCTTGTGCCGTGCACTGCATTGTTTTGAAATCAGTAGTTTATCACTGAAACTGGCTGATGGTTTCCACTGAATGCACACTAACAAGAACTGGGATATGAGAGTACAATAAATACTGTAGAATAAGTGGGAATACTTTTCACTGCAGAAGTAATATATCTTTCTTCAAAATGAGTCTCACTCCTCTGTGGCTTGACAACAGAATTTGATTGTCTTCAGCCTATCTGGAAGGAAAAAAACCCTCAGAAAATGCCGATTTCTCAAAAACCAGAGTAATGTATCAATTTTTAAAAACGTTTCATCTGGAAACATTTTAGACCCTGGCAGGACTTTCAGAGAAACCCGGGAGAGGGAAACGTTTGCTCTGCTGGCCAGGGGTGTCTGGAACACAGATCTAGATTCCTTTCCTCTCTGGATCAACCTAAATGAGTGCCCTACACTCTGGGAAGCTGCCTTTTGTCAAGCAGGTAGGTCTCCATCAAAGTTTTGCAAGGCTTTCAGCCTTACTCTGCAGCACAGCTCAAACATTTTTTATACCACAGTGAAAATATTTTTTCAGGACAGGAAATCAATTTCCTTCCCAACTCCATTTTTAAACAGCACGTCAGAACAAAACCACCTACTAAATGCTTCCTTCATGCTTTTAGAGGATTCTCTTACTCTGCACCTTGCAATAACTGCAATTCAGATAGGCATAAAAAAATGAGAAATAACAAGGTAATAGCACAAGACTGGTCTGCTTTCTACAACAGTCCAGCCAGCTGCCTACAAGAAGAGAACAAGGCAGTAGAGAAAGCTAAACCACCCGTCACTCCCTTGCGTGGATGAACCCAGAAGGCCGTCAATCCCACCCAAATTGGGTGGCACATACAGTGGCCCGTGCACACTCAAGGATGATTTCTGTATTCAGAATCGTACATGAAATTTTGAAAAAATGTGACCCCAAATAGTTAGATCTCCATAAACTGGAAAAAAACATATCTTTAAGAAAGCAAGGTTTGTGGAACAAAGCTAATGCATGCCCTTCACGCAACATCAGTGGAAGCTCAGTGAGTTGTTAAATGCATTTAAATTCCCTTATATCAGGAAAGATGAATCCTCTCTGCAAAACATTTTCAATAACCCTTAAATGCCAGAAGAGTGAAATTACTCTGCTAAAATCCAAGGCACTCTGAGCATTTCTCACATTTCTGCGTTTATGGCATTAAACTTTCAGGTAGGACTGACATGGTAGCCCACAGCACGAGGTCACGCTCTGCATTTGGTATCACATGTGTCCACCAAGAAATTGTGAGCTGGTGCACGTCAGAACAGGTCCAGGACTTCCAACAGCAAGAGCGCTTAGAAAGAAACCCTTAAACACCGATCCTGCACAGTGAACTCTGCTGGGCTGTCCAGTCCACCCCAGGAAAACAATAGCTGTGCCCCTGATGGGTGATTAATAGTTCATTTATTGAAATTACTTGCATCTGTAGGGGTTCAAAGGTATCTCTAGTGCACTGAGAAAACAACTGCACAGTCGTTCTTGTCAGCTGAACTGGTGACAGCCTCCTCTCCTCTTCTCTTACTGAAAGCAATGAGACTACCTCAGAATACAAAAACCTGCAATGCACTAACACTGCAGTTTAGTTTGAGAGGCATATTTTTGACCCTCCAGTGTCCCAGCCTTCTGCTGGTGCAGTTTTACCCTCTGTCCACATTTGTGCCTCTGTTCTGAGAGGCTGTGTGCGAGATTGCCATCTACAAGCTGGAAGGTGTGGTTAGTCCCCCTCATTCAGCTCTGGGTGCAAAATTATTCTCCCTTCCTGACAATAGACATTTAAATATCTACATCCCTCCCAGTGGGAGGGATATCTCTTATTTTTATATTGATAACGGAACATTAGCATGCACAAGTGCAATTCATATTTTATTATTTCCCTATCTCATAAAATATAGAAACGTAAACCACCAAGGAATTAAAGGAATGAAAGGAACATTATGTTTAAGCAGCTACAAAATGTGGTTTACATCATGTAATGGGACATGTTTAATGTGGTTTTACACAGCAGCCTTTCATCATTTACATTTGCCTCTGGCTTAATAAAAGGTGTCATTCTGTTTATGTTTGTTACAGCTGGATATAAATGCTTCCCAGGCAGCATCCCCATGAATCACACCTGGAACATGGAAATTGGCAATCAACATTTTCATATATCACTTATGTGCTTCTGCCTCTCAGCCTTAAGCTTTAATATTTTACTTAGGAGTATGCCAAGTGCTTTCAATTAAACTTGATGGCCATCCATGGGCAGTGATATCAGACAGTGTAAAATGATGTAAGGTTTCAGTCTGCCATCCTCACTCTGAGAAACATCTTGTTCCAGAAGTCGTCGTGCTGGTGAGGACACATACACCCTTTTAGATACTGAAGGAGATGAAACAGGGCCTCTGACATGTATTTTGTCATTACTACAACAGCTAAGTGTCCTTCTCCACAAAAGATGATGGAGTCAATGACAGAACTCCCACTGACTCCAACAGAGATGGGAACTCACCTCCAGCCTTTGGGGCTTTGGGTACGGACAGCAGTGATGAGTAGAGACGTGTCTGCCGTGGTTTAACCTGGCAGGCAGCCAAATACCACGCAGCCGCTCGCTCACTCCCCCCCTCCCCCGGTGGGACGTGGAGAGAATCGGAAGGGTAAGAGTGAGAAAAACTTGTCGGTTGAGATAAAGACAGTTTAATAGAACAGAAAAGGGAAAATAATGATAATAATGATGATAATGATAGAATATACAAAATGAGCAATGCACAATGCAATTGCTCACCACCCGCACTGACCAATAACCAAGTAGCAATCACTACTTCCTGCATCATCTGCATCACGCCTACCATTCATATACTGAGCATGACGTCACAGGGTATGGAATACCCCGTTGGCCAGCTGGGCTGGCTGTCCTGGCTGTGTTCCCTCCCAGCCTCTGCTTGGTAGCAGGAAGCTGTCCTTGACAGGACAGGGTACTTAGCAACAACTGAAAACATCAGTGTGTTATCAACATTCTTCTTGTACTAAATCCAAAAGACAGCACTAGAAAGAAATTTAACTCTATCCCAGCCGAAACCAGGACAACGTCACTGGAGATGGTTCATCTGGGAGGTCACGTTTCCCGATGAAACCTTGCCTCTCTGCAGTAGCTTCCATGTGCTGAGGAAGCCCTCCACAAATAGCCAGGTTTGAATGCCCATACAGAGCAGTACCTCATGGAGACATCGCAGGAGCATACATATTGACTCAATTTTTAAGCCTACAACCACAGTAAGATTTCACAAAAGACAGAAATTTGCTGTACATATTGGGAAAGTGTCAAGAAACAGCCACTTTCACATTGCAGCTGCCTTTGGGACGTTGGAGCTGTCAGAAGTTACAGAACTGGAAATAGGGAGGCTGGAGATGCTGCGTATGGCCCATTTCTAACCCCAGGCTGCTGCAGGAGCAGCGTCTCCGGTGCTTTTCAGCACACATGTCCAGATTTGCTGTACGCCAGCAAAGAAAAGTCTTGCTGCGAGTAGCTGCAACGTGCAAAGAGCATGTGGACTCCCTGCGCGGGGTAGCGGGGTAGCGGGGCCGCTGTGCAGCCTGCAGCAAAGGGAGGTGGCCCTGGAGTTTCACAGCCTCCGGGATAGAAAGGAGTGAGGCATCTGAGGACTCCGTGGGGCCCAGAGTGCAGCAGGGAAGCTTCAGTAGGAAGAGGCAGGACTGCATGGGCAGGCAGTGCATGGGGCCAGGGCTCTTCGCAGGGACGTCGCTAAGCACCGCTGATGGGGCAGTGAGGACTAAATAAACGCTACTTGTCCCAATCTACAAGTGGGGAAAATATGTTTATACACATTTACCACCGACTACACCACAGTCTGACTTCCCTGTCCTCTTCAAACCAATAAGCATTTGCAAAAGAGACATTTGTAGCTTTGTACCATGGACCCATTTGAAATCTGTGGAGCTCAAAGTGCTTCACAGACCTGAGCACCCCTGGCTGCAGCGCGCTGTGCAATAGCGGAATGGTATCTCAGTTCTGTCGAGACTCAAACGACACGGCACAGAGAGGTAACGCTGTTCTCGTAGCAGGGGGACATGACAGTGACTTGCCCCCAGCAAGTCAATGGCAGTCAGAAAATGAAAATAGATGCCTTGCCAATCTCTGTTTTCCAGTGTAAACACGAATCCAAGAACATCCAGAGAGTATTAGATTTGGCAGCTTCACATCCAATAAAACAAGAATAAACATTATGGGGATTTCTTTAAAAATTGCCTTTCATAGGCATTGTTATGCAGGAGCAGTTTCTGATGTGTAGAAAACTATTCACTTTATGAAAGAGATTACAAGCACATAGATCTCTAATCTCTTTCATCAGTTTTCATTATAAATCAGGAGTTGTGCAGGGTTGAAAGTTCTCCAATATTTTATTAAATTGGGCAAAGCCGGAGGAGGAATAACAAATATGTTCACAGGGATAAAGTTTTGCTCTCATTATAAACTTCACACTTTCCTCTCAATGCTGGGTTTCCATTCTTTCCCTCCGGCACTTTCTGGCTCCTGTTTATTTTGATGTTCATAGTCTTAATTTAAATCTAGATGCAGTGTATATGATACGGCATAACAAAGATTACAAATCTTGTTTGGAAGTTGCATTTTTTTATAGGCATGTCAAGGAACGTCTTTCATAAAGTTCTACCTAAAATGCTCTTCACGCTTAAATAATAGAGTTACAAAGTCAGCATAATAGCAGCAAAAGAGGGTGAGAGGGAGAAAGAAAAAAAAGGAAATGAAACAGGTAATAAAAGAGATTTTCAAATGAGATTTGGAATCAAAAGCAGTGCCAGGAAGGCATTTCAATGGAAAGGAACTACCCTGCATGTTAGAAATTGCAGAGGTGGAGGTTCTTGTATAAATCTTACAGTAGAGGAGTGCAGGCAAAAAATCACAAGCCATACAGAAATGGCCAGGGTAATTCCGGGATGAAAGGAGAGCCTAGAGAAGACGTGCATCCCTACGGCATGCCCATAATGGAAGGGGCAACATGAAGTGTGTGGAGAAAGGCATGAGTTTTCAATTAGGCGCTAGTACTCATTGGCGACGTCCTTAGACACAACTAAATCTCTATCCAGGACATAGTGGAGGTTGGAATTTAGGACAGCAAGCTGTTCAGACTCTGATCATTACTGGCAAAGCAAAGGAAAAAAGTCAAGGACAGCAGCAAGAAATGGGCAGACAGTAAAACTGTGCTTTTAGTCTAATCATCCTCCAAAGATTACACTGTACTTAGTAATTGCATGGATGGCTTCCATTCACAGCAAACTTCATTTAATTCCAAATAATTATAAAAGATAGATCACAGCTGCAGTATGAACACAAGCATACCCTATCAAGGTATAAGAGAGAGGAGGCCAGAAAAGCAGATAGTACTTCTGTAATACTTCCACACTTGCAATCACTGAAGTTAATCTCCAAGTTCCTTAATCAAAACTCATCAGGAAAACATAGTCAATGAAATCAGAAGAAATATTTCTTGAATAACTCTTGAGATGGGATTGGAGATTTTTGCAGCACTACATTATTAAAAATGATGGGCAAATCCTGATCAGCTTCTAATAATATCAAGTATAATAATCCACATGGTTTTAGTAGCTACCTTTATCCATTTTAACTACAAAATCACTGATAACCATACACTGTCAATCTCAAGCAGGTTTGGAAAACCCACTGAAACAGAAATCAATTAATTAAGTCTGCAAAATATCAACAGAAAACAGTAAGGAAATATTTTCGACTGGCCCTCATCAACGTTTTACAAAACAAACAAAAAAAAGTGCAGCACACAATTTGAAAAGCATAATTTGACCAGCAAAGTGACAAACAAAGTGACAAGCATAATCAATAAGACCTTTACTAGACTTCCAGGTAAATAGAATAGCACCTAGGTTAAACAAGCTGTAGTTAAAGTTTAAAAATTTCTTTTCTTTATTGAAGATTTGATACAAAATCCACTGCAGCCTCCTGCTGTCTGAATCTTTCTATGGTATGTCAGGAGCTAAATCACATACTTTCCAACACAACACTGCAAGAAATATTATGATAAATCCATTCTATGTTGGCATTGATGCGTTATATTCATGATTTGAAATGAAAAATTATCCCTAATGCAACATTTTATTGCTTTCATAAATCAAATTCAAAATGACATTACATTTCTGGTAACATACTACGAAAGATCTCACTCTTTTATTACATAGACCTATTTCTGTGCAAAATACAGTGTCCTCCTACCACAGATCACAAGAAACACTTCCAAAAATTTCCTCAATGCCTGGAGTTTTCATCCTGCCTTTCTGAAGACTGGCTCATTGTGGCTGTTCCCTTTGCAAAACAACAATAATTTGCAGTGGTCTGGAATAGCATTTTTTCACATTGAACTCAACCCAGTGACAGACTCATTGTACCATGAAGATGGAGATTTCAAATCCATCGAAATTCAAGCACGTCTGGAAAGCTTAGATTTCAAATACTCATCTTTTTCAGGCGGGCCTCAGAATTAGCGTAGGCTCATTACAAGATGAAGTTATTCAGCAGAGCTATGATGTGAGCTCTTTGTTCTGAAACAAGCACAATTAACCATGCCGTCCCATGTATGCACTGCTTGAGGTCCTCCATCTGCATTTCCACTGTCACGCCATGCACATTGCATTTAAATAAATAGATTTGCTTTTTTTGTTAAGAGCAGGGGCACTAAATGACCCAGTCCTTTTCAAAAATGAACTTTTCAGCACTTCTGGGATTAAACACTTATGACAAAGGAATTACATATGGAAGTGGAAAATGGACACTGGTGCCTACATAAATGGAGCAGAATTCTCCTGAGAACAGACTTTCTTATCAAGTTTTATGAATTTTCTGCTTCCAGCTGGATTGGGAGCACAGTTTTTGCTATGTTAAGAGAATCTCCACTCCCAGCCTGGGTAGGAATTGGAGTTTAGAGAGAAATGTGGAAATAATTAAACTAGGGGAAAAAGCTACTCATGTTTTAATTTCATGCTTAGGTTCATTCAGAGTTTTAGATGAAGGGATGAGTCATCAGTCCTTATTTTATTCAAACCCAACCCCTGGAGAGTGTGATTACATGAAGTTACAGCCTGTACTCTGGCAATTAACCAGTTTTGTATATTGGCTGCCATTTTTCTGATCCTTCATATCCAAGATTTAGCCTCAAATCCACCAGCCAAAAAGCAGAGCCTGCGTTACTCGCACACGGCAGCCCCTGAGCACAACCGCCGCCGAGCTGCCGCGGCGTCAGCGCCGCAGCCATTAACACCGTGCCAAAAGACACGGTCCTGAGAGGCTCCGAACGCTTCTAGGACACGAAGGACTGTGCACGGCTGTTCGCAAGAGCTGTGGCTTTAGGGTTATTGGTTGTGACAACTTATAGAAAGCACATCCAGGAACGCTTGCTGTAAAAAGAAAGAGCTGTTTGTCTGTCTCACTGGTCCCCCTTCCCCTCCCTTAGTGATGCTGGTACCTCGGGGTACAGAGAAAACTCTTGGATGTCGCTTATAACTGAGGATTAACCACAACTTCTGAAGTTCAGACAGTGACCTTTCCTAAAATGCATGATTTTCTGACAAAAGCACTTTTAAACTCGAAGGGGCTTGTCTATGTTTAAAGGTTTTGGTAAGGGGGAGACATTGGCTTTTTTCCTCGCTATACATCATTAGCTGGATCGGAGACATTTCCTCATTGTAATTCTGAATGGGAATAAGCACTGTTCCTTGCAGAATTCTCTGCACAGTCTCATCTCTTTTCCTTTCATATGCTTCCTCAGAAGATTATTTTTAAAATGTAGTGCAATCTGGTATCAGAAAAAAAGAAAACAAGAAAGTCCATTTCAGCATAGAGCCAAAAGCTCCTCTTGCCCCCCAAAAATGACAGACACTGTGGCTTTAGCTAGAGAAGACAGAATGATATTTTCATAAATTCCTGAAATGCATCGTGACACTTCACAGTAAAATCGTACAGTAAAAGCACAAAAGTCACAGAGCCCTCTTGGTCACACAGTACATGATCATACCCCCAACTCCAGACAAATGAGATGTTAAGACTGTGAGTCTGTTCTGGGTGTCCAGTGACACCCATAAAACAGAAACTCCAAAGCAAACATGAATTTAAAGACTTCGCTCAGCCCGATAGTTGTCTGAGATGATCTAAGGAGCCAGGGTGCACTTTTCTGTATACGAGCTACATTCCCTTGCTGTTTGATGAATACCGATCAGCTGCACAGCCACAGGAGCGTATTTCATTTGAAAGATGGAGCTGTTTGCTGTACCCGCAGAGATGAGGTTTCAATAAATGCAATATATGAGACACGGGTCTGATATATTTTTCTTCTTTGCCTACATCTCAGTTTTTTTACATGTGTATGAGTAATAACAAGGAGGATTCATTTGCTCATGATCAGGCTTCTATTTCCATGAGCAACTCCAGTGTCCTTCAATTAGTTGTTTTAACAGGAACGGGAACCCAATCAAAGTTAAAGCTTCATTAATAATTCAGACTTATTTTTCATAGTTTATACCAAATTGCTTCACTTATACCTTCCATATGCTATTCCCTCTAAGCTTTCATTACCTTTTATACTCCAGTTGGGCTCATAACTCTATTCTTTAAAAATGCGACTGTGGTTTTAAACTATCACCCTCAACAGAAACACATTCCTGATGGTGGGTTGTACATACCTTGTACCTCTCCGAGGTCACCAGAGGCTTTCATAGCCTTTGTTCTTTATGTTTTAGAAATTTTTAAAAAATAACACATTGCATAGACTCCATACTTGATTTGTATCTAACTTTGATAAAAAGAAGGAAGGATCTGAGCCCTCCCATCCATTACACATTTTTTGTAATCATCCACAAAATGCAAGGTAGCCATAGACAAGCAAATAGTAAATTCAAGTCAGCCAATGCCTCGATACATTGTGAGCTTGATTATTTATTATTGCATCTTGGTTCATTACTATAACACCAGCACACATTAGGTTTGTTCTTTCCAGCCTTGCCTCAGGCTGTTTTGACAGGAGAAAGACTAATTGGCAGTGACTGCTGATGGGCTTCTGCCTCTGCCTGGCCTTAAGACACTCAGCAGGTACCTGGGGGCAAGGGGGCACGCTCCACTGAGGACTGGGATGGTCCGGTCACTGTTTCGTTTGCAACCCTTTCTAGCCAAATACACTCAGTTCCAGTTGTCACCACTGCTCCACAGAAAACAGAAGGGATTACGCCAAGATAAATTCTCAGCTATTGGAAGTCTCTCAAAAGCAGAAGGACTGAGGTGCCTTTTTCATTCAGATCTACAGGCTTTAAAAATCCCCTTTAAACTGTATCTTGTATGTGCCAGCACACAGCAAATCCTCAGATTTAGCAGTGAAAAACAGGATTTCCAAAGGGGGAAACATTTTAATTCATCACTAGAAACTTTTTCATCAGTTTGCCCAGACCACTTCATAGAATTTATGAGCACTTCATATCCATCAACATTCATTTCACTGCCAGCTCAGACAGGTTTTTCATCTTACAGACCATTAGACCTCTGCAGTGAAGCACAAGCCTGATTTGACCCATGCACATATTGTTGTGGGGTTTTTTTCCTCCCCCTTCTCTCATTTCACTCTCTTTCTCCAGCAGAGTTGAGAGAAAAGCGCTTTGGGCACTTTTTACAAGGGCCTCAGTTTCAAAGAGTCAAGGCCTGGCTACATCTTACTGATCTTCAGCCATCGACAAGTTAGACATCTCATCTAGGGTTGGCAGGGAGCCTAAGCTCCCTCTGCATTCAAAAAAGAAAAATAGGTACATTAGAAGGTAATTCATCTTTTCCTAAGACAGGTAGATGGAACACCCTGTGGAGACTTAACTTCCCTGTGCAACCTATAGAGGGAACCCAAACCCCACTTACCTGGGACAACTTGCATCTAGAAGGTGGCTGGGTGGGGTGGAGTGAGGAGTCAACTGTTTCTATGAAGATACGTGCGCTGGTTTGCACACACAGCTCCAGCCACTGCGCACAAATCAAGCTGTACATTCACCGAATCCTGTGTTCCCCAAAAATGCAAACATCTGGATGTACATGCACATTTCAGGAAATAATTGTGAATCCTTCTTCACGATATGGCACCTGAGGCATAGTCTAAAAAATGCTTTGGAAAAATCAAACTCTCTCTGGCAAGAGATAAGAGAGGATTACCTAGTGTGCTACCTGCTAGTCAAAGAACTACTCATTCATGTTGGCAATTAAATGGGATCAAATAGATCAGTATATACATAATTACTGGATAAATAATTCTGCACCTAAAATCCCAAAAGAAAGTTTTCAAAAAATGAGACAGAAGCAAGAGAAGGCACTCAGGGCACCCAGGAAATGTAGGAGAGGCCCCTGAGGTTTGGGGACTTGTGAGAAGTTTTGTTGTTTTATTTAAAAGACTGGAATTTTTTTTAAAATTGGCTGTCCATAGCCACATTTCTTAGTTTTAAAATACCGTGTAATCTAAAGCCAAGCAGCACAATAACTAGCATTACAAGAGTAAAATGGATTACATCCAGATGACGGTCAATATAATGAATTTTACAGGTGACAGGAGTCTGAACCACCCTCCAGGTGAGATCACTCACTTGGTAGCCCAGATTCATGAACAGCAATTTTCACTTGAACAAGAAGCAGCCGAGAAAGCAACCACGTATTTGAGAGTTGGAATTTGGATTTACAATTAGAAGATTTAAACCAAAACCAAACCAAAGGAGCTTGAATGTTGGGGGCTGCTGAATGAGTCATATGTCAAAAAGACTCCAGTCTAGGGAGGGTGTAGAATGAAATTCAGCATACTGATTTCAGCATCTTTAGCGTTATAAACAATTTCCCCTGCTGCTAGATAGTGAAAGATAGTCTATAAACCTAAAAACCCCAACGGTTGCTGACATGTTTCCTGTTAATTCAGAGTGGTCTGTTCAAGTTCACCTCTCTAGAACTATACCATTCCATCTGCCCAATAGAATTGGATAAATCTGTATAGATCTGATGATGCTTCATCTCCATAATCATCCCTGTATAGATTGTTAACTCCTAGGGCAGGAAGTGAATTCATTATAAAATCTCTTAAAAAGCTCAGCAAGTAAAATATTAAATACTATATTCATAACAGTCATTATCTGACAGCACCAGACCCATTACATGGTATACCACAGGGCCAGTGGGCAGGATATTTCAAATTAGTCAATGCTACGGCTTTTTGTTACAATGATTAATGACATTGGCATGCTGCAGAAGGATCCAGTTTAGCTCCCACTGTGTCACATTCATTTCTCCAATAAAATTCATACATGTTGCCAAACCTTGTCCTGTGGTTCTCTCTCAGTCTTTTTTTCAGGCAAAATTCCAGTAAATGCCAACGGAAATTTTTCCTGACTAAGCACTTTGTTATCTGACCCTTTAATATTACGCGTCAGAATTATGCGAGTAATGCAACTTACTATTGACACTTTTCAACATACGATAGTTCTGCTACATATCTTAGTATAAATTCAGCAAATAGCAGTGCGAACTAGTGGGTTTGATTCCTGGTGGGGAGCTCTGATCGCTAACATTTTAGTGGCACTGACACATTCTTTGGCTTTTGACCAGTCACTTGAACACTTTGCCTCAGTTTCTCTACCTGTGCCACATGGCATGGGAAGAGGTGAAAGAATTACCTTGTCTGTACAGCAGTTTAAAAAGCAAAAAATAAATAAATGGCATAGCACCTAGTCAAGAACTAGCAGTAAATATACATTGAGCATTTCAGATTCCTAGTTGGTTCTCATCCCCAACTAGTGCAAGTCTAGTTACAGCTTGGCTCCGACATATTAAGAAGTGGACCCTCAAGAAAACAGAGAAGCAACTTAAAGCCGTGCGTCCAAGCGAGAAGTAAGACGATCTTTATCTGGAGCTGAACAATGCAGCTCCGGGAAGTGCTATTAGGGCTTACTCATGCCCACCCAGGGAGGGTCAGCTGGGACGCACAGTGAAGAACAGGCTGTATGGACAGCCGCTGAAAGAGGACAAGCACTAGCTCGGGACTTCATGGAGAAGCGAGGAAAAGTGTAAGAGGTAAAAGGATGCCTTCTAAGAGAAAGAATGAAATGCTCTCTGAATGGAGTGCACATATGGAAGGAAGGCAAGTTTCCAGTGCTACAAACCCCCAGCTTTTAGCTGCTTCACAAGTTCTCACAGCGATTGCCCTTAAAAGCAAATTTTGGGTTTCGTCTTCCAACTGAATGAGGGAAGAAAACCAAATGCATCAATGACACAAAGAGACAGGATTCATTAGAATTTCAATCTAAAGCCCAGGTATGCCCCAGATAGGACTCACAAACAAAAAAAAAAAAAAAAAGAGAAGAAACAGAGTTTTAGAAAGCAATCCTGCAATGACAGCCACCTCACTAATGTATTAATAGGATCATCACAGGCTACAGTGAAATGTGGAGTACGGCAGCATCTCATTTTGGGTCATGTTGCTTTTTCCAAGTCAGGAGTTCACACAGTCCCTCTCATCTCATCTCTGCTGCTCTTCCTTGCTCACCTTTGTACAACCATCCTCTAAACCAGGGAAGTTTTAGTGAGTAAACCACTCAAGACAAAAACCACTTCAGACAAAATATTTTCCAAAGCCTAAGGTGCCAAAGAATTAACTTGTTTTATCCAAAGCACTAGGTGTCAGTGCTTTCTAGTGTACTTAGCTCTGTTTGCTGCGGCTGACTGACCCAGCTGCATACAAATACACACGCAATCACAAGCTGAGGAGGCAAAAGCAGTTTCTCTTTTGGCAGAAAAGATGGCAAATCATGCAGGGGGATGAGACAGACTTAACATGAGAGTAAATTGCCTCTGTTTCCCAACAGCCTTATGAATTCAGAAGTGTTCAAGCATGAAAAAAGATAGCTAGAAATTCCATAGTCTGAGTCTTAATCTGGCCCTTTGCTGAGAAGAAAAAGGTATTAATTAAAATATATCTACAAAAAGCTGCATTTTAGAAGCAGAAACCTTTAATTATGCTGTTGAGAAGAGCCAGGCAGGCAGAGCACATGAAAAGAGGGGTTAAAACTAGGCTGAGAAAAAAGATTGCAGTGGTCCTTTGCCTGGCTGACTCAGTGACTTGGCTAAATCACTTCATTCTCAGTAAAATGAGGATCATGTTTAGCTGTCTTAGAGGAATACTGTCAATATTTTCAAAGCACATCACATAGAAGGTGCTCCACAAGAATAAAAGTAACAGTATTCAATTCTCTACTATCATTAATACCATAATTCCTGTTCCTAACAGGCCAGTATTATTTTTTTCTGTACCAAAAGTTCCAAATTCCATAATGCAAGAGAATCCTCAGAATAAAATGAAGGCTTTAAAAACGATGGCCTCTTTAATCCGATCATTTAATCAAGTTCGAGGAAGCAGAAGAGCAGCAAAAAAGGGAAACAAGAGGCTGAGAAAGAATGAAGACATGGAGAAAAAAAAAAAGACTCACACCTTGATTGTGGCTCTTACTTCTCAGCTTAGAAAGCAGCTGGCTTCCATGTGTCCTAATCCCTGGCCTTTTTAAAAGCAAATGTCACCACTGATGCCTGACTGCAGATGACGGCTGTGCTCCATGAAGAGGAGTGAATTCCAGCAGTACCTCATCGTTCATCCCTTCTAACCCAGTGGCACAGACAGCCCAGAGCATCAATCCACAGTGACGTTTGGGCTCCAATTACACATCATTGCATTAAAAGCCCAAGAGCTGATCTTGCAGCATTGTTCTTCCGTATGGAACCCATTTATGAGACTCCTAAATGCTTTTTAAAACAAAGATATGAGGACAGCTCTACTAATTACAAGAAACTAACCACTTTGAAGGATAATTTGTGGTGGCTTTGGTGGGGACTGGCTGCTCTCACAGTTGTGTTTCTGGGCCTTTTGGAGCTTCCTGTTGAATAAGAATTTTAAATGCTACACAGTAGAGGTACAGCCCTCTCCAGCCTACATGAAAGCTGGCAATTACACAGCTGCAGACAACATAAAAAGCTTTTAAAAAAAAATTACTCATATACTTTAATAACACCTCTGCTTTCTTTCTGCTTTGCACACCAGGTGCTGTTTGAAAGGCTCGGTTCCCGCAGGGCCAGAGCTCGGGAATGACGAGGGGCTGGCGAGGGCTGCTGGAAGGGACGGCTCCGACGCCTCACTCTGCATGGTGATTACACTCAGGATATTCCAGGGAAAGACAAGTGTGTCAGGGCTGTTCCCCATCCCCAGCACACGCTGCCTCCTGAAATTCCTTCTCTTCTCTAAGAAATCTAATTATCAAAAGGCAGAGCTGCAGGGGACCTATGAATCGCGTACATGTTCTTGCAGCGCTTAACAACTGCTGTGCAGTTCCTGTTAATTAATGCCCATGATTTGCATTTACATTGGGCCTAACTTGATTACACACTTTGTTCCATCATCAGGGGACTGCGTAATTCCCCGGTTCAATTGCAGAGAGGGGTGTATTAGAGTCCATTGATCACGATGAGATAATTCAGGTGCAGGGCGGCACTTCATGTCAGGCCAGTGACAGATGACTTTGGTTACCCTGTGCCATGCCTCTTTCCAGCAGCACACAACGCACCCAAGAACTTAGGGCTTCTAATTTTTTTTTTCCTTTCTTCCTTACCCTTTTTTCGGCGCTTCTCCCCTCTAAACACACACATTCCCTCTTCCTCCCAACTGTTTACAGCAACGTAGCACACATGAAATAGGAATAAAAACCACTGAGAGTGCTAGTGAAGGGTCTTTCTCTTAACAGACTTCCAAGACCTCGGTGCATAAACCTACAAAATAGGGAGCATTTCTTTATGCTTTCTTGCAGCTTTAGCCGAAAGAGTTAATAACAAGAGAAGCATCCATGTGCCCATTCTGCAGCTTGAGAAAACAAAGCAGAAAGCTGAGGAGACTGGTCAGTATAAGCTGTGAATGCACATACTGGCATTTGCAGAGAGTCTCTGGCAGGTTGAGAAGAAAAGAGTCCCATTCTTCCCACTCCCTGCCCTGGAGTCCCTCAGAACTGAAAGGCCCATGTTGACACATTGCCCCAGCACAAACTTCTTCATCTTTGCAGTCAATTGGAGGCAACACATTTTCCTAGGCCAAGCCTAATCTCACCTCCACTTTCCTCTGTATGTCATCACTCAATCAGCATGACATCACCACTCGCGCTTCAGACAATAAATAGAATTTCATTTTTAATTCTATTTGCTGTTGCTCTTTTTTTTCTGAATTGCCAAAATTTCTTAGCAGTAACACCATCACTGTCAGGCTATTCTTCATGGGACATAAGCTTTTCTTAAAAAGAAAATTCAGACATTAGGAGAGATGAACCACAGTCAATGAATTTTCAGTCAGTACTGAATTTTCTTTCAACCAAAAATTACATTAATTACATTTTGAAGAACACAGATATGTTTTGATGTTTTTCTTATAAAGTAGAGGATGGGAATAGTTCATACCTATGCATATATATGGACCCCTAAAGATATCCCCATGCTATAGTGTGTATTCATGTAACTCCATAGAGAAATGTTCATTCACCTTCCCAAGGTAAGTTAACTTTCTGCAACCACAGTTCCATAAATTCTGGCATCACTGCTGGAATATTTGCAACTTTACGGCTCAGTTATCTCTGCATTGAGATGGATTGTGTGGTGCAGATTTATCCTTAGAGAACTAAATCTCCACTGATTGTCAAATGGGGGGTACCAAGCAGCTATTCTCCTTAGGGCCCTTTGACATTCCCATCCTTATCTATCTACAAGCTGACCTTGCCCATAAAGTATGTAAGCATATCTCCAAATGTCTTTCTCCACTTACTTGTCAGCCTTCTCAGCAAGGCATTCAGTTATCAAACATTGAAGTTTTGTCTGTATTTCAGGCAGACTTCATTAAAAAATAACAAATACCCACTAAATAAGCAAGTTATTTCCCACAGTGAAGTTCTGCTTCAGCGTAATTTCCGTGATGTCTTCCATAAGCCCGACTTGCCAGTCACTGCATCATTTGGCAGAAACAGTCATACCTCTGACTGTTCAGTTTGAAAGCAGAAGCACGATAAAACAGAAATTAATTTTAATGTTTTATAGGGGTCCCCACCATTAGACAGCCACTATTGTTGAGATCAAATAGCTTTTTTCCCTTTATCCTTCCACTTGACTGAGAATCCTTAAGTTGCTTTCTTCTTCAGTGCTGGACCTAGCTGTACCCTTCAACAGTAGTGTATTTTCTTCCGCTCAGCTTGAAAGGATAGTTTTAATTGATTAACTCAGACATGCTCCAGAAAGACTTTCTTTTAATTTAATTTTTAAATGAAGAACATCATGTTCACATTAGGAGCCGCAATAAGGAAAAAAAAAAAAGGAATAATTTCTCAATAATTATTAAAAAGACCAGAATTTCAATTAAATTCATGACCAGTAACAGGAAGGGTAAGAAGATCCAATTACAGCAACTCTTACTTCCATCAGATGCTCCATGGGAATAGAGATGATCACATGTGTGAGTAAAAATTGCAATATGAGATCCCACATTAAGGTTTGGCTCTGAACTTCTGCAGCAAGCAGCTTTAATTTTCTGCCACTACTTTCACTGACAAGCAATGCGCTTCTCTCCTCTAACTTACACAAAATCAGTATTTATCAACAAGGTTTCCTTTAGGTTAACAGATGTAAAGAACCCATTCCAAGTACCTTGTTCTAGATCCTCCCAGTGTGTATTAAAGATTTGTGAATTTGCTATCAGCTCAGCTAGACAGTGATAAGCAGAAGCAGAATTGTGCCAGCCACTCTTTAAACAGAATTTTAAAGACAGTAAATATATATATATAAAAATATATATATGCTGTTCAATAGGATGAGAGATGAAGAAAATTCTTGGTGGTCAGAACAGCTGCTGTTGTGAGGAGAAAAAGGATGTGTGTCCAGTGTCCCTTGCTTCCAAAAAAGAACAAAGTAAATCTTTCCCTTTCATATTTGTCTCACTGCAGGGATATCACCTCACTGCCACTGAATTGCTGCCACAACTTGTGAATGACATCTGAATTGAAAGCTTCTGCCCATTGCAAAAGGGGAATGCATGCAGCACCGTGTAATCACGGCTGTGCAGTGATATTTACTTTAATATCCTATCCAGACAAGCAGAAAAGGCCAAACTAAAAGGGCTCCTACAAAATGAAAGGGGTGAAGTTTAAGAGGTTACAGCTCAAGAACCAGCTGCAGTATACATTTAAGGCCAGTTTTCTGCAACTTGCACCTTTGTGTTGTCACATACACTCTTATGAATTGGTAAAGAAATACTCAACACTTGCAAATCACCACATCACTTGGAAAACACCGAAAAAACTCTTTCTAGTGTTCAAATTTACCATTCCAAGAAATGGGAAAATAGAAGGCTTTAAGCTACCTTTGCAAAAGCTCACTGTTGCACTTCTGGGCACCTCAGCATACATTCCAGTTTACCCAGCTTACATATCATAAATGAGCTAAGAAATACCTTAGAAGGCTGTAGGATCCATCTCCAACTCTATTTTCTCCCCATTTAATGTACTTCATCTAGATCTACCGGCTTTCTAGTGGACACATTAGATCCACAGAAAAAGCCAGATTTAACTGTGAAAATAACACCTGCCCAGTTCTGGGATCTTTACCCTAAGTGGGGACAACTTGGGACTGCATTATCAGCCAACTGGTCTAGTCCCCACCACCACCAAAGAGACCCTAGAGGAGAAAAGTCAACTGACCGGAACAAGTTAGCACAAGCGTACCCGAGAGCACAGTTTGTAACGGCAGCCCAGAGCGCTCCCATGCAGGCTGCCTATTTGTTCATGGAGTTTAATTGATAAGCAAATGTCAGGTTTGTTTGTTTTTTAATTATTTCTCGGTTCAAGCCGTCAAAAAGTTCTGGAACAGAGGAGACAGCACCTCTTCGGAAAGGAAAAGGCCAGCTTCATATCTGTGTGATAAATTTACTGCAAATAATGCATGTGTTTGAAATAAGTGATCTCTCTAGAAGGTCTAAGAGTGTCTTTCCTGAAAACAAGTAGGAAAACACATTTTATGAGTTGTTAAATTCCTTCAAGTTCAGAGCAATAGAAGAGTTGAGGACATCAGCGCAAATATTTCTATGTCCACGTCTGAAAACAAACACGATTTGAGTGATTAACCGTTTCAGCCAACAGGAAAGATAATACTCTTCAAACCTTAAAGAATTAAAAGTATCTAAATCTGCGCTGCACGGGAAAACGAAGTGTACACAGCTTACTGAAAGTGCAGCAAAATGCTGGGAGACAGACAGCTCCCTTGGCTGCTGTCCTCCCTTCTGTGATTATGGATTGCTAATCTTGAGCGGCAGCGTGGTGCTTATTTGTGCTTTCCATCCAGAAGATCTCAGAATATCTGGGAAACTTCACCGAGTTACTGGGAGCATATATATAGCTGAGGGGTCATTACTGCTGAGCCGGGCTATTCCCTCCTTACAGATGCTTTATCTTTGTCTCTTATACAAAACATATATTACAAAAAGGAGGAAACTCCATGAACATATCACGGTTCCAGATAACTAGGTTTTCTGTTACAGACTTCACCCACACTGGCGGGTGTAAGCACCCGTCATCCCAAGTGGAAGAGAGCTATAAAGACAATTAAGTCTCTCCTCTCAAACCACTGGCAGAGACGAGGCTTCCCTGAGTTTCAAACAATCAGCGTGGGGGAGCCTTATGGAACATCATTCTGGGATGTGCAGAGAAATGCGAGACAGCGCATGTAAATACACAAAAAGAAGAAAGCTGCAAGGCTGCCTGGGTAGAATTACGGGGCACAGGTTGAGCCCGGGACTTCGTGTTACAGGAAAACCAGATAAGGGTTAGGTATGGTCTCAAGTCCATCCTTATTTTCTCTTAATTTCTTGCAGAAAGCCAATTCCTTCAGGGGGATAACCCAGGCAAAAATCTCTAATACAAAATTAGAAGTATAAAATCTCTTATTTTGGGTAACTAGTCCTGCCCCAAAAGGCAATATTTTTAATAAAGAGAACCTCTCCAAACCTGGTTGTTTACTTATGTTGCTGCTACACTGGATCTGGGAGTTTCTACACAAGACGACAGGCAAGCCTGATAAACTTTTCTAAGTATTTAAAGGAATACTATTCAATTCCCGGGTGCTAAAATAGCATCACTATTAAAGTCTAAATGCTAGAACACTAATAACCATTTTCTGCAGGAAAATGTAGAAGAATATTAACTAGACAAAATCGGTTCACACCAGAATTTTACCACATTAAGATTGGTGCTCTGTGCCAAACCAACCAACCATCCCCATGCAAATGTTTCTTTTGCAAGGGCCGCACTGGCCATTGTATCTTTCTACGCAGATATAATGGATGTATTTATTTTTGAAATGGTACATTTTGAATGTTACATTTCCAACATGATGGAAACTTTTAATCAACCTTTATTTGTAAACAAGCCCAGCAACTTCCTGAGAATCTGGCTACACTGAAATAATGGTGCAATTATAATCATATTTAATTTATGATGAAAGCCAAAAAAGCCACTTTCGCTCTTCGAATTTCCAGTACTTTTGTTACTTGCTGTAAGCCAGTCCACAGAGTGACAGGGTTTATTTTCTCTTTGTTTGTTTTCAGAAAGTAACCAACAAACTAAACTCTAGTATTAAATCTCATCCAGCCTGTGACAGCAATGACATATGTCAGCACTGACTGAAAGAGAAAAGTCATTGACCACAAAAACAAAAAGACATTTTTCCCAGAAGGAAATTTTTTTTCTTCATAAGGGCAAGTCACTTATATAAAAAATAGGAGAAAATTATTAATATCATTTGACCCAAAATGAACGCGTGCAGCTGCAACAAGACTTCAACGAAATTTAAGGCGCCAGTCAGAGCCTTTTACCTCCAGCCTGCTGATAGCTGAGCATAAGCAACATGAATAAAGGTGCTCAGCGTTGTTCCTGTCCTCACTTTAACTCAGGCACAGACTAGTAGAGGTATACGTATCTTCAGAAATATTTTTTTTTTCTAATGCACAAACACACTTCACAGTAAAATATCTAGTTCCATTTTTTTAATGTTTTAAAATGGATTTTAGACAAATAATGGCAATGCACAGTTATTGTCCTGATTTTCTCCCAGAGGTTCTCCCACTGATGTAAGGGCTCAGAAAATAAAGCAAATATGCTGGATAAATGAGAGTCAGAAATCAACAGTGGGAAGAGAGGGAGATAGTGAAAAACCATTTCCTGATGGAAGATAGCTACAGAGCTCAGCATTTTTATCAGTGTTTGACTAATGGAACTTCAAAATTGGGCAAAGTAGGAAGGGAAACAGATCAAGGCCAAACACTAACACTAAAAAGGATGCTTGCAAAAAAACACTGAGCTGTCAGACACCACGCAGCTCCCAGCCACTTAGAAATGACCGAACTATGCACACTTTGCTGCTCTTAGAGTCACACCCCACCCACTACCCATTCAAAATTAATATAAACCCTTCTATTGTGCTTTGATATGGAAAACGTACATACAGGTTTTAGTCTCATCTCCCAGAACAGACAACGCTTATCGTTATTAAGCGACTGGTTGGTTTTTGTGCAGCATATCAACGCCACCCATCAGGGAAGCAATAGCATGGGATAACACCTACGAGGTGTCTCCTCGGGAGCCTGGGTACCACTGACCGAGGCAGAGTGAGGCAGCGCAAAGGAAGTTTTTGGCTAGGAGGGTAAGTTTTGCAAGAGAGAAACAAGATTTTGTGTTCTTAAAACTGTTTCTTAATTCAGCAGTTCTAAAGTCAGTCAATTTAATTTCATTAATTTCATACTCCCATGGGACTAACTTGGCCCATCCCATACTACTCCTCATCTAACCCCTCTCCCATGGTTTCAGCAGTTGTGGTGGCATCCACCTGCCCTCCACAGCTGCCACTGCAGAGGGAAATCGCTTCCCACTCCCCATCTCATTTCTAATACTTAAACAAAAATATCTTTCTCCTTTGAACATCTGTTCCCCCTTTCTCCCAATTACTCCTTTCATTAATATTAAAATAAACATTTAAGAAACTGTCTTAACTACAGTCTTATTTTAACTATAGCAGTATCAGAATTGAAAAATAGCCAGCTCACTCATTAGTATTTCTAGTTTTTAAAAAAGAGACCTGATAAACCACGCACTTACCAGGCACAGCCCCACAGCAACTGCACCCTTTAGGAACACAAACCTTTTGCTGAATGGGAAAAGGACCAGTGCCAGTAGAAACAGCCTGCAGAGGGTTGTCACCTGCGACCAGGGCCAGCCCTGAGACCTTCTGCACCCACGGACTCAGGGGACCACCCTGGGGGGCTGTGCCTGTTCTACAGTCTTTGAGATGTGGTCCTTAACCAGAAGGGCCAGTGATGACTTACAGGCCTAATGAGAAGCACAGCAGCAAACACAGCACTGAATTTTAAAGCAGATAAATCTGAGTGCTGTGATAACATTGCTAAATCACCTCTTAAAGCACCACTATTCCTCTGCTGGGCTCTCCATCCCTAAATTGGTATGACTGGGGAGCCTAGGATGCTTCCAAAATGCTTTGATTGTCTTCAGTTTTCCCTTTTCTTCCCTCACATAGCTCTTCCCTCTTACTGAGCCGATAGAATAATGAGGAGACTGTTCTTGGGTTTTGAAGCTGAGTGAGTAAATGACATTCCTATTCATTATTTATCTGCTTTGAAATTCTCATGAATGCCACCAGTGATAATCACCTAATTTCTATCAATTTATTTCTAGATCATCATCACATTAAAAAGTGTAGTGTAGGTAGCAGCTCAATCCAATATTTATGAAGTGATTTTTTTTTTTAATGAATATATAGAGACTCAGTGTAATTACAACTAGAGCTATTCTTTGAAATTCCAAACTGGGGATACACTGAATAGAAATACATCTTAGTTTGTTGGAGCTTACACAATTGCTTGAAAACATCATAATCTTTCAAAAAAAAAAAAAGCCTACAGCAGATATAGTCACATTATGCTATACAGAATTAGATCTACATAAAAGGTTACTCCATCTAGTAAGTTCTGCTATTTCTGCTCAGCAATGTAGTCGTGTACTAACCATTACTGTCAGCACCCATCTGGGATGAGATAACGGCAACCCCTCCAACAGCCGTATACCGCAGGCAGAGGCTTTAGAGGTGACTGCAGAGAGTTCAAGTCCATGCACAACTGAGCAGTTAGGTCGGGGGGGAGCCTCGTATCAGCTTAGCACAGCAGAAAGTCGGGCAGCTGTCACCTGGACTGTCCAAGAGGTCTTCAAGGCAAGCCTTAGGCAGAGCTCGCTGGAGTGGCCTGTGCTGGTGGTGCCGAATGGGTGAATAGTGTCAGACCTTTAATTGGATTAAACTTTGCTGGGAAGCTTTTCTGTGTTGAACCATGTGGCACATCACCTGCTGCAATTAGAGGGTGTCCATTCACAGCAGTGTCAAAAATAGCCTGGGGAATTCATGGACTTCAGGATTTTTAAAACTTCCAGTAGAAAGTAAGGAAGACAGTGCCTTCCATGTTGGATTTTATTAGACGTCCCGGATAACTCCATCACATTCAGCAGGTTTTGGACTATCGAACCTCATTGCTTTCATGTGCCTATTTTACAGGACTTTGTTATAGGTCATTGAACAAATATGTACAATTTGGGATGCTTTGGTAAAATAAAGGGCAGTAACTAAAACTGACACATTTTAGACTGCCGTTACTGATAATGGATGATAATGAGCTCTATTGTTATTGTACTGTTAACATTTAGAAAAATGAAAAACAGTGCAAATCCAAATGAATAGCAGTGTTTAGTGATTGCCATGACAACAAGCTATACATCTTGCTCAAATCAAAGAGTAGAAATTGTATATGACTGCAGATTAAAAAACAAATTATACTTCTTACTACAGCCTCTTCCAGTGCCATTGGTCTGTATAATCCATATTTTTTTCAGATTTTAAGAGTCGCCACAGATCCTCAGGTCTTCTGTAGAAAGTTGGAGGTCACAGTGCACTTTAATTGACATGTTGAACAAAAAGGGCTCGACTGCTCCTCCAGTGGACACATTACAACTGTCTGTTTGCATTGAATGAATTTTTAACGACTCCCACGCAGGACATTCACAGCTCTGTTCCAGCCACCTCCATTTGCCAGTTGCAAGTTTAGTCCATAACAGCCTCTAGATCTCCTCTGGGAGCCCAGGGCACCTCCGTGCACTGGCTCATGTTAGAGAGAAACCTAAAAGCCTACTTTTAGTTCTGGGTAAGGGCCAAAGCCAGGACTTTCAAAACCTGTTGAACCTCTCGTGAAGTTTTGACTTGCAGCCTTTGATACAACGCACCATTCAGTGATCTAATGCCAGCATCAACCAAAAAACCACGTTATTTATCTTCTGAATCTGTACAGCCAAAAGTATCTTATTAAGACAGGTGACTAAAAGATTTTAGGCCAGCTTATACTGAAATTGTGCAAGATGATTTATGAGATTTTAATGCTATCGAATTTGAACTCTGATTCAACCACAGATGTGCGGCAAAAGCTGATGTATATCTGAATGCCGACAGCTCTCTTCTACAATATATCTACTCCCTACACTGTCCCAGCTATTCCCTAACCCAATTTAGCCAGCCGTGATCAACAGCAGACCCGGGCAGTTGTGAGTTATTTTCCTCCAAATCTGACAAACTTTATTCTGACTCAGGCTGATCTTCACTCCAAAATAGGGAAAAGGAAAGCAGCCAAGCCGAGGAGAGGGGGAGGAGGAGGAAAGGGAGGAGCAGGCAATTGCTTTGCCTTTGGAAAGAAGAGCAAAAGGAAGCTCAGATGTCAGGGTCCCAGGCAGAACTAGTATCCCATTTTTTATCTTTTCTTCCCCATTGAATTCAGTCACACAGGCCTTGGGATAACGGCAGAGCAGAAAGAATGGGCGCAGCGTTCATTTGGCATGAATACATAAGTAGTGAATAATTACACTAAAGATTTTATTTTGGCAGGCACAGCCACCGCCCTTGAAGAGGATGATCAAAAATCCTGGTGATGAGCATAGAAAAGGATCTAAAGGGGAAATTTCCACCCAAAGAAAGCCCCAGCCTGTGTCAGGATCAAACGGAAGGGACATTGCAGTCCTTATTTGATGACTTGCTCTTTTCTCTTCCCCTCTGAGCACATTACAAGAGTAAATCCTCCCTCTCTCGGAGTCATTTGTGTAAGAAAATAGCCGTGCCCAGCTCTGCAGTCACTCAGTGTTAAAACCCAGGACTGCTGTGAGCTGGCTCCCTGACTGGATGTAATCTGGTAGCTATTAGCAAGAGAAATGAACTAGAAAATAGCCATAATAAGCACATGACCGAAAATAAAGTATAAAAAGGAGAATCCATCCCAATGGGAAGGCAAGGAGCGCACGCTCCTTAAAAACCCTGCAGCAGGCACAGTGCTTGCTTTCTGGAGTTTTTGGGCATTAAGGATAATGTTAGGAAAACAGTACAGAAGTTTGTAGTTTGGCTCTCTTTTCTTTCATACCTGCCAGTCACTCTCCTCCTCGCGCCACATGGATGTCAGCCAGGCCCCTTACAAAACCCTTTAAGGCTTTGCAACACACTTTTCTTGTCTAAATGCCAAAGCTACTGCCTACGTTCAGCATTTGCTTCCTTTGGAGACCAGTTCTTCCAGGGGCTGAGTGCCCTCGGTCTTTACAGGGCTGTTTTATTGCATATGAAGTGGCATGGAAGAGTCGCTCGTGTTCCCTTTCTGCCTGTGGGACCACACAAAGGGTTTGTGAGGCAGCTGAGGTCTTCCCTTGACGGGCCATATTGTTCTCACCAAAGTTATAGGAATTTGTGCTTGTAGGTCTGGTGGTCCCAGGGTCAGCACCCAAGCCGGTGTGATTGCAGCTGCGTTTTGGGCCAGTGTCTTCTAGAAGGATGGGTGGTAGAAAGCAACTATACAAAGGAAAAGAAAACGAAGAAAGGGCTATCAGAAAGAAAATACCTGAGCAGAGCACAGTGACAAGGAGGCCAGTATCAAGTTGCAGGAGCACAGAGAAATGTCTTCTCCAATCTTTGAGGTGGTGGCGGAAGGAGAGGCCATGATAAGAAGCTGGAGATGGATCTCAGGAGAGCACATAAAATTAAATTTCCTATTTCTCAAGTGTGAATATAAGCAAATCCCACTCAAACAGGGCTCATGCCAGGTATTCAGCAGGAGCCCTGCAGAGGCACAAAACTGTGTTGAACAGCAGGTTGAAGTGTTTGACCCTAACGTTCCCTATGGCCACAAGGGATGTGGGGAAGCAGGAGGTGCAGCACAGGCAGGACGGTGCTTTCCCTACGCTGCCCCACAAAATGGACCACTCACTGCAGTCTTGTTGCCATAACAACCATAAGAAAGGTCCATAAATAGAATATCTTCTGCCAGCAGGATATCATATTGGCAGCTTCTTACAATGCACCTGCTCCTTAAATATATATACGCATATATATACACTCAGAATATGTATAAATGAATATGTCTATACTCATAAAAGAACTATAGTCAGAGGCATGTACAACTGCGTGACTAACCAAGCTATGACGATGGCCACTCAGAGTTTTGTAGCAACCACGGAAAGAAAGATCAGGTCCTCCGCTTCTCCTCTGTGCGAAGGAAGACTTTTTTTTAAGGTATGTGGCCTAGGAGACCTGCGTAAGTCCTGCCAACTCTATCTAGAGAGAATATGCCAGAACTTGCTTCCTCTCTTGTTCAAGTATCCAAAAAGATAGAGAGGAAGGGCTGTCCCACTTATTTGTAAACACACAAAAAAATAATCAGACCACTCAGATAAGAAAGCAATTTCACTAGCAAGAAAGCAGCAGGGGATTCTTCATGGTACATGCAGTTCCCAGACACAAATAGAATTGATTGCTGTACGATGCAAGGGACCTTTACCACATCCTTTCAGCGAATATCAGCATCTTAAACCTTCTGTGACAACTCAGGGTTTTAGTTAAAGACATGTATTACAGAAATCACATTACTATTATTGGTTTTTTGGTTGGTTTTTTTTTTTTTTTTTTTTTTTTAACTTTAACACTTCAGTTGTCACAGCAGCAAGGCACTTTTAAACTACACTCCCCCGATAATCATAATAGGTACATCCAGTCATTGCCATCAGTGTTCCCTGAAAGGAAGCGAATACCGCAATTCAAATCCCTTCCAACATAAATGTCAGTCATTGTTTTCAAATATTACATATTGCCAGCAATAATAATACCTCTGCCTTCCACTGCCCAGAGTAAGTCACATCACCAGAGCTCCCTGCAGCCCCTTCACTTGCATATCTGACATGCACACTCCAGAGGCAGCAAAATAACCTACACCGTCACCAAATCACTTTATGTGTAATAAACCCCATCCATCTGTCCTCTCGTGCTCACCATCCAAGGACAAAACACCACTTCAGAAACCTCTGTGTAACATCCAGGTACTCCACAATCTAGTCAGCCTAACATGCCCCTTAATAATAATGTTCCCAATTTTAGAGACAGGGATGGCAGACACAGAGCCCAACTCGTCCGAGGCACGCAGAAGCCTGTGGCAGGATGGGGCTCTGCGAGGATCAAGTCCCAGGACTAGTGCCCTGGTAAGGAAACCACACATGCAGTAGTTTGCAAATCTGGGACCACGATGGCTTGTTAAAGGATGGTGTCAGCTTTCATAGTCAAGAAATTAGCAATGAAAATAGTTTTATACAAAAAATTCAGGGGGAAATGGATAAGCAAATTAAAAATTTGTGCTGCAGGCCAAGCTATACAGGCTCAGCTCAAAGTTCAGGGCTTTCCTATCAAGGTTACTCTCCTATCCCAAATCTGGGGGTTGTCTGATGGCTCTATCAAAATCCAGTAAAAACTCTCAAGGAACACTTCATCTTCTTGTCTGTTTGAAATTACTTCATTAGGTGAAGGAAAACAGTGCCATTGGTCCCCTCTCCCCCCAGCTTTCTCTCACAAATGTAAAACCATCTCTTGGACAGCAAGGTCCTCTATTGCTGTGGTTTACTGTGGAGACAAGTGTCTCAACCCCGACGACACAGAGGAGGAAACCGAGGCATGAAGACATGGCATGTCTGACGCAAGGTCACCCAGTGACAAAGTCATGAATAATACCCAGGCCTATTGACCACCTATGTTTTACCCACTAGACCATATTGCTTACCAGCAAAACCCATATCCTAACTGGGATTATAATGAACTCTACTATGATTAATAACTTCCTCCTCCAGAGTCCCCAGGTCTCACCTGCACCAGATAATACACTGAGATAAATGAAGATAAAGAAAAAGCTTCCCAAGAACCTGATTACATCCCTATTATTTACTCCTGGACTCCTGCAGCTGTTTTAATCCTACTGATGTTGGGCTAAATTTCAAAACAAACAACATGGTGCATTTTCCACCACCACTGAATGTAATTAATGGATACAATTAGTCAGCAAAAGATAAAATCCCCTGGCAGAAAGTCCATAGCAATGTGAATTTTTGCTCTATTTTTTCAAAGTATTTTATTTACTTGGTTTCTTTGGCTTTGTTTTTCATTCATCATAATCTTTTTATCCTCTGAAATCTATACTGATTTTATTTCAAACTCTGCTCTTAATCTTATCTAATAAATGTAGATGTTAGACCATTTCATATTCCAGTTGCCTGGGAAGTTGACAAAACCAGCTTTTTAAAATCTCATTTTTCATTTAAATATTTTTCAAATTATGTTTTCAGCACATTCAGTCATCTTGTTTACCTTATTCTGAATCTAAATAAACGTGCATCATGACAAACCCCTGTGACTATAGGGCAGTAGATACTCAAGTTTAACCTGCAAAGAGCCGATTCCCAGACTTTATGCATCTGATTTGGAACCTGTACGGCATCCAAATGAGGGTACAATATTGGCACGATAAGGTACCTCATTTGTGTGTCCAGTTCCTCTGGATGCATACAAATAGCTTTTTATTTTTTACCCACAGCAACACCATTTGTGCTTACAGTCCCATTAACTCTGCTTGCCGATTAAGCAAGAAATTATGTATACGTTTTACTGACAAATTGCATGAAAAATAGGGTACATGTATATAAGGAATGAAGATTAATACACATGAAAAATCCGAACCCTCATTTTTCAAGCAGTTGCAAGTTGCATAGATATTTATCAGTAACCTCTGCCTCACCTATAAAGCCAACTGAAGTCAAGGGAGTGGAAAGCATGTAAAGCAACAGCACAACCTTCTTTCTATGTACTCAGAGATTTTCATCCCAAAGGTTGCAGAAGAGCTTTTCCAAGATACATAATGTGAGATAAATCAATGCATCTCTAAAATGAGACTACCTCTGGGCTGAAATTTGATAAATTTTCATAAGAGAAACTTAGAAAGTATGGGCAGAATACGTTGTACATTAAAATTGCAATGAAATATATTGCTAGGACATAAGGTTAATATCATAGGTCTTCCAAAAGGCACTTCCATTGCCACAAAAACCTCATAAGGTCCAGATACATTTAAAACCTCAGCTTTAAATTAGAGCTAAAACAGCTCATTAGCAGGAGCGCGTGGTTCGGTGTTTACTGGCGGGCAATCTCTCCTTGTCTCTGTGGAAGGGCTGCAGGATCCTGCCTTGATTCTCCTGCACTTCTAATCAACACAACTTCTTGATTAGGGGTTAGGTAAAGGGAAAAACTTAGCTGGCAACTGACTCTTGGGTGAAAGATTGGTAAAGTAACGGGAAATTATTATCCCACATCATAAAATAACATTTTTGCTAACAGATAATTCTTTGATTCTTCAAAATAAAAGTTTGCATTTGGGGGCTGAAACAACTCCACAGCATTTCAGGGACACAAGCAGCAAAATTACGAGCCACTTGGTAGTGACCATTTTAGCTAAACAAGTTTTCTGCTGGTCATCTAGTAAGAAATAAGAAGCTTCATCGAGAGGTCTCCTCAAAATAGTATGGTACAAACTTGCCCTCTGCAGTTAATCTGCTGCAACAAACTCCTCCTTTCTAACTGACGTCAGGAGTGCCTTTCCCATGTGAGAAATGAATTCTTGCTATCGCTGTGGTGATCAATCTCTTTACCAATGATTCTTCCTTCATAGACCTTCAGGCTGATTTGAAAAGCTTACACCTCATTTCATATCAATCAATAGAGATGAAAGGCAAAGTTCAAAAAAGCTACTTAAGGAATATATATTATATACACCAAGTAAGTGGGTTAAATAATATATTTATCAACAAAAATTCTTGTAGAGAAAAAAAAAATCATGGTCAAAGTTCGTATAACAGTGGGATAAAGTTTTCCCTGAGTAATAATAGATACATGAACTGAAAATGGTGATAAAAAACACAGTGTGGGTAACCGCTATCAGACCACAAACAGCTCTCAAACTACAGGTCATAGCTTGGAAAAAACACAGATCAACATTAGTAACAAGTAAAACCAATGTCAGGTTTTGATTTTGCAAAACCACTAGTAATCAGACCAAGAGTTCTTTTCAACTCAGACCCCAAAGTTCAAAAAAATATTCTAATATTGATTTGTCTCTAAACATCTCATTTGGAACAGAAACCCTAACAGAAGAAAGCTGAGTACATGAAACCATAAAAATAAAGGAAATTTTCTTTAAAGAAAAAGTTTTAACTCTTACCAAAATGAAGACAACAAAAAAAACCCAGAGGAACACAACCATGAGACAATTGTTCTTTTAGACCTAAATTAACATGTGAAAAATTAAAAGTCTTGTTGCACCAACTAATTATAAAACATGTGGCTTTAGCTGCCTCTTACTTTGATCCTAGACTTTAAACCAGCCCACACGATATCCACCTGTGGTCTTCACACTGGCATTCCACGCTTTGATCAGAAATGGCCCTGGAACCTCTGCAGTGCTGAGAAAACACCAACTTGGATGAAAGCTACGTCATCCCATGCATGTTTTGTACATATAAAAATGCACAGTGGAACTACCACTTGCTCAGCCTAATATTTGAGGGACATTTTGAATATATAGATATATACAATCACCCTTGGTCAACAGCCAGGAACAGTTGGGGTTCATAGGGATGAACTGCAGAGCAGAGCTGCAGTCTTGAAGTCTGCATACATGGAGAAATGCACAGTGCTGTTACCCATAGTACATGCAAGAATAACCAGGGTCCATCCCCAAACATCCACAGCCATCCCCAAACCATATTTCACAAACCTGAACGCAACACTTGCTATGCAGTAAGTGGCTGCTCTCTTTGTACGTGACGTGCTGTAGGTGACTTAGTTGTTATATCCTTTCCACATCATCTCTACAGCTTTATTTTGAAGGTATTTTTGCCCTAAAAGAAATCGGTTTTAATGTAAAATGACTCCATAGCATTTTGCAGTTGAAATGTGCTTCTGCATACTTTGTTTTGAAGAGAGAGAATAAAATCAAAGAAACACTTATTTCTGTAACACAAGTCTGTAACAGCAAAAGTCAGCTGTAATTTAATTAGCAGCTATGGCAGATTAGAAGATTTGTGATTCCTTCAATAAAGAGAGATTTTTTAGGAGCAATTAACACAAGACCAGATGTGAAGCCTTGAAATTCAGAGAGAACAAAGGTGGGAGGTGGGGATGAAAATAAAGATGCAGGAATTGGAAACAAATAAGGTTTTTTTTAATTTTTATCACGGTTCTTGCTTGGGGCCAGACAGGTTACCACTATAAGCAGATCAAATGCCTAAAACTGGTCTAAAGCTTCCTCATGTGCAGAATGTAATTCCTGTTATCAGTGTCCCTCCATTTAGAGCAAAGCTGTTTATTCATTAAAAAAAAATTTACTGGTAGCAGAATTATCTTTGGGCGTTCATGAACTTTTATTATTTGTTGCATTTAATAAGCACAGAGAAAGAAAAAGGTCATTTCTTGACTGGAATAGCTTGTAGGCTAATATATCAGCAAGACACAGAAGCTGAAGATAAAGACAAGCCACGTTTTGTTGCTGTATTTGATTGTTTTCTTTATGGCTTAATAGTGTAGATTAAAAGAGAGCTTAAATGTTAGCATATCTGACAAGATGGTAAATTCAAAACAATAAGGAAGCAAACAAAATGATTCATGCGGAATTTTGAAATATCTCAAAATATGTCAGCCACCAGATGTCACAAAACCTGCAAGTGATGATACGCTGAAATGAGAGAAGGGTACGGCTCTGGCAATAGCACCCAACCACACGGCATGTCAGGAAACTTTCTTATTAATCTCCATAAATCTTAGAGTCTTGGAATGAAAGGAATAAAACACACTTAAGACAAAACAAACTTAGATTTTCTCTGCCATCATCTACCTCAAAGTGGAAATAACGTATTCAAAACCAGCGTCTTGAGCATGACAGAAAATACAGGCCACCTGTGCACTAAAAAAGAGCATTTAAAAAAAATATGTGGCCAATCTGATCTTACATAGGCACAGAGAAGGTCAATATGTTTACCATCGCTCACAAATTCTACAGATCCAAGAAGTTACTTAAACTGCCAACAGCACAAATTCCCAAACATTTATTTTATTCACACACATATATACATACTTCTTTTATTTTTTTTTTTTTTTAAATGCTCACTGTATCCTCCATGCAACAAATCCTATGTGAAAGACACCATTCAGAATAACTAGAAAGTACTATATCCATTGGTTTTGCCAAACCCATCATCATGTCCTTATGGAAACACAGAAAATATGTATGAATTGATTTTTTCACATCCTGATGCTGATAGCAAAATCCTTAGTCTAAGAAGTGATACTCAGTAAAGAACTTGACGAAACCTGACTCTCAATATTAGTTCCACAAAAAACATTTGAAATTTTAACCGAAATAAAGATTAAACCTTATTCTATACAATAATAGATCTGTTTCACCTGCTGTAAAAAAATGTGCATTTCCCCAACTAAAATAGCAATGTAAATCAAGAACATCTATTGAGGGGGAGAGCGCAATAGGTATGAGAGAGAGAAAAAGTGATTCCTAACATTCTGCATCCAAAGAAAAATTCATTCAGAGCAATAAATAACTTTGCTTTGTTACTATAAACCCCTGTTGCTGCTGTGTGATGCAGTAATCTCCAAGAACTGCAACAATATGAAAGAAAACACATACTGAATTTGCCCAAGGAGTAGCAATTTATAACCTCTGATAACACTGTTCTACACTGGATTGCTTTTATTTACTTCCTTTCTCTTTTAAAAATTAAATGCTGGACAATAGAGCTACCCACTGCCTGTAACAAAACCTTGTATACTGTGTGTCAGATGTGAAAGGTCAGTATTTATACTATTATATTGCACAACCCATTAATCATCATTTTTCATCTTCACCTAATCCCACTGCAGAATGTTATTGTTGTACAAAGTGCTTAGAAATTAATAAAAGAGGTGGTCGGAGTAACCCTGTTTTATCTGCCTGAAAACTGTACCGAGATTTAATATTATCATTTGTGTTTTGCACTGTGACAAGACAGACAGGGACACCTATGTTCGCTACTAATCGAAAGCCTAACATTAGAGAATAAACTATTCTAAGCAAAACAGAATACATGGATTACTATTGCCTCCCTAATTTAGAAGGAAATAGGCCGTTGCTGGAGGGAAACAGTACCTGTAACTGCAGTAACTCACATCTTCAGTACATCGCCTTTAAATGTGTTCACAGGTACAATCTGAGTCAGAGCCAAGGGCTGTGAGATGCTCACATCGGGGACGTGCATATGCAAAGTCCCAGGATACATTTATGGCTCAGGTTGTTCACAACAGCATTAAAGTCACTTCAGGAGATGCAATTGGAGAGCAGAGCCAGGAGGGAGGAACTGGAATTGCTTATTCCAGCAACACCAAATCCTTAGATTGACTTAAGCCAATGTTTTCCCCACCATATAAAGGTCCAAATCCAAGGTTGCTTACACACAATGGTCCTACAGGATTAGCATGTTTTGAAGCCTGGAGGCAAAAGGGCCACAGTCCAGGGTTGAGACTTCAAATGCACAACGATTAGAGCTAAAGCCTTAAATGCTGACCTGCACACAACACATAAATGGCCCTTTGATTAGTAGTACTTGGGTAGCACAAGTGACACGGTCAACACCAGGCCATGCTTTCTTTAGTCTTATTAGCCTGGAGGTCAGAAAGCTGTGGGAGATGCAAGGCCCAGAAGGTGCTCTGACTGAAGCTAATTTAGTCAAAAATAAGGCAGCAAAGGGTGTAAGCAGGCATTTAACCTATGCATGAGAGAGCCCCAGTGAATAAATTCTGCATTTAAGACTTTTGAACACTTATAAAGGCCCTGGAAGAGCACTATTCCATCTGACTCTGGATTTATACAGTTGGTTTGCAGTGACCGAGGAGCTCTGAGGAAGCGCTGCATCCAGGCAGCGATGCAGCAGGATGCTTGCTGACAGCGCAGCCTTTGGCATGGGGGTGCAGCAGAGTGACTTCAAAATGTTATGGCAAGAGTTGTGTTCAAATTAATTAAGCTAATTAAAGATCAACAGTGAGAAAGGTTAATTTAAAAAAAAAAGAGTAAGACTGATTTTCAACCGCTTTGACCTTGATTGTTAATGAAGTGCAAATCCTCTCACTAGGAAATGTGGTTGCTTGGTGGAAGCATGATAGTCTGCAACTGAACCTGCAAAGCAGCCATATACATCCTATTTATTTTCTTCTGGTCGAGAATGCAATAAGGGAAATATGGGACTTCTAATTTGAAGCAGCTTGTGACATATAGAAAGGAAACAGAAGTGGTTTTTCAGTCAGATCACCCACTATGTCCAAAATAACAATCCACCCTATCCACTCTGACAAAATTACACATAATAGAACTAAAACTGTGCTGAGAAAAATAGTCTGTTAAGCTTCCCATTCCTCTGAGGCCTGAAGTCTATTTTTAATGTTGAGAACTAAAGTTACATACGCACCACCGAAGCCTGCCTTGCCTCAGCCAATTGAGAGAAGCAGCCTCCAAAGCATTAATAATTTATCTGATTTAGTTTAGCTGGCATATTTCAGCAACCAAACTCTCCTGCAAGGAAAGAGAGAGGAGTTATTTCAGAAGGAGCTTTCCTCCTTCACAGCATGTTCTTTTTCTTTTTACTTTCTTTCTTTTCCATGTATTTATTGGCGATGAAAAGCCTTCACAGGCAGTCTAGGAGAAAAAAGGTCTCCATATAGCATCAGAGTAGGAAAAGCAGAGGCATCAGTAAGACAAAATTTCCATGTCGACCATGATCCACCAATCCAATCTAGTTCTGGTGGAAAGCAGATAATTCTGTGTTCCTTGATAGTCATTGTGAGAAGTTATCCCTGGCATAGGAAGAGTAGCAAAGACCTTTGGTTGCCGCGTCTCCTCTTTCCCTGCAGTCTTAAAGATGAACAAAACTTAGATGCAACTCGCATGCAGAACATCCCACTGTTTTTTGTATTATATGAGCCACGTACAGCTTCAAAAGGAAAGTCTCTGTTGCCTTGCCACACCAGCACTTCATTAACCAAGTCCTGCATTTATGTACATTCATTTTACTTTCAAAATATTTTCTAGAAAATGGGAATGAATTAAACCACTGGCTGTCTCTAGGTTTATTCACTGTATCGATTGCTCTGGAGATGAGTGGGAGTAATTATTCTGAAAAGGTTCATTCTCAAGAGTGAACATGGAGGGTGCTAAATGTATTCAAACTGGTGAATAACATACAGCTGAAAGTGAGAAAAGATGCAACTATGCGTGAATGAAAAGGAAAGTACACAGAGGAGTGAGGTCTGCAGCACTGATTTTTGATGACCATGACAGCGTAAAGGAAAAGCTGAGAATGTCCCGAATCAGAGATTTCTCTCTTCTGACTAAGCAGATGACATCAAAAAGGACCAGGTCTTTCTAGACAGACCTGTTCCCTTCCGTGTAATGACTTTGGCAGGGAAAGAGTTGCAGTTAGTTATTTTTACACAGTGCCCTGGACACCAAAGACTTGCCTCTCCCACAGCTGTGGCTCCCTGGTGTCCCCTTCTTCATCTTTCCTGACCATGGGGCTTCAAAGGGCATTTGCTACCAAGGATAACCTGTGCCTCTACTACCAGTGCCCTTGGAGGACTCGTAGCAAGGAGGACATTGCTGCAAGTTTCTAACCAGGCTGTTGAAGATGGTGCAGCTTGTAGCACTCTGTGCACAGCTACATCTACTACTCATTCAGATTTTGAACAAAACCAGGACTAACGCAACCACCGTGCCTAGGGAAGTCCCATCCCCACCCACAGCCTCCTGCAGGAGAAAGGACAGCATCTTCAAGACTCATGTGGCTAGGCAGGAAACACGATCTACTGCCTAAAAGAATTGGTCCCAATTTAGTAGCAATATTAGGTTTCTCAATATTTTGCAACTAACAGAAGTCCTGTGAGACCCACAATTACATTTTATATCATTGTTAAAAGTGTATATGTCAAAACCTGAGAAAGATAGATTATAATCCATGGATATTAATCATCCAAGCATCTGGGGACTCAAAGCTCTGCAAAAGAAAGGACACAATGTCTGACAATATACCTCCAAGAGAAAATGCATAGTCTGAGACAGGCTGGGATTTCACCAAGAGCAGCTGCACCTCACAAATAAAAGAGTTAGGACTTTGTGCTTTCTGTTCCTTGCTTATATATATAAGCTATAGCTTGCTTAACAGATGGAAAAAAAATCCATAAATTAGGCTTTACTGGCATTAATTTGTTGGCAATTTTTCATTTGCATGAAACAAACCTTAAGTCATTTGTGTTCATTAAAAAAACCAAGACCTTTCAGCATGTTGAACTTCACCCTCTCATGGAACAGGTCATTTATTGAATCATTATTGAATTATCCTTCAATAATTAAGTCTCTTCTATATACCAATTATTCATTTGAGTAGGTCTTAAAATATTACAGAAAGAGCATTAGCGATCAGTTTTAGAAAAGCCATTTATTCTAAAAAAATGGAATATCATTTGTCCTTCCCAATTTGTTATTCTGGCCCACAATAACACACAGTCCTTAGGTACTACTGGATCAAACACGGAATGGCTTGGAAATATTTGCTCACTCACACAGAGCAGGACACCTTCTCTTTTTTCAGAAAATTCAACCGTTAACCAGAGTGCTCATTTTCCCAGTTTTTGCAACTATTTGTGCCACGCTAATAGCAAGTGAATAGCCAGATCTGTCGAACCCATGTAGGTCATCACCTGAATATCTTGTGATCAAATAAACCACAGAAGGGATTTTTTTTCCAAATATAATTAACAAATCGCCTAGGTTAGCTCATTGTGAGGCATTTAAGTGGCTTGGAGCAAAACCAAGAAGGAAATTATACATAAGAAAAGCAGGACCAATTTCAAATCATAGAGAGATCCTGTAAGCTTTCTGGGAAGAGATTTCCCCTTGGAAGTGTGGCATAGATCAGTCGCCCCACGGCACCCACCAACCTGAGCACTGCGCAGGGGTTGGAGTCAGTCTTGCGATAAAAGTGGAATATGCTAGAGCATGAAGTAAAGAACCATAGTTTTCCCTTTGAATTTAAATAGATTTTCCTTCTCACAAAGTTTCCTCCTGCGCACGACACAGCGGCGTGTGAGCATTACAGAGACACTGCAGTGAAACGCAGAGAAAGCAGCAGCAGCACCTTGTTCCCAGGAGACCTCAGTCTTCGGGAAGAACATCACAAAGTGAAGGTCACCCTGCGATTGCGGCTACCAACCACGCTGGTCTCAGGGGAAGCAGAGAAAAGTGCTGTGGATGTGCTCAGGGCTTAGAGCACAAACCTGTAATGACAAGTTCTGGATGCAGCCTCCCCAGAGGACGCACGCTCAGGTGCCTGTATCGGTATTACTGGTTCCCCTTCACCGGCAGCCCGCAACTCAGCATATTTCCCCTCTGATGGGGAATACTCTGTTTCAAATATTATCGTTCTGTTTGGCTGCTGTGATTACTAAATTAATGCAAAGTAATTACAAAGATAGAACTTCCAGCTCTTGCTCACTGTTGTTTAGTGAATAATCCTTCATCTTCGAATAAACAAGGAAAGAGAAGCAGCAAAACAGAGTAATGAAATGTTATGATCATGTAAAAAAAAAAATTAAAAAAATCAAGATAGCTTTCCTATGGATGGCTGAAAATGGTGTTAATTTCCTACCTGCAGCACTGATGATGTATTTGGTTCAATAGAAAACACACTTTTCTTTTATCAAAGGTTTGCATGCACAGAGACTACCGAGCTCCTTTAGGAAGAACCTCAATAAGGCAAAGGAAGATAAGATCATCTTTTCATTTTCTGCCACTTATAGAGCAATGATTTATCCCCATTTCTATGGGCTCCTTCACCTGTCTCTGCAGGAGGAATTCCTGGCTAGTCAGTCAGTTCTCAAAAAATTCTTTAGTAAGAATCCCCAAGGATAAGGTTTATGTCAAAGTACACCTAATTGTTAATTCCTGTATCCTTATTCCAGATACGCTTTTCCCTTTAAGACAGCTGCTTAATTCCGTGCGTACAACAGCAGCCCCAAAACAGGACGGTGGTGGTGGTTTTGAAAAACCTGATAACAAATCACTGTCTAAAATACCGAAAGGACCATGTACTTTCTGTGACCTTCTGGTGCTAGATGATGATGAAAAACAAGAATACACTTCAGAGCCCTATCAAAAATGGTACAACTGGGAGATGGTTGGCCTTCTTCAGCATTGCTCTCCAGAGAGAAAGCATAACTCAGGTGAACAGCCATCAAGGTCTGTGTGCTCAGCAGCTCTCCAGACGTGCCTTTTAGAAGGAGTTTGTCTCTTTTCTGTCACAATAAATCTCCAACAGGACAGAAGTCCTTGAAATGGTAGCAAGTGCTACATCAGGAGAAGGTCATTTTCATCTGATGGCTTTGACATATTCCCATTTTTGCATCTTGCATCAGCCTTTACAACTGCGTAATGCCACCACTGCTGCATGGGAGCTTTCTGCCATATAGAAGGAAATGACTTCACCACGTGCAAGGCAGTACAGCATTGCATCCACATATGCATTCAAAAAATTTTTGCTTCCCATAGGAAGAGTCAACTTTCAAGAAGAAAAGGTTAAAATACTAAAATATTTGGGCTAAGAAACATATGCTTTGATTCAGGAATTCTGTGCTCCCATTTTCTTCGACAGACTCTACTTCTTGGGTGGACCGTTTACTCCTTATGGGTCTTCCTCCTTCTTAAAAGGAGAGTGGATGCTGGAATGCAGCCCTTCAGAGGCCCATGAATATGATCCCAGCAAAACGGCCTTTCCACAAAGGGCAACACATAAAAGAGACAACTGAAATACCAAATGGGCAATGCAGCAGCATATACAAAACGAACTGGTCTAATTCAGAGCCAAAATATTTTTAATTTTCTATCAAAAATATCAACATGATCTGGAGCAAGCTTACATGTGAAAAAATTTAACTGGAAAGTCTAATAATTTTTTAAAAGCAGTTGGTATTGCATTTTAACAGATATATTAAAATAAATCCTCATGTAGCTTTTTTAAATGACTTGCTGCACTGAAGGTCCCTTTACTCACCCTAGCATGTCACACTTGCACCTTCACTTCTAAAGCCAGGGTCCGTGAAGAGCTGTTGGGCAAGCTGAGAGACAGTCACAGTAGAAATAATCAGAGGAAAAAAAAATAATCCTGCCAACTGTCCAGCTGCACATGGAACCATGACAGAGCATTTTCATGTCCTCTGTCAGCAAGATTGGTGGCATGAGAATAAGCTTGGGTCATTCAGAAACGTGTGGACCAAACCATTTTTCCAAAAAAGGCAGCCAATACATTTTGACTGATCTAGTCTCTTTTTCAACAGAAAAATTTGTCCATGCAGAAAGAGAGGAATCTGATCGTTTGTCTGGGGATTTCCACACCTCCGACAGTGCAAACCCCAGGGCTGCAAACATCAAGAAGTTCCAGACAAATTGCCACTGAATGGGTTCAGTTTATCCGGTAGCATAGGACACATTTTTTAAGATAAAGGTGCCCTTGCAAGTAAACCCGTCATCACTCATATAACCCAGTGCTATTCCAGTGGCCACATCCAGCCTCTCTGCTCGTGGGAACACCAGCCCCACAAAACCATCAGTGTTGGGGTGCACAGGCTGCACCCTGTGTTGGCTTTCATGGGTTTTAGTGCTGTAAGAAATGCACTCACAGAATGCGAATGGCTTATTTTAAAAAAGCAGATGTTTAAACAGCTTTTATGTATATATAGCCAAGGATTCCAGCTCTTATGATAAAATTATCAGAGGAGAAATTTCATGCATGGAAAGAAGAATATTAGGAAAGTCGAGGAGCAGTTGTAGTTTTTTCCAGGAAAGCTCCCTGCAGGTCAGACTGTCCTCTGGTATGCTTGAACAAGAGATTCACAGCAAGACAGACATGGTTTTCCTGCAAAGATACAACCAGTTCTCATCAAATTTCATCTGATTAGGACAGGGAAGTCAAATAAAGAAGTATAAATTGCCAACTGACCCAAATGGAGTCTTTGAGATACGTCACATACCTCATTTGCTCCCTGTGCTTATGTTTGTTCCCTGCCCTCATTGCTCTTACAAGCAAACAGACACAGATATTTCACACTGGTGCCAAAAAACAGTCTTATTCCTGTGCAGAAGTCATTTATTAGGAAAAGAAATTCACAGTTAGCACTAAGGGACTTATTTTGCTTTTATGCTCATAACTCAGGCTTCCTGATTTTGCTTATTTCTGCAATTTCAGATATAAGAGGTCTGTATTAGAAAGTTGCCTGGCACAAAGCCGGTATCATTTGCCTACTCCCTGATGCCGAATGCTCTTGCTTTTTACATCTTCTTCCAGCATCTCAGACACACAGCCCAGCAGCCATCTGCAGAGCTTTCTCCTCCTCCCCCCAGTTTTCAATTATTTTGCCATCTAAGCAGCAGTTACTCTAACACCAAGCTGCAATTCCCATGAGACTCTGCAGCTCTCCTTCAATTTGACTGTATTTCTAGCTGAGCTTCTTTCCTGTTCTGTGATATTATTCTAATCAACCAAACATCACCAGTGTCATGTAACTTCACAATTCCTGGACAAAGCTGTTTGGAGTCCTGCAGCTTATTTCCTTCAAGTCTTATGAATAAATTATATCACCCAGCACCAAAAGATTTCATTAAACTGACAAACAAGCTCCCCACCCAAAAGCTTGGGTTTTTTAACAGCTCTTTCCATGACAGCAGGATTTCCCAAGAGAGGTAGACACAGGTCTGAAATCTGCACTAAGAGTGAAGAGAGCTCCAGACCACGCAGGTTGAACATTTATTTTAACACCCAGTCATTCCAGTTTTGAAGCACTGGAGAAATCTATATTATTCTCCATGCATTTCCCAGATGAAATAAGGGAAACGTGCAATCCCTACACTTGTAGAGGATATTCCTTGCTGACAGATAGAGTTTTCAACTCATTCAGGGTCGGAGGGCAGCTCCCATGCACTGCTCTGGTAACATGGGCTGCTCATAAGTAACGCGTTGTGCCCACTTCGTCTTGCCGCTATTGGCCTCAAACGCTGAACTGTACAGGGAGCCTTCCTCCCTCCGGCTCCCTGCCCTTTGGTTTCCCTCTAACTTGTATTCTAGTTTTAATGTCTCCAGTCTTCTTGCTCACACCAACCCAGCAGAAGCAAGTATGGCACGGTAAAATCAGTTTCATTATCATGATAAGCAAAAAATAATATTTTTGAGATAAGAAATTTTGCATTTTTGTTTTTACGTCAGTTATCTTCATTTTCTGGTCTGGCATTTCCCAGCTGAAGTTAAAAGCTGAAGTTATAATCTATCACATTGCAAAAAGCCATTGCTACAGAAATCACCAATTAGATACTCTGCCCACTCGCACAGAGCTGTGTGTACACATACAGCTTTCTTGTAACATTTTTCTAATTACCTTACCAAGAAAAAAAAAATATTGCTAACTTTTGCTGCACCTCGATTGTTGCTACCACAGACACTCAGCTATGATCCTGCCAGCTCTGTATGCAGACATGCCAAAACAGCATCCATCAAAAGGCCACACTTGTGAAAATTAAGCCGGCCAAACCACTGCCACCAAAAAAGACAGTCCCACCCCTCCCCACGGCAGCTCGGTGCCGGCACAGCATTCGTCCAGCTGCACCGCTTAGGGAATAAATGCATCTGAAAAGTAACCTGGCAGATCAAAACCAATAATAAACCAAATTCATTTTCAGCCAGATCTGTTTTGTGATCCGGGATGGCAGAAGAGGGGAGGAAGGGCAGAAAGCAGCATCCCCCCGTCAGCGGCACCGACCCCCCGTGCCGCACTCCTGGAGGTGCTGCGATGGGCTCGGGGCTCCCACCGCTCCCAGGGCTCTGAAACAGGCACCGAGAGAAAAGATGCCAGGATCTTTCAATCGTGTATATCAGCTTAGGAGGAAAAAAAGCAGGTTGCTTCCACTTGAAATCTGAAAGGAATTTTAAAACACAAAGGACTCAGATTACAGCAACTGTAACTTGGCTAGGATGCAAACGTACCGAGAAGTCAGAGTATTGCTTTAATGCCTTCCAGTACGTGGAAATAGGATCCCACAGTTTGGCTGAAAGGCAATGTCAAGACCATCACTTCCCACAGCCCCCAATTAGGGAGTAAACGTACTTCACTCACGAGCCAACTCACCACCGATCGCAATGTCCTTAGTTTTTCAGGAACTAATGTGTTTGCACTGCAGTGTTGGCACAGAATGTTTCTTTATGCAATCCCTGCAAAAGTTACACTGATCAATAATCTCTGTCACCACTGCCCTTTCTGCATTCATTTTCCTGTGGCAGGACAAAACACGAAGCAGATCCACACAACAGCAAAATTGTAGCCATCAGGAGAAAAGCCCCCCGCCCCATGTGCCATTTTGCCTCTGAAATGCCCCTCCGATAGCTAAGCACGTTCATCCAGAGGACGCCAAGTCCATCAATGAACACAATGCCTCTCATTTATTCCTTTTTATTGAGAAATCATTCTAATGATAATTCAGGCCATTTTTACAGTCTTCCCTTCAATTTATTTGAGCAGTTGTACATCTCTGGTTACCTTTGTTCCGTTTTTCATTTATTCAGGTTTGTAGCTGATGTTTGCGGCCTTTTTTTTTTTTTTTTTTTAAACTCACTGGGCTTACTTTGATTCGTACGTTCACGTGACACGAGTCCAAGAATTGCAGAGAGGACTGCAGCTGTGCTCATGAACATGATCAAATGAGCAAATCCACCACCGAGCCTTAATAACTCTCATAATCCTGAAGCCTGGAAAATGCCCCTGCCTGTTAGAGTCGGACCTAAGCCCGACCTTCCTCACGCTGCACACCTCGTTACAGAGATCAGAGCCAGCAGCCTTGAACTCCCTCAAAGTTCAAAGGGAAGTGACCATTTGGATAACCTCCATCTCTACTGTGCCAGTAAAGATGAGCTCATGCTCAATAAAAGAAGCGGAGGGAAGAATCAGTCCTCTTTCTGGCAACTGTGTTGTACTAAACTGCTGAAGTGAACTTGAAAGTGTGAGCTTAAAAAGAAATCATCAATTTAGAAAAACAATAAACACAAACCAGTCCTTTGTCCACCCTACATAACAGCTTAATCTAAAAGAAGTGTGTCTGAGAGCATACATCCTGCTGTAATTACTTCTCTTTGATTTAACTCAGCTGTAGCTATTAAAGTTTGTGCTGCCCGTTATTTGAGTTACGTGGTTTTCCATTCATTTCAGCCTCCTTTTTTGATACAGGCTCCTCTGGCTGCAGCATGCAAGCTGCTTGCCAAAGATGCCAATAAACATAAAACAGCAGCAACAAGCACATGTAGCTAGTCTGGCTGTGTAGGAAATGTGCCACGAACATGTCATGGCAGCTAAGTAGTCTCAGACACATTTGCCTAGCCTGCATCTATTTTAATTGCACAATTGTAAAACTAGTGTGAATCCCATTTATACCAAGTGATTTTCTGTTCAGCTAGTTGGTAAGCACACTTTCTTCATTTCCACGGACTCACAAGAAACCACAAGAACTGCAGAAACCTGTAATTCACCATGGTGACATTTGCAAGTTCCTGACCAGCCACCCTGACAGTGCTCAAGCGTCACTCAGCAAGTGCGGAAGGTGTTTTTTAAGCTTCATGTTATGCAAAATACATTTGCCTTCTTTCAACTGCCTGTTAAGTCTTCATTCATTCCCCTGTTTATGATGCACAATATGCTTTTTGCTTTAAAAGTTTTCAAATCAGACTTTTCCATTTCACTACCTACACAAAGACAAATATTTAACCAGTATGTAATAGAAGAATCCCTTCAAGGTCCAAAGAAATGCAAGTATTTTTACACCAAAATGCAAAATGCCATCAGAAATAGAAACCAACAGTAAACACTGCTTTGAACATGAAGTGGAATATATCAAAATATGCATGAGAGCAGCTAAAGATACATTCTCTGCACAGATACCACCTGACAGCTTGCTAACCTGCAGAGAAGTGGCTTCTGCCCCTCTCAGCGATTTAGCAGATCGCCCATGCACCCAAAGGTGCTGTGACTTCAGTAACGCAGGAGACAGTTTTCTTTTTCTTTGAATTGCACAAAACCCACCTTTGCTCAGATTAAAAAGGCATCACAACCATTTGAAGACACGAGGGGGTTTCTTGTGTGTTTGTTTTTAAAGATGGCTATTGTACCTTTCCCGAAGAACCTGTATCTGATGGTCAAAACTTAAAAGGGCAGTTCCACATGTCTTGACTGGATTTCAATTAAGTTGCAATGTGTGTCTCAGTACTAGATCTATTACTTTGTACAGTAACCCTTGGAAAGCAAATTTATTGCAACATTAGCCACACTTATTCCCTTGCTGTGTGGATTCTCTGATCATCCTTTGCACTACAAATGCTACTGCAGGCAGATAAAAGCACATGATTGTAATGTTTATGTTTCCCAATAGAACTAATTTTTTTTTTAGTTGGCCAATTTCTAGAGAATGAGAAAACAAAGGGAGAATTTAAAACAGGCAGAAATCTCACACTTAAAATCAATTTCAATTTAGGTTTAGCCCCTCTGCTGAACACCAGACATGTTCTTACAGCCTAGCCCACCAATCACAGAAATACATATAACTATTATTTAGAGGCAGGGTTTTTCTGATGCCAGGATAATATGTCAAGCCCTGGAATTTAATTCCCATTTCCAATATGTTTGGAAACTGAGCACATTTCCATTTCCACAGGTGAATATTAGTTAGGTGCAGGTCCATATTGCTTTCATGAGCATGTAGCCTTCTACTGACAACTACAAAAAAAATTCACTGCCTGCAAACTATGCAGCAGCTCTGTTGGCATTCTCTTGTCATCTCATAAGCTTGCATTATTATATCCAACATAATATGCAGTATAAGAGGAGTGTATTTTATTTAACCAAAAATGTTATATAATATAACCGGCAGCAGCATCTTCTCAAAGCTTAATTTTATATCTTCATAGCTTTCAGCGATGTCCAATCCATGAAAGTATTTATTAAGCTACATAATATTAAAGCTTTCCCTATTCCCCAACCCTCTCTCCTTGCCTCTCCTTTAATAAGTTTCTGTAACAGCTTGTGGAAGTGAATGGATGCACGCTGATGATTTGGGGAAGTTGTTGGGGGGGGGGGGAGGAATTGCACAGAACGACCCAGAAGATCCTAAAGGCAGAGGCTGACTGCAGAGTTTGCAGATACCTTTGCCTGATGTATCTTTTGTCCATTTGTGAATCTTTCAGCAAATTGTCCCATTTTCTGTAAATTGCCTAGCTATGAGATAGCATTTACCCAGGTTTCTCTTATGGCTTATTTACAAGTTTTATTTGTTGCAGTGCTTTGTGTCTAGCTACTTAGAGTACCCCAGATTACTACTATCATTTCAGAAGAGAAGCTCTTCAGACAGAGGGAGGAAAACAGACAGGCCACTGATGAATTATGTGGATTCAGCCGTCTCCAGATATCGTGACTTGCATTGCAGGAGAATAGGGTGTTCTTAGCAAAAATACCCACTACCTAATAGTATAACAAAACAAAAGCAAAAAATAGCCATATTCACATTAGCATTTCTCTGTCTGAACGCGTTTACATGTCTGTTAGTTTGAGGGTGCTTTACTACATATTTTCATACTTAAATAATTTTAATAAAAAAGATTACCTGATGTTCTTAATGTTTTGTCAAAATTGTTTTCAGAACAAAATGCAAAGCCATGTCTTGCATGATGAAAATGCATTTTTCCTTGGTCTAAATTCCCCTCCAACTTGCAGACGCTTTTTTTGGATGATTTCTTACACTCATCTATTCTGAGTTTGGAATCATTCTTTAGACCATGATCATTGGTATGGAGCCGCTTCTTAAGACAGAAATGTGGAAATTCAGCTGCAAATCCCTGATTTGAATTTAATTCCCCAATTGTGAACCTATTCCCAACATTTTCCTCTGGGTCATCCTTTAACTGACATGAGCACATTTTTCACACCTATATTGTTCAAAACCCCTGAACACATGAAATCCTTTCCTTCACAGACTGAGACTTCATGAGGTTGCACCCAACAGGTAAGAAAACTTCACAAAATTTTATGAAAATTCTATGGCTGATTAATCTCAAGCCTGAAACAGCATCCGCTTATGAGGTCCCTGGTCTATTCCCTCTATGCTGAGGCAAGATCAGTTATGTCTAGGCTGTCACCACCAAACTCCTGGCCAGGAGTTCCTTGCAAATCTCCAAAGGCAAGAGATCCCACAGCTTATTGCAATGCTTCACTACCCTGACTGTCGACAGGTATCATCTCAAATCTGATCCAAATCTTCCCTTGCCCCAGGTTAAACCAAATAATTATTGCCTTACTCTCTCCCAAAATAAAACTACTTCCATGCTTATGGTGGTGGCTGATGGTGTACTGTACTTGAATCCAAATCCAGCTGGTAAATGAAACCAACTTGTGTTCAAACCCTAATCCTTCCCTCCTCTTTATTAACATTTAGAGGAAACAATTATTGCTTGAAGGTACAAGTACTTATTCGTGAGGAACTCACCAGTTTAGTTAATAGCTGCAGTCCTCAGCTGAAACTAATCTGAGCTTTGCCTAAGGTTCAGTAAAATCCTTCTACTGTCTTGAAGTTACTCCTGCCAGTCTGTAGTTCGTGGCTCCAACCCAGAAAACATGCTCATACCCCTCAAGCCTTGCTTCTACAGTATCCTTGCTTCTACAGTATCAAGCCCAAATTGCCAATGTCTGCATTTAATAGTATAACTCTCTTGCTTTTAAGTACAAAACACTGTCAGACCTTTGGTGTGAAGCAGAAAGGAAAGAGGCATCAGGAATATAAGACATTCAGATTTAACAACTACTGTAGAGAAGAATAGCCGATAGTAAAAAATTGTGTTTGAATTAAATAAGCAACTCACCCATAGAATATGAAATACTGTAATGAATAAATAGATAATTCAGGAAAATTCAGGCTGAAGTTGCTAAGCACTATAATTTGAAACTTGCAGTGAATAAAGGCAAGAAGTTTTCTGGAGACTAATGCAAGAGTTGTATTGAAGTTTCTGTTCAAATAGTTGGTGATAATATTTGCCAAATAAACCCACAGAGCTCAGAATATTAGAGAGACAGAAGTTATTTATGACTGACAAAAAGCACAAAATATCAGACCATATTACTTTGCAACAGAGGCAGGCTATGCCAGATGTTTCACAGCAGTATATATTTTCAGTCCTTAATTAAAAGGAAGAAACAAGAACAAGAAGTCCCAAGTCACAATCACTACAAAGCTTTGGAGGAAAAAAACTAAATCAAATCTCTTACGATTCTCTAGGGACTTTAATTAAGTGCCCAATAAAATGGGCAGTTAACCATATAAGCATAGTTCTCTTCACCGCTTTAATTAAATGTGACTCATCTAAGTCACAATTTTCTTGGAAACTTCAGGTACGCTCTTCTCAAAGGGGAAAAACCCCAGACTATACAATGGGATGAAAGTTTAGTTGACTGAAAATTCACACTTTGGAGGTAAAATATGTAGATAGATTTAACATATTACAAGGAACAGATAAGCAGAATTTGCAAAAAGGTGTGCCATGCTTTGTGACATTCAATACATGTTTTCTTTTTCCTTCCAAGGCGAAGATAATATGAAGAAGCTACATGGCACAGCATTTCAAGAGAATAGCAGATTTATAATGTATACAAATGAACACTGAACAACCACCACCTTCAGGAAAGAATAATGCATGCCTACTTCTCCATCTTCAATGGAGAAAGACTTTTTTTTATTTTTAAAAAGTGCACAAACTTCTGGTAACAGAGGACAGAAATAAGGAGTGGACCTTTCAGCAACAGGAGATGTTCTGTACTGAGCCCGCTCCTGCTTACAAGTGAGCAGAGAAACTGTCCCGAATCCCTCCACCTGCAAGCCATACCAGAAAGAATATGTGGTGTGGTTCAGGTGTGGAGAGCTGATCAAAATGTGACACAATTTTAATAGGAAATTGAGACATTTTGGAAAGCTTTACTTCTGATTCTCAACAGGAAACCTAAAGTTTTAGAAATATTCTACCAAAAGGGAATTGCAAAGGACGCATTTCAGGAAAAGCAAAACTGCTTTCTGAAATTAAACACAGGCTGTGATACCTTCTGCAGACCAGTTGCGCTGACACGACTCTGAATGACTGAATAACTCTTCAGGCTGCTTCCAATACTGTGAGCCCAGGAGTCCCCAGCTCCCATATGGGCTCCCCTGGCCATATGCACCCAGGAGCATCCCTGGAGCAGGACAGCAGCTTCTGGGACCAGGCTGCACCACAAAAAGCTGTAAAAATCTTTGTCTCAGAAAAGTCCAAAAGATGGAATGGCCAAGCTTGCAACTTTGCCTCCTAAGCTAGTTTGTGGATATGTGAGCAACTGCTCAAATGGGAATTAAGGGAGATGTTAAGGTTGGAGAGTGGTGAGCCAACAAGATTTAACTTGTCTGTCCCTTCAACTGAGCCCAATCCCAAATCCTGCCAAGGATTCAAAACCCTTCCAGTTAAGTGTTTTCCCATATGACACACGACTTGCAGTTCCAGGGTTGGCACAGAAACAACTGCAAGAAGAAAGAAGTACTTTCACTGGCCTGTTGGAGAAGCACAGCTAATGGGGCTGGAAGGTCTCCTGTTTGAAGATGCTTTGCTTCATGCACTGCTCAAGAAACCTGGAGAAATTTCCAAGTTCTTGTGACTTTTTTCAAATGGAAATTTTAGGATCCTAATCAAGAAGGTCCCTCTAGCTCCCCCTTTGCCTCTCTGGCAAATTTATTTTTCTTGTTCTGTTGCAAAACAGGTATATCTTTTTCATCCAAAATTGACAAATGAACAAAACTACCCAGTGAAAGACCAAAAACCTTGGGCAAAAAAAAGAAATATCATCCAGTGAGAGAGCCTTTTATGAAGAGATTTTGCATGGCGCTCTGCCTGCAGGATTTCTGATTGTAGCTTTATTGCATTATTTGATCCTCTAGCATAAGAAGAGACTACATGAAGGATTATTACAAAGCAGCTGAACAACACGAGATGACCCAACCTTAATCCTACCTCTGCTCTTTTCATACCACGGTATCACTGACCACTTACTCTGCACAGAATGAGATCTCCACCTCTTTCTGGATAAACACACCATTAAGAATTGTTCTCAAGGACAATTGTGCATAACACCTAGGACTGCAAATAAAATAAGATGGACTTTTAAGCCTGGGTGGTAGACCCAACCCTTTTCTCCTTTAGCACTCCCTGTACAGACATTACACGCACTCAGTCACGTGAGACAGTAATAACTGCCCAAAGTAACTGCAGTCAGGATACACTTTGCCATATCCTTATTCTGCTACTTTCTTATCTTCTACGGTTGGCATATCACCTGCCCGCATGAACGAATTCCTGCTTCATTAAATGTTAATTACAGTTTTTCCTAGTTGTGAACTATGCATTAATGTCTGCAAAGTGCTTGGGAACCTTGGACAGGAGATGCAAAGTAATTTATTGTGTGGTATATTATAAACTCTCTGGGCATATCTATAGCAGAAGGAAAGGAGGGTGAACACTGGATTTACTAACCTTAAAACTTTTGTCACAGTAATGATGACAACCAAGTAGCTTTAGTTTTAAAAGGGAATTTAGATGTCAGTTCAAGTTATTAATTACAGCTAAACCGTACTTTGTCTGAATTACTACCTGTCACCAACCTGAGTGAAGGACACTCCTAAGATGCTCTGTCCTAGAACAGGAACACACGCAAACACCTCAGAGAAGTGACTGCAATAAATAACATGCAATCTAAATATCTCAAAACTGCCAGCTTGTCTTAGATCATTTGTTTTCAACCACCTACCTACCTTCATTATAGCTGCCTTCCCCTGCCAGAATCTTTATTGTTTTTAACACAAGGTGGACAGCAATACTAAATAGCGCTTGTGCAACTAACACTTACCTCTGTGGTCATTTTACCTCTGACTGAACCACAGAGGTTGTTCTTGCTGCAGGGTAAATCTGCAGAAAATGGTCACCGAGCAGTTTGGGCTTCAGGAGAAGATCCATTTCACTCTAGTGACATTAAACTACATTTGAACTTTAGAAAACCTAATTTTCTTTTAGATCAATATAGTCAATACAGGTGTTGGGGGAAAAACAATTACGTTTGCTGTACTTCTGCATTTCATGATAACCCACACGCAGACTCTGTTTGCTGGCCTACAAAAACTCTGCTCTTCTCATGAATCAAGAGGAAACATCGGTGTTCAGAGGGGAGAAAAGCACTGACAATGGACACAACCTTTACAGGAGTTGCAACCTGTAATTATTTCCTCTGGTGACTTAAATCACTCTGCTCTCACCTTGAGATTCAGGAGTCAAATGCTTTCCCTCCCCCTCCACCTTCTGTATTTGACAATTAATTTTCTGGGATATTAAAACAAGTACTATTGGTGCCACAGCTACCTATATGTCCGCGATCTGCAGATCAGCTGGAAGTTCTTTAACATATAATATTTTTCTATAAACCTACCAACACTGGATTTATTGAGACAACTGTCAGCTTCTCAGTGAAGAAATTATATCTTCTTAAACATTTGTGCAGTATGTAGTAAAACACAAGCTTGATCCAAATATAAAAAGTGTTTAGGCAGGAGATGAAAGGGGTGGTTTCTTGAATCAGAAATATCCTAGCCAGGAGATACTCATGAAAGTGGAATCTTAATATTTACTTGGGCTTTCAACAGCACTGGATTTGCACTACAATTTATTAACTTTTCAAATATTGCACAATGTACCTGGATACTAAAACATTACCCACAAGAAGTTCACCACAAATATACTATATCAGAACAGTGCCTATTTTAAGCACGCATCTGGGCTTGATTCTGCTCCATCTGAAGTCAAGGATAAAATATTCATTTTCATATTAAGAAGTAGGACTTTTCTTATACAGAAGAGGTCTAGAAAAAGGAAAGAATTATCACAGACCTCAGCTCCTACCCTAACCAAGCCCAGGAACAGAAAGGTGTGTTGGCAGCACTGGAAAACACTGTGTGCATATTATGGACTCCTGTTTCAATGACAGCCTCGTCTCCCTCTGTTAGTAACCCAGCAGCTGGAGCACTGTCAGCTACGGAGGTCTCCAGGTGGTCTGCTGAAATGTTAGGATCCGCTGGCACTCTGTTTTATACTATGTACGACAGTTCCTATGTATTTTACATGTTTATTCTACACTTTTTGGAAAGTCCTGACAAGATGTAACTCAAACAATCCGTGGTGTGGCCCAAAGAAGTTTACTAGCAAACCTTCTCCCTGCTCATTCTGCATGTTGAATCATTTTTATTTTCATAATTTTTAGTTCTGAAAACTTCAACCTAGCTGAAGATTCCTTAAAAAAAAAAAAAAAATCATTAAAAAATGCCCATTTTTATATAACATCAGGCCCAGAAACGTGCTTGGAGAAAGTGCAGTTGAGTGAAAGGAAATGTGAAAGGGCAAAATGTGTCAAGTACCACAGATCTGAAAGTCTTTCAAATGGAAACGCAGGTCTGGCATGCTGCCTTGGAAAAGCTCGAACAGGGGCTGCAGCAAGAAACACACAGCTCTGTCTTCCGAGGTACAGTTCTCATCAATAATGGATACCCCTTAGCATTCAGTTGGATTTCTCCACCATTTAAAATTGGATACAGCCCGTTCATTTTCAGTAGGTATTTTTTCCCTTGAGGAGCCTCAACACTTTGTTGTCACGGTTCCTAGAACTTCTTTGCTGGCGCTTGGCCCAGACAAGTTGTTACTGAACGCACGCCTTTGTTATTCCTGAACACAACAGAAGATTTGACAATTCTGATAACGAACAAAAATTGGATACTCCAAGGAACACGGACTGCTCCCCATGTTCTAAATATTAAAATGGTACCCTGAATATTTACAGGCCTCCAAACTGAACTTTTCTTAAAAACTTCAAGGAAAAAAAATTCTCATTGCTCTTTTGCAGAGAGGCTGTGACATTTACAGTCTTTAAGCTAAGTATTTCAGTGTTGTAAAAAGCCCCAGATATTCATCTGGAAATGGTCAGTGATGATGCATTTTTGAGGTTGCTAGAAACCTACTAATTCCCAAGGCTTAACCTTATGCCTAGCCACCTGATGTACCTCTGGTCTTGTTTCAAAACTGTTGTTTAGGTTAAGCAGCTTATTTCTCTAGTTTTTACCTCTTCATGAAGTTACACAAAGTAGAGTCTCTCTCTGCTATCGTTTTGCTCAGCTGCATGAGTCACACTGAGGTGTGATGCAGAAGATTGACAGATCTTATTACTAGTTTCCAGATACCCCAATTTCTCCTCATCAGACTTGTCTATACCAGAAAAGCCTGCCAACCTAAAACACATATGGTTTTCCTTAGCACACTTGGAGACCCTATAGCTTCCATGCACAAGAGCAGTCCAAACAACATATGGATATGGAATAGATACGTTTTCTAGCTGGCCCTAATACCAGCTTAGCATGCATGAATAAGTAGACTCCATACAGACCAGACATACCCCAGAATATTCTCCCATTATTGCCCTGACGTGAATTTCCAGAGTTCCCAGAACCCTCTGCAAAGCCAGGATCTAAGTGACATTGTGACTAAAGTGAACACAGCTAGAACAAGCAGGGGAGAAACAGCAGTCTGAGTCAGGCAAAGGTGCTATGTAATAATAAAACTGACAATAAAAGCTTCCCTCTGCTAAAAATGCATCACCACACAGTTTTTCTGTTTCAGTCCTATGCTCTCTCCCCTTCATTGTGCCTTACCTGGAAAATAAAGATACCAGTATGCTCACAGAGAGCAGTACCTGCACAAAGCCACCTCTGCACCTCTCAGAATCACAAAACAGTTGCTGTTGGAAGGGACATCTGACCATGGTCTAGTCCAACACCCCAGCTAGAGACAGTCGCTCAGGACCTTGTCCAGTTGGGGTTTTCATATCTCCCAGGATGGAGACTCCTGTGCACAACCTGATCCAGTGTGTGAGTAGTTGCACAGTAAAAACTTTTCTTACATTCAAATGTTCCTGTGTTTCAGTCTGTGCCCATTGCCTCTTGTCCTTTCACTGGATACCACTGAGAGGAGTCCAACTCCATCTTCTTTACTCCCCCCCCGCCCCCATCAGGTATTTGTACACATTAAGGTCATCCTTGAGCTTTCTCTTCTCCAGGCTGAAGAGTCCCTCCTCTCACCTGCTGTATGGTTGATGGACATACATATATTGTGAGCTATGGACATTCCAGAGCTTTTGGTATAGAAGATGCAGAGTCCAAATGTATGCACTAGAAGATAACTTATTTATGTTCTTTTTGTGTACCTTTTGATTATGCAGTAGAAATTATATCATTCAACTTGTACAGCTGAGTACATGAGGCAAAGTTCTGCAAAATAGATGCAGAGAACAGTTGGACATTGCAAGGACAAACATGGAAAGGAACAAACCTTATTAGTCTATAGTAATTTGAAGGATGGACCTATTCTGCAAGCTATGAATTCACAGGGCAGCAGACACTGACAGCATTTTTCAGGACATGAGCTGTTAATTATACATGAATCACATTTTCCTGAGATGAGTGTTTTTGACGAACAGATTGTCTTTAGTCCATTGACTGAGAACAGCAAGAAAGTACAGACTAGCTGAAAATATTATGATTATCTAATAATCCTTAATAAGACATTTTATTAATAATTTTTACTCACAATAAGTAACAGCACAATCCATATTATAACAACCACAGAGTATAATTTGAATTCATGAATCAGTTTTCCACTTAAGAAGCTGTTATCCAGGAAAACCACACTAATATCCTTGTGACTGGGGTGAGACTAGGACCTAGTCTACAACTTGCTCTTTAAGTGAAGGACCGACTTGGAATTTGACTTTCTTCACAAATTCTATTCAGGCACACAGAAGATTGTACTAGCAAATGGTGAGCTGTGTTGCCAACCACAAACTCACTCAAGAAGAATGTAAACAGATTCAGATGGTATTTCAATAAATGGTTGAGTCCTGCACAACCTAATGGCAGAGGCCGTATTGAAAGTGCTTGGTCTCTCCTATTCCAATGCGAAGCATTCATTCTCAAGACTAACAGCGTGCAGAATAGGGATTAAGTGACCAAAGAAGATTAGGAACTGTCATTCATACGACAACGTTCACTCTTTTGAAAAATAGCTTTAAAAGAAACTAGTAACCTGGAGCCAAAACATCTACCTGTATGACTTTCTCAGCTGAGCTACATGGGATACAGCCTGGCCATAGATGACGTTCTCCAAAATACCTGAGGATATACATCTGATGTTGTTTGTCACACTTGAATTAGGCTTACAAAAATTACCTTCTAAGGAATATAACTCAGGAATATGACCAGCTGTCAAAGACTAGATCCAGAAAAAGTCAGCTCTCCAAAACAGCTCTAAGGAAGCCTTAATCTGCTTTTTTGTCTGTTAACCTAAAATGGGAAAAGATTCAGGCAGTGAAATCTTGTAAGCAGTCATTGCAATGCCACTGATGAAAATCAGAGCAAGTTTTAGACCACTGCACCATGCATTCAAATACAGAAACATTAAGTTCTTTCCAATTTAGTTGGAAGCTTCTTATGTAAAACAAAACCAAGAAGTTATGATTTGTTATGCCTTTACATTCACCTTGAAAACTAATGGCCAGAGTACTAAGCTTCTAGCCAAATTTCACCTGACATTCATTATTTTTCTTGTGAATTATATTTACATCTGGGAGCCTGATAGTGGCACGTTCAAAGAGCCAACACACAACAGCGGCATCGCAGAGCGTTTTAGCAGAGTTGCACCCCCCGAGATCCTTAGCTGCCCTGTGCTGAAGATGCTAGAGAAACCATTCTCTCCAACAGAGGAAGAACTTGCAATATACTCTATGCTGCCATTTTGATAGTATACCTTAAAGATTTCATGTCATAACACTGTCAAGGTTAAGCTTGTACAAACGGCAGGAAGGCCTTAAGGACCCTGAACTAATGGGAGACTTTGAAACCGATGACAGAACCTTAAGAAAATGGATTAGAGTGAAAACACAAATGCTGCTGTGAAGAGCTTGTGCCCAGAAACAGAGCATTATTCTCTACTTGCAAATATACTTGGTACTGAAGACAAACTTTTACTCGCATTATTGGTTTTGAGGTTTGCAAGTGTTCTAGCCAGAGTTCCCTGTGGTAATAGTTTGATCTCTTCAGTGCTACTACATTCCCAGAATCAAGTCAAATCCAATAACATGGTGCAACTTGCAAAAAGGATATTTGTTTCTAACACATTTCTGAACGATTTTCATTATTACTATTGAAGAAGCGAGGATCAGACAGCCATTGTACTGAATACACAGGGTTTTTTCTATAAAGCTGTAGGAAATTTTGTAAGAGAAGGACAGTAACTTTACACTGCCAATCTGACCACGGATCTTAAGTCTGTATCAGCACCTAATAAACACGCAATCACATCAGCTTTTTGCAGGAGGAGGAAAGTGAGAAATATGAGTGCTGGCCAGGCTTGCAAATTCAGACGTCATGTTATCTAACCTGCAGGCAGCATCCGAGTTACTGGAGGCGTTAATATGCAGTTCCAGTAACTGCCAAGCAAGCCTATATAATCAAGAGAGCCATTTAACTTGTTAAAAGTGAGGAACATTCCACACCAAAGTGCTGCCTTTCATTTATGCCCGAAGAAATCCTTCTAATAGCAATGTTTAAAAGACTCTTCTCCGGAACCCATTGTAACACACCTCTGTTCTTTTCATCCTCTTGCAGAGCCCACTACTGAGAGACCAAAGCTATAATTTCCTCTGCGTATAAGTGCTCCATAGGTTTAGCTGACCTTTAGAAAAGAGCAGCTGCTTTTTCAGAGCACACCCTGTGGTCCAGGACCTCCTGGTACCATGGGAGAGTGACAGGCAGACACATCCCGCAGCACCAAAGACCACACAGGATCTCCAAAACCCTACCTTGGTTAGCGGAGTGGTGGCAAGCACCCAAGAAAAACATTACTAGACATGCAAAGCAAAGGGCACACAGAGCCTCTGACATGCAAGTCTGTCACTGATTGCCCCACTCTTTTCTTGGCCAGCACTGCACTATTCAGCAGTACCTGGCCCAAACAACTCTTGTCTAATGCCTGTTATTAGCCCTGCGTGGAGCCTTGGGCAAATCACAGGGACCAGCTGTTACAAATGCCCCCCTCGCACATCAGCCTGGCTTGTGCATTCGCTTGAGGCAGCCTGTAATTTCTTAGGATTTAAAAGGAGGTTATTTACAAGCCAGTCAAGCTCTTCATTAGACCAAAGCACGTGCAGTGTACCATGCATGTACAGAGCTACACAAAATAAGGCAACTCAAAAGGACTTTTACGGTATCATGGGCTCTACCCCCACAGGCTTGCAAAAGGAGAGCACACGGACCAAGAAGGAACACAGTTTGCTCGCGACAATAACGAGTCAGCTCGGAAGTCGTCCAAGGGACTTGCCATGACAGAGACTTAGTTAGACGAGCAATGCTTAGCTGACCCCAGGAGATGACCTGCCAACCGGGGCACAGACTGCATGGGAAGCTGGAAACTCTCCATCATCCCCACAGATGTGATCCTGTATTTGACACCTTTCTGACCCTGAACATGTAAGCCAGCCACACGCATCTCCTCGGCTTTTTATACACAGTAACTCTAACTTGCATGGAGCCTTTGTATTTGTTTACTCGTTTGTTTCTTTACAAGTCAGGCAGATAAATAGCCTTCTCTTTCATATTTACCTCCTAAAACCTACATGCCAATGTCTCTCAGTTTACCAAATTGAGAAATTGTGATTTCCTTTTCACTAACATATTTAAGACCCTTGTTTAATTAGCTTACATAGAAGTCTACAGGATCCCTAAATTAAAGAGTTGTCCTACCAGTGCAGAGTTGAATTATGACTTAAATTCTGTCAAATAATGAAAAGCACTAATTGCTGAGCCTGCCAGTCCACAGAGGAGTCAGCAGAGCCTGGGGTACTGAAGTGAGGTGAGCAGAAATCGAGAACTCCAATTTCACAAAGCAAGGAAAGAAGAAGGTGCCAGGAGCTAATCAGAGACCAGCTCCACAGCCTAGGAAGCACCAGAGCTCTTCTGACACTTAACATTAACCACATAATCTGCAGTTCAAAGGTTTTACAAGGATGAGAGCACCGGATCTCCCCGTTCAAGTCTTTTAGCAGAGACTGCTTGTGGAGCAACTTGCTGACAGAAAACAAGCAAACAGCTCCTCTTCTGCTACATAAATGATGTGTGTGCACCTCCCCTGGACCCTGCCCACTTCATCACACTCTCAACTCTCAAGTAGAAAGGGTGGCAACCAACTGTAAATGCTCAAGGGTTTCATTCCTGTCTATTTACTCCTTAATGTTGATTTGCAATTAAATGGTTTAAAAGCAGCATTGTGGAGAACCTGAACATTTCTGCAAACTCCACTATGAACATTGTTTTTAATCACTTCCTCCCACAGATGAAAACAAATTAATTTTATTACCTGACACTCAAAGCCAACAGGCAACAAGACTAAGATGAGCGGTGCCTCTTCAGGTGATATGTGGGAGAGAGATGTGCCAAAGTAATAGATGGGTTGGGTTTTTTGGAGACCTGCTGAGCCACTGACCAAGAGCACAAAGAAATCAGGGCTGGGGGAGGTGTTGTTCACTCAGCCGTGGAGTTGTAGCCCATGTGCTTTGGGGATCCAGAGACATAACCTACAGGCTGTACTGTAGCAGCAGGGATGTAATGAGCTTTCAGAAGTTAAACAGTTTCCTCGACGATTGTGAGATGATCTCCTCTGCATTATTATGACAACTTAATGCACACACGACACTACTGAGTTGCAGGCTGATACTGTCCAGAGCATTTGAGATTCAGAAGAAAAACTGTCTGAGCTTAATGGAAAAATTAAGACAGCGAATTATTTTCCCCCACCTCTGCTTCTGATAGGGAGACAGCAAAAATGCCAACTTTCGGCAGCAGTAGACCGATTTTTCAGTTATTCCAAACACTGTTAATTCATCATCTTCCTTTCACAAAGTTAACTACAGCCAATAGTGTCATCACTGAAACTTCCCACATTCTTTAGAGTCTGACATTGTCTGGGTGCACAGAAAGGGATGAAAGGATTAAAGAACAACTAAAACTAAACAATCTTCTCCGAAGTCTGTCACTGTGGAAGTTTTCAGCTGCAATTCTCCTTCTTAGAAAACCCTGGCTTACCCCGGGTCCCCGTCTCCCAGTTAAAGATCTTTGAATAAGAAAGATGGGGACTTTATATACTTACTATATAGGACATACTTAGAAACTTGTTTGTATATAAACTTAGGCTTCAACTCCACAGTCAAACAGTATATTCATTTTCATAGTTAATATTATACTTTACCATATTCTTTTCATATCAGCAGCACCAAACGTCACCTTAATAGCACAGGTTGTATTTAGCACATGCTGTCCTGGGTGTATTCAATTCAGTATGTGATCTCCCTTTAAGAACATGATTCCAGAAAGGTAATTACAATACTGCTATTTCTGTTTTAATCAGATACTGACACCACAGTCATGTACAGTATTTGAGGCCTTTGGATGAAAAAGACATTAACAACAGGCAATGATTTAAAATGTATTAACATTATGTTTTGCTAGATATAGGACCTTAAAGGTCTTACATTTGGATCCCAAACTTGATGCAGTCATCTGAAGAACATGTGAATCTAAGACTGCTTTGGAGCCAACTTTAACTATAGCTGATCCTGTTAGCTTCTTTAAAGAGAAAGCATATGGAAAGTTAAATTAACCTAACAGCGAGGTATAGTAAAACCAGACCAAACAAACTTAAACATCACTCTTTAATGGACAGTCTCATGTCACTATAACAAAACAAAAACACTACTACAACAACAAAACCCAGACTAATGACAATCTGGACCACCTTCATTTATACTGTAACTCAACATCTGGTTCATCAGAGGTTATTAAAATAATAAAAAAAAGGTGCTTTTGAGAATGCTTAAGTGGCTTCTCAATTTTATTAAAGATTTTGAGAATGAAAGTTCTGAATTGTCATGAAACCCATTTTCAAACACAACCAAGCTCTTGTCTAGACAGATCAAAATGAATAATCTTTCAGTTCACTTTGGACACAAACTTCTGCTTTTCTTCTGACAAACTTCTGCTCAACTTCTGACACAACAGATGTTTGTTTGGCAGATGCTTTCCAAACAATAGAGACATTTATGTAAACATTAAAAAAAAAAAAGAAATCAAAGTGTAATACAGAGTCAACTCATCCTACCATAGGGGCAGAAAGCTCAGCACCTATTAATCACCAGTGAAATAATTTCAACAGCCCCATATGTATGAGATCTTACTCTAGCACTAAAGTTTAGTGCTGCTGTAAGTTTCTACACAATTAACTTCCTATAAAGAAATTGCAAAGAGCATTAATGATTGTAACATTTCATTAATTAGTAGTAAATACAGGTGAATCAGCCAGGCCAAGCAACTCAGTAGAACTGCTGGTGCCCACAGCATGATAATATGCTGCTAATTAAGTCCATCAGCATTCCTTTAAATGACTATATTGGCTTTCTTAAGATTTAATTCATATTTTACCAGCTCTCATTTTTCCTATTCAGAACATATACCACGCAAAGACTATACAAAAAGAAAAATAAAGCCATTCCATTCACATTTGTGGAGATAAATTCAGCATTTTATCTTCCTGCTCATTCTGCTTTCCAAATTAGGATGTGAATGTGAGAGAAGGACAAAGAAAATGTACGTGAATGTGTGCACACACTCACATCTCTTTTTTTGGGTAGGAAAGGAGTTGTTTCTGGGAAGTCTTATTTGCTTGCAGACACTGGCCCAAGCTCACCTCCAAGATGTGAGGTCCTGGTTCAGACCTCATTTGTGCTCAATGGTAATTATCCTGTGGGATGCATATTTATGACGAAACTAAACTCTCCTCTGCAAGCATCATAGTTTGAAAGTGTTCTCCCAGCCACAAGACACAGCTGTCAACACCACAACACTGCAGGCATTTTGCAGCCATTTCTCCTGCTCACAGCCCAAATCTCCCAGCTAGGGATGAAAGCACCACCGTGCATGAAGATAAGAGGAAAACTGATGACAATAATATCACAAAAATCACATCAGGACCTACTCTAGAGTTTCTCCTAACTTGGAATAGTATCCGGTTTGCACCAATTCAAAGATTAAACTAACAAGGAAGCCAGAAAAACAGTGTTAATTAAAATACATATTCTTACCTCCTTGTATCTTGAGTTTTGCAATATTTGGCAAAAAGAAAAAAAAAACCAACATGCGCTTGTATTTTAACCAGCTTTTCCTGACTAGTTATGTTGCAGCTACATTATATTACAGCTTTCCTATAAAGCTGAATGCCAATTCCTACTCATCAGGAACACTGGCACTCTCTGGCAGTGTGTGACCCTAAAAGAGACAGCCTGACTGTCTTAACAGGAGTTAAGAACCACAAGACAGATCCTTTTTGGGTCTGGTTTTTTTTTGAACCACTGTAAATATAAATGTAGAATGCTGTTTGGCCAAGCTGGCTTCTAAATCTGATTTTAAATAATCTTAGTATCGTAAATATAATAATAGTACTGGAATAATCAAGAGGATCCTTTAACAGAAGAAACTCACTTGTGCTCGCCCGTGGACAAGGACGATAATCATTCTAAAGTGTTTGCAGCCTGAGAGAGTCAGGTAAAGGCTCTATAGGTGACTACATGGACACCAGACCCAGAAGAACTCAAGATTCCTGCATAATCTGGTACCTGAAGCCGGAGACCGCGATTCACCAGCAGTCTGCAGAGCTTTGTCTTCAGGAGTTTGAGAACTATTTATTTTGAGAACAAATCCTCAGAGGACTGGAGTGCTTCAGTGTTCATAAGACTGCTGTCTCATGAAGTGTAAAGTTACAGAATAAATCAGCGAAGCACTAGTTTAGATACATATCTCCAAAAACAAAATGAGAACTACTTCTACTATATCACTGCATTTTTTAAAAACAAAAAACACTCAATGGATCCTCCCATCTGCTTTCTTCTCTGCTTGGATGTCTTCAAATCTAACAGAGCTTCTGAACAAGTTGTGTGTTTAACAGCAAATACCCTGAAGAGCTGTTGAACTTAGATTCAGAAATTGTCAAATATAACCTCATGAGAATTTACCTAGAGGCAGAAGAGGGAGATGAGAAACAAAGCTATTTCCATTTTCCTTGCTAGAAATATTTCAAAATATTAGGAAAAATATCTAAACATTTTGAATATATTAAAACTAAACAAAGAAAGACCTTTAAACAGTACGGAAAATTCAGTTTCACATAGATACATAGCAGTTTATCAATCCTTAATTCATCTTCTCTGTCCCACTTGAATTCCCTTTCTACAATATTGTTTCCTTTAAGACCAAACATTGTCAGAAACAAGAGGTTTCAAGTGAGTATAATAGAGTTGCACCTGAGAACTTAAGCCAATACCAAGTGTGTAATCAGTCCTTCCTATGGACAAAATTGAAACATGCAATCATCAATTTACTGTAATCAGCCAATGACCTCATACTATTATGGAAAGTGAAGCAGCTCACGGTGTCCAAGTCACTCTTCAGTGGGGGAAAAAAAAAAAAAATTCATCCGACTTTCCTAAGATGGAGCTCAAAAATCCACGTCCACGTGAGCTAACCAGGTCTTTGCCATTTACAGCAGTCTGCTTAGAAACACGGGATTCCTGCTGTTAACCTGTCTTGATAATGACAACACATAGACTTCATTTCCCCTAACGATATGGCAAAAGGAGAGAGTTAATTGCTATATGCATAGCTGCCTACGTTGTTTGCACAGTCACTAGGTTTTGTACCAGGCAAGAAGCACAACTGTATCCACAGAGCAGACGTACAGTGACAGTACTCCTTCCCAAATGGATTCTTCCCATGGCACGTTCTTAGGGAAAGAGAAATTCTCTCCAAAGAGAAAAGTCCTCTAGAATCTCACCCTTTTTATCTCCTCAAGAGAAAGCAGCAGCAAAAATTCTTCAGTAATTACATTTTTTCCAGGGGAATTATCCAGTGACGGAGACATCTGAGGAGCATAATCCCTCCCAGTGTAGTATTCCTTGAAGGGCTGAAATCCAAATAAGAGTGTGCTTGGGAGGGAAAATTAAGAGGGGAGGATGGAAATAGATGCATTAAGAAGGACGAATGTTCTGTTATTAGACAAGCTCATGATGAAAGGGAGATTACGATGATTAAAAAAAATTTTTAAAACAACTTTAAAACAAGGAGAAAAACTCCCCATGTTACAAGAAACAAAAAGAAACAAAACTGTCCTGGCAGAAAAGTACTGTCTCTCTACCGGGCGCCTTACATGGCAAATGCCTCAGAAATCCCCGTCCTTTGTTTGGATTTCAAGTTACTTGTCAAGTGAGGACAAGCGCTCTGTACATCTTCGTGGTTTGCCCATATTTCCCTTTTATCTTAGGGAGTTTCACATTTAAGTTTTTTTGGGAAAAAAGCATAGTCTGGCCTATGTCTCAATGGCTTTGCCAAGCAGGCAGTGAGTCTTGTACATGACACCAACAACTAATCCTCCCTGTATTAGGCAAAAAAATGTCTGACAGAGATCAAGTTTTTCACTACGTAGAGCAGCAGGTAGACGTGCATGTGCCCTGCGAAAGAAGAGGGTCAGAAAACATTGTTCAGGTGACTAAAGCACAGTTTTGTTATGAACTGTTACATTTTATGTTTGATTAAGCTAATAAATCTACTTAATCTACTCAGAGAGCCAAGATTTCTCTCCTGATGGACAGTCTCCCTCTGCCTCCTCCAAGCTGTATGAAATACCAGCTCCACCCTTCGGACGGCTCGACAACGACCACGTGCAGGATGCTCTTGGACCCTTCCCCCCGCCCTGAGCAGCCATGACAAGGACCAAGCCTGGACCAAACTATTCGGGGAACCTTTCATCCTCCTGAAAAAGCAGCTGCCAGGAGGAACGTGCACAGCGCAGTGGCATGCAGGTGCGTTGGTATTTGTGAACCAGACTCCAGCTGTCAACCAGCTGTTAGGTTGCCCAGGGCTTGCTGTTACACCTTCGTCAGAGGACTGTGGGTTTGGTTCAGGCACGAAACTTCTGTGAGTGTTTTGCACTACAAAACCATCTGAAATTTGATGCCTGAAGTTGTACTGGTAAATTAAATTACTAGAGGGTTTATGCTGCTTTAGACAAAAATATGTTACTCCACGCACTTTATCATGGGCGCCTTCTCTTGAAGAAGCCACCTGGTCCCCCTCCATTATAATTCCAGGCCAATATTTGGCATGGAATTATTAGACAACAGTAAAAATGCATTACTCCCAGGTCTCCACATGCTGATAAGCTATTTAACCAGTCAGCTATTTTTAGCTCTGCCAGGCAATCAGGATGCTGTTCACAAAACACTTCACTTTAAAATATAATTGCTTTCCTCAGATGACATTGTCAGGCTCTGTTCTTTCACCTTTAATGTGAAAATTCAAATAAAAAAAGATAAGGTGGTTTATTGAGAAAGTAAAGACCATTCTTAATGGTAGAGAAAAAATTAATATACAATAGCCTAAATTTTACTTTAATGATACCAAGCAATTATTATCACTCTTTGCGAAAAGATTTTGAGACCTAATGGATGTAAGATAACAGAGAGGCAAATTGGTCAAGAGTAACAGAAGGATCAGCATTGCTGTCACCAGGCATTTTTGAGGAGGCTTTGGAAGAAGCCCTTTTCATGGCTACAACCTCAAAACCACATGAGAGCTTCAACTGATTTAAGGGTCATGTCTTCAGCGTCTGTGCTGCTCGCGGGAAGCCTTTTGCCTTCAGAGTCAGTCGACTGCCCACAGCCTCAGAGCAGCTCTCACACTCAGCAAAGCCCAACCTTATCTGCATGATCTCTAACACCAAACCATCTACCTTTTTTTCCCTGCCAGACTCTTACCCCGCTACTATCTTTTTTCCCTTCTCTCCTCCCCTCTTGATCCCTCAGATCCCACACTTACCACCTCCCACACAAAAATGCACTTTCACTCTCTCCCAGTCTCAAAAAGCCCTTCTCTAAAACACAATTTTTTGCTCAAGCTGTCCACTCTCCCTAACCTCCACAAGTCCTAGCACTTTGATCTTCTCAGGCTTAGGATGAATGAGACGATCTGAGGTTTCAAGATATTTGCAGACAAGAATAATTCCTGCTCTGATCTCTAGGATGTTTATGTAAGCCCAGAGAAATGCCATTTAAAGCAGAGTTACTTTGGGTGTTACGGAGCATCACTGAGATAAGCCCTGGGTCTGTTATTCATAGAGTGACAGGCTCATTTATGGAACAGAATACAAAAAAAACCCCAAAACCAAACAACAGAATACCAAGTGATCAATGTCTATCAAGACATTAGCTGAAGAATCAAGCAATAACCTATGTTACATTTGTGTTACCAGAAAACGGAATGGGCACAATTAACCTTGCAAAGTGACAAGAGAAATCGTTGCTGTATCACAAATCACCTTCATCCTCAGCACATTTTTTGACTGTCACAGTCACATTTGCAGAAAGGATTCATCTTTATCTGAAACTGTAATTGAATGCCAGCAGTTACCTTGGTGACATTTAAAAATCTATCACTGTGCTTTGCTGTCAACACTTTATAATACAATAAAGTGCCTCATGGAACAAGTCAGAACACAGCTTAGGAAGTAGTTCCTATGACAACTATATGAATTGAGGAGATGGCAGAGATCCCAAAATGGCAAATGGACAGTAGCACGCAGGTAAAGAAAATCCAGGCTGAGGTCAGCGCAGTTCCTAACGCTGTGCTGAACTGCGGCTCAAAGCCCGACTCTAGCCATTTCTGTAATTAAACAAAGTCTCTAATCCTCTAGGTACTCTAATTTTCACTGAAACTGCCAAGAACCCTGAAATTTATTATGCAATCAATCCAACTGATTTCAGCAGACCTCTGTTGGGACTAATCATTAAGAATGAGGGAGGAAGAACCATGCTTCCTGTGAATATTGTTTGTTGTACTTCAGATATTAAATAAGAGTGGGGAATTTAATTATCAGTCAAAATACAGGATTCCCATTCTGCTTATGACAGCATGTCCATTTGCTTTCAGATACTGGAACGGAGCAGCACTGCGATCACATTCGCCCTTTGTATTTACAGATTTATTGTTCATCAGTCACCCAGAGACAGATTTGTTTCATTGTCACTGGCCCACAACTACTTGCTCTCAGTCTAAACGAGAAATATGGAAGCCAGCAGAGCCTGCCAAAGCTGTGTCTCCAAACTGCAGTCTGTTCACTGCCCGAGTGGTCCCTGACTCCTTTTCCAGGAAGGAGACAGACATCTCCTAAGGAGGTGTGGGGTCAGTGCCATCCTGACCCATGGTTGCTGCACTCCACGCATGGCATGGTGGTCTGCACAGGTCAACACTACGCTGGAGCTCTGCACAGCTGGGAGAAGACCTTGGCTGAAGCAGAGGATTGCTGAGGAAAGCCCCCCACTCAATTCTTTCCTCAGGACTGCCTACCTCCATCTCTTCTTCCTCTGTTCTTGCCTTTTCCTTTCTCCTCCTTTAAGCTTGCTTGGCCTTTCCAGCCTCTTCCAGGTTTTTCTGCTTCCTCCTGACAGCTTTAAACAGCAAGTCTCCTCCCCAGCACACAGGCCTCAAGTACTTCCATCATAGACCATCTGGGTCTAGAACACAGAAGCATCTGGACCACTGGCCCCTAAAGCAGGGAATTAATTCTCTTCCATTGCAAAACTAAATCTAAGCACCAGTTTGGTTGGAAAACCCTCCAAAAACTAGTTGTCTGTGGCCTCCCCCCAGTCCTTCATCATGTGAAACTGTACATCCCTTCTGTAGCTGTCCCATATCTATACTCCAAAGTCCTAAATTCATTTACAAGAAATGAAAACCAGTTTGACACACTCTGAAGGTAAGACTGATCTTTTCAGCTGCTCTTTCATTAGCAGCAGAAGCCATCCAGCGGAAACATCCATTAGAAACCTAGGTTATTTATTTTATTAAAGAGCGTTTTCTACTTGCACAAGGGTGATGGAGCATATGACCCCACTAAGCACACCCACGTAGAGATATGAATTCTCAAAGTCTATAAGCCTCAAACATGAAACTGCTGAGTAGGAAGGCTTACAAGCAAGAGAAACATGCTCCCTACATACTTATAAAGGAAAGTCAAATAGATGTTAATATCGCAACGACGCCTCGGTTCAGGTGCTAATAAGCTCTTCTTTAGCAAAATCAGGAGAAGGCACCTTCCTTTGAACGCAGTTCTGTTGACAGTATGGGAAAAAGGCACGTGCCTCAGTCAGAAAATGCAACAAGAACTGTGGCTTTTTGGTACTCCTTAGACATGCGAGAAGAATTTTTGCCATGTTTTCATCAGAACTTCAACCTGAGAGAGGACAAAAACATGAGAAAAACTGGTAATAAAAACGTGCCTGAGGAAGACAAACAAGGTAAATGAAGAGATTACATTCTTGCCCTCCAGTAAAGTTCTTTTTACCTTAAATCCATCCCAAATAAAGATAATCTTGCCACTGGAGACCACAAAAGAAAAGTTATTTGCATACAGAATAGGCTTACAGAAAATTAAACTGCCGTGGAAGACTAGAGCTTGTTATGCGAGAAATGCGATAAGCTAAAACATACAAAAAAATTCCTCCTCGAGATCTGAGCAACATGAGCTAAAAATACCTCTATTGCATGTCATTTACAAAATCAAAGAGTTGTTTAGGCTGTGTTTAGATTGTGATCAAACAACACTTGATACATTTTTTTCTGCTTATGATTAAAGATAGTACCAGATTTTAGGTGTTCTGATTGCTTTCCTCACTTCATTTTTATTTCTATTTTTAACTTGCACTCAGTGTTCCCTGCACCCTTGCTGAAAGCAAACGGCAGCGTTGGGAGGGGACCAAGAGAAGGTATGGTTATTGCGCACATCGGCCACTCTTCCTAACGAAAGGCAAAGGACTCGGAGCAGAAGTTATTGCGCAAGAGCAGCCTGGAGAGTGCACCCCTGATGTACACAATAAAGGGTTGAAGACATTGTGTTCCCAGGCTTTATTTTTGTACATGTACATGATCACATCTGGGCTTTGCAGGTGCAAACACTAAGATAGTCTATTAGCCACCTGCACACACCTTTCCAGTAGTCCAAAGCGTGTTTAAATGCCACAGTTATCTCTTGTGCCAAAAAGGTTTCTAGGCTCTGAGGCAGCAAGCTACCAAACATCCAAAACTTCCCGAGAGTCACAGGCATTCAGTGTTGCTGGTGTTATGCCACACAAGGTAGCATCATGCTCTGAAATTGGCCCAGCATTGGGATATGTGAAAGGTAGCACGTGGGCAGTTGTCCTGGAGCTGCACAACAGAAACGCTGTGCAGGTACGAGGGTAGGTGAATTAAGAGTCTCAGCATGACTCTTCAAACTTTTCCTTCTGTCAGACTACAAAGAAGAGTTCAGTGCTGCAATGACATATTCTTGAACATAAATTACCATCATTTTTCTGTTACGTAACATGATTTATCCAAAGCATGCACTGGGCTCATTCCAGTTTCCACTGAAGTCAATAGAATTATAAGTGTTCAGCACCTCTGAAAAATCAGGACATGCTTATTCATGGGTATAATTTATGGTACCCAGATTAGAACATTCTTTCCTTAAGTTACCAGTGCACAAAAGCATGGCTTCTTACTCCTTTCCCTTCTTTAAGGATATTAACAGACCAATACTGAAATTTACCCCCAGATCTGTAGTGAAATGCCTAGAACTGGTCAAACTTTAAACAGACCACAACACAAATGATCTGAAATACTGGCTCCGGAAATCTCTTCTAGCCATCCACTACATCAAGTCAGCTCCAACCAAGATCTTTGTCTATGTGAGCCCTTACTTCCATGAGGTTTCACAAAGGAGCAATTGCCACAGAGATGTTCCAATACAAGCACATTTCAAGTTATGCATGAAGAAGAGCCATCATCTAGCAAGGTCATCTGGAAAGCCAAACCAGAAAGCCATGAGTTAAAAGCAACAGAGTAGGAAATCTTCCTTACTGACAGCTCTGCTCATCCTAGTGGCCATTGTCCCAATGAAGTACTATTTACCAATCCCTCTTTATGTGTCTTTTGGACATGAGTCTTCATTCCTTTATTCTGGATGTGCTCACAGCTTTGGTTGATCAAGGGTGGCAGTAAAAATCCAAAGATCGGTCACGGATTTTTTGTTTCTTCAGAGCATAGCAAACATGGCAATCTGCAAAACACAGTTCAGTCTTGCTCAAAGCTCCTGGGATCTCTTCTGTGGTACTGAATTGAGGTGACTGTTCCTCTCAAGCTTCCCTACGAAGTGACGAACAGGCTTGTAAAGAATCAATCCCTGGGTTATTTTGGGAAGCTGAGAAGTTTGGGACCGTTAAACAACCCAAATATCCTCAACCTGCACCCTACCCCTGACATCTTAGTTTTCTAACTCATATCACGAGGCTGGTATGGCCTCTTCTACACCACTTTAACATACACAGACATAGAGGCAGCAGTTTGTGGGTCTGACCAGTCGGCCATGTCCATGGCATTCAGCTGCAAGGCAAACAGCACAGCCCAGGTAGCCAGTCCCAACCCCTGAAGCCCCACCATGAAACAGCACAAAAAGAATAAGGGACTGAGTAGAAACTACCCAACCCAACTGGCAGGTTGCCAGTTGGTCCAGTTTGGTTCAGCTCACATTCACCACATGGCACCATGCTGCCAGACCAGGAACAGGACCATAGACTGCAATATTGCCCCTTGTTTCTTTATAGCCTCCTCTTGGTTACAACCACATCTCCCCAGGCATCTTCCTTCCAAGGAAGCACTGAAGAAGTGGTAGGAGCTGTCCAATGGGCTCTGCTCAGTGGCATCTAAAGCAAGCAAAGGAAGTCCTTTTTCTTCTCTGCATTGCTAAGCAAGATCCTTTTCCCACCTAGCCAAGCTTTTCATAGACCTTGCGTTTTGCAGAGCAGGTAGGCACTAGGTCAGTCCTGCCAGCCAGAGAAGCAGGCACTCCCTCACAGCACGGGGAGAGAGGAGTTAAGTGAAGCTCTTGGGCTGGGAATACACCAGAGCCAGCAGGAAGATGATATTTTCTTTACACCAAATTAACAGATCTTGTTTTTATCCGGTCCCCCGGGCCCCACTCAGAGGACGGGCAGATGGATCCTGCCAATCACTTGGTGCCACAGTTGCACCACACAAATGTGCTTGAAGGAAAACTCCTGCAGCACTAAGAACAAGGCTATTATAGGAGTCCAGGAACAACAGCTTGTGTGTTCACATTTCTATTCCAAGTTTCAGATTTCTTCAGAAAACAGGAGGCCAATCTAATCCTTCTGACTTTGAATCCCGTAGAGGAAGGCTGCTAATCTGCTTGTCAGGCTGACAAGGAGACACAAACCTTGCTCCCCTCAGCACTGCTCCAGACCAGACTCATGCCAGGTCCACCCTACTTCCCCAGGCTCTGAAAGCCAAAAGGACTTTGCAAGACATCTATTTGCAGGTGATCAGACAGCATGAAATACAGTGATTAAACAGAGCTGGCACATACTGTAGAAGAGCTGAAAACCCAAAAGCAACACTGAGTTTCACAATTGCAGCATTTAAGTTAAAAATATCAGGCTGGTGGAATTACATAAACTTTAATTTTTTACAAGTTCCTAAACTTAACAGTCCAAAATGGCCTAAACCATACAGCACGTATAAGTCACCCGACGAAAAAAAGCCTCAAAACAATCATCCTGAAACCCCTCATGAGATGTCATTTCTTTCCTTCATTCAAACACGTGAGATAATCTGAGACTTTGTGTACAAAGACACCTAGCAGCATGTGATGAGAAGGTACTAACCTTCAGAAGGAGCACTTGTTCAAGAAACGGCATTTCTGGAACAGTATCTCCCAATTTCTTTATTCTTTCCTCCACGCCTTCCAGCCCTGGTCTCCTCTGCCCACTGAAGCCGCCTTTGCGCCCTGCTTTCCCCAGCTCCACGAGGTAAGAAACACGTCCCTACACCCAAGGTCCATTTAATGGCTCCATTTTTCTTTTGAAATTCTCTTCAGTTAAGGATCAGGTTTTACAAGTTCCCTCCAACCTCAAGGCAAACATACAGTTAATGCAGACTTTAGCCCAAGGCTAGAAGAGGACAGTGACCCCCTGTTCCTGGAGTCACACCTTTGCCGCTCCGTCACACAGAAGGGCACAGAGCAGACTGTTTTCAGAGCAGTCAGCACCTCCAGGCTATTAACAAGGGGACACTTCTGCCTCTCAGGGAGGCCATACAGACATGCAGAAAGCTTCCTTTTGCACCTTGTCTCGCATTTGTGCACACACACCACATCCCTTCATTCCTGTGACATCTGAATCTTTACACATTCTGTAAAACAATACATGTTAACTGGTTTATCCACCGCTGTTCCAGGAACAACTCCCTCCTCCAGCCAAGCAATGTATGGCCTTTAAGCATCTTTTCCCCAGAGGGAAAGCCTTTAGGCTAGAAATTGGGCGACAAACCTGGAACAAACGTTGAGAAATTTCTGAACCAAAGTTATTTCCTAGAAGGCTTCACCATGAACTGAAAAGCACAGTTAACAGAATTAAAAAGCTTTTCCATATTTCAGCTAGTTTATAGAAAAAAGGTGATGGACTTCCTCACCCTCTACTTGATCTCTGTGAAACCTGTAGGACCCAAGTCCTTCTCAAAGGCTTCAGACCCTCCAAACAAGGTGTACATAGTACTTACAACAGCTTCCTATACCTGCAGCTCAATGTACTCAACCATAAAATTACGACAATATTTAACAGTCCTTATTTCATAGGAGGAGGTGTGGGAATGCTTTGTAAAGCACAGTGATTCACTAATGCAGTGCTGTAAGTGCAGAAACAATAGGAAATTGTTTTTACGATTGCTAACCCATTACTGTAGTTTTATCATCTGCTCATGTAATGCAGCACTCCAAACCAGCTAGCAATTAAAACCACAAAAGACAGGAAATCCTTTACATTGAATCCCCCACAAGCACTAGTGGACTCGCAGTAGTTTCATACCAGTGTAACTCAGAGCAGAATTGGCCCAATATACACAACAAAGCCTGAATAATAACAGAAGAATCTTCTCCAGCTCAGAAACAGCCTTAAACCCTGCATCACTTTTGAACAAGGAGGTCTCATATTTGCAAGAGAAGAGATCTATATATGAAATTGTAATGAGGTGACTGATGATCGTTACCTTGGTGACATTTAAAACTCCAGCGCTGTGCTTTGCTGTTGGCACTTTATAACACAATAAACTGCCTAGCAAAGGAAGTCAATGCATTACTCAGAAAATGAACTTTCATGACAACGATGGCCTTCTTCACACCTAAATGGGTCCGATGCCATCACTTGACCAGCAGACCCTCCTTTGAGAGGCTCAGCTTACCTGGCACGACAGTGACTTTGTGGGTGTAGCTGACTTTGGTCCTTTGAGTGTTACCAAAAGGATTTGTCTGCCAGGGTTACTACATCTCCACTGATATTTTCACTGCCAGAGCGACACTGCTAAGGCTGGTAGGCTACCTCCCATCCTAGCAAACCGGAAAGCATAGACCAGGCTTTGACAGAAGCAGCATGTTGGAGAGATTCCAAAGCAGAGGCAAAGGGCCCAGCAATACTGCTGAGGTGCTTTCCGCTCTCCTCAAGTCACACACTGCTCAATACCCATTACCCATATTGCAACTGCTTTAGGGTTGGAAGAAGCATTATTGCACAATACAGAAGAACAGAACATGAAGAACCAGATTCAAACCTTATTTTCAGAAAGGTCAGTCTTGAAAGTGACCTTAAAAAAAGCCAATCAAAACCTTTCCCCAATTTTAAAGTCCCGATGGCCACTAGGGTAAGTCTAAATGATCTAGCCTAGTAACTCAAGTTAGTATTTGTGGGTTTTTAAATGTAAAAGATTAAATCCACAAAAAACCAAAATTGACTGATTTCCCACAGAATTAAGGATCTCAAACAAAATTTCAGATACAACTATTTCAAGAGTCCCTTGCATCATGCATAATATAATATTTCTATTATCTTAATTGCTGCTCAGAAGTTCGTCTGACATTGGTCAAAGCCAAGCAGATGGTTTTAGTGGAAGACATGCAAGTTCTCTACATTTCCAGCTATGCAGTCTTGAGTACAATGATCTGGTTGTTGATTTCAACACACATGTGGGTGGTTTAACTTAAAAAAAACTAATATTAGGTATCATGTGTTACAAAGTAAACTTTTCACTCACAGGAAAGTTGTTTCTATAGTAACTAATGTTTTTCTAGCAACACATTTCACATTAGGGTTGCTATAGAAACAGAACTATAGAGATGTGTTCAGCAAATAGGTTGTCAATAGCTTTTCTCCCAGCCCACTGCACCCTATCCACCATGTCTACCTAAGGATGAACATAGCACCCTACCCACAGCATCTACCTAAGGAGACTCCAGTTATTCTCTTAACAAGAGTGTAAAATGTTCCCTGTCCACATGAGAGCATCGTTTCCCCCATATAGTTTCATGGCCACATTTTTCAGGAGTAAGTGGAATGCTCAATTCTGGATCAGGTTATAAATCCAGACAAATTGTAGCTGTTGTGCAGGAGGGCATCACTGGAACACCCTCATCTCTAGGAAAAAAGTAAAAAATACCGTGCTAGAAACACTGAACAGTTAACCCCAGCCACATTCATCCTCATAGAAACCTCAGGATGTAGCTGGTACGAGTCAAAGGGACATCAACTCATGCCAGGAAGATGACTGAATCTCTATGGTTTTGAGCATATATTTAGGCTTAAGCATTCCCAAGGGTAGCATACAGACTCCCACTCACATCAAAGGAACGTCTGCAAAAAGATCACAGCTATAATCTGGCATTTACATAGTAGCTAGGATTTTAATTACTATTTGTTCAGTACCTTACCATTCATTCAGTAACAGCCATATGTACACCTTCAGGACTATCACTGTTCCTGACCTTTGCTTTTCCTTCTTTCCCACTCTTTCATTTTTCACTTCTCTTCCCTGAAGTGGTTTTTCCTCACAGTTCCCTCCACCCTTTAACTCCCCACCCCACCTAGAAGTAGATGCTAATTTTCATTTACATAAGCAGCCCTTTCAGGCTTTACCTGTTCCTCCTACTTAAATAAGAGCTAGGACAGACATGCTCCTCTGGATTTGGCCATGATGATCCTTGTTAAGGAAGTTCATTTGCCAAACCAAGACAGGGAACTGTAGCACAGGCTGGTCCTACAAGAGACAGCAATGAGGAACTGGTGACAAGCTATGAAAGGTAACCTTCTCCAGCATCACAGCTCTTCAGAGCATGCACTTGCTACCCCTTAATGCCTGTGGGTGTCTTTCTAGCACGGAGAGCAGCGATTCCAGAGGCATTAAAGTGGGCTGAAGATGGCTTCTCTACCAGTCACTGCCTTCCAAGGCTTTGTGGATTCAGGAAGCCACCACTGCTTCTTTTTACACTCAATTCTCTACTGCATAGATGATCACACAAACAGCAAAATAGTGTGGATTCAGAGCACACAGCTGTGTCCCTCAAGTCCTGTGAAATAGCCCTAGTGAGGTGATGCACAGTCTCCTTAGCAGAGTCTGCCCTGATGCATATTGAAATGCTTTACCTCCTGGGTAAGCCTCCGCTGCTGCGCTCTGCCTTGCCTTCTCTTACAAAGAAGCTTTGCTCCTTCAAGCAACTTTTGGCATCTAATTGTTGGCTTAAACATTAGAAAACCAAAACCCCCATTCAGAGGTGCCACAAGAAGCTACAACTAACTCAACATGCTCTACTTGTACCTGAGATCCATCGGCTCCAAATTTATCACCACATCTACAATACCTTTTATGATCTGTCCTCTACCAGGACCATCTTTCAGATGGAACCTGGCGAAGCAGCTTAAAAAAATTTATATGGAAGGAAAAGGAGCAATTTATTCAAGTGTCATTATGTATAGGTTCTAAGTCAAAACCTGGCCAAAAAAAAAAAAAAAGACAACATACACATGATGCTGAGACCTAGAGAGAGTGAAATCAACATTTCCATGCTAACTCCATTCCAGTCATGGTTCTAATGCTTTTTAACTAGGAGGATGACTAGGCTCAAAGGGCAACTGCTCAGGCACTGTACAATTCCTGTTTCCACAACTACTTCCAGGGCTGGTTTATATTCTCCCCTAGACTCAGTATGTTGTGATGCTGGGCTTGGTGCTGGCGTGTGCCATCCGCACTTAGTACAGGGAAAAATAAGTATCAGAGCGTTATGAAGGTCTGGTGCAAATGGACCCACTGGCCCCGGCAGAGAGTCGTTTCTGCTCCATTCTTTATAGTGATCTACAAGAAAAAATGTTGGACTGGGATTAGGTGATAAAACATTTTTTCAAACCGCAGCAGTACTGGTTAGAGTATTTTCAATTATTTAATATTTCTGTAACTGTGCAATGACATAACACTGAATATGACATCCTCCATATTTCACCCTCTGCCCCCACCTACATCTTAGGAAGAGAAGTAGCAGGAATACAGCTCTTGGTACATCATTCTGAGGTGTTACAACAAGATAGTCTAAATCCAACCGCCTTTAAGGAATAATTTTCAGGAGCAGAGCGATAGCATCCCTGTTTCCACTAAAGACACAATAATACAACAATATAGCCTAAAAGAAATATGATAAAATTTAACTGGCATAGTCCATCACTGGGGTTTTGTCATGCCCTATACCAGGCATGACAGCAAGGAAATAAAAATCTGAGCTCTAAAGAATACCTCCAGAATTCCAAAATAGCATTATATGGCTTATTATACAGGCCTGGGCAGCAGTTTGAGAATGACCTTAAAATCTCTTTGCTGACAGGTTCTGTGAGTTACAGTGAATTTTGCTAATTCATATATACAGGTCTCACTCACCCTGGCCTCTGTTTGCTGGCAAAGCCTTAGGCTGGAAGCTGCTCAAGCCAAGAGTTATTGTTTGCACATGCCCAGGAAATGCTAAATATAATCTGGACAATATGCAGACAAATCATTTTTATGAACTTTTTAGGTCAAGGTCCATGTCTTCGTTTGTGCCTAAGCAACGTCAAGCAGAGAATGAAAATCTGTCCCAGATAAAAGTCTCAGAGCACTACTGCAACTTAAACAGTAAGTTTAAACTGCAGTCCTGCAAATTTTTTCTACCTCTTCATCTAGATCTTTAAAGTTATTTACCTCACCAGCTCCTGCAGCCTAGCTGAATATTCTCACCAGCTTGCTTACCCCAAGGCAAGCACAGTTCTCTGCAACTTCACAAAGACTTGCATTCAAAGAGAATGACTAACGACCAGTGCTGGAGAGCCAGGAAGAGATGAGCCCAATCCCAAACCATCTAAATCTAGAGCACTGATGAATCGATTAATATCCTCACTAATAAAGACAGCAAACAAGTCTCACTAAAATTAATTAGCTCTTATGTCATCATATTGCCCCATAGTTCTAAATATCTCCTTTTGAAACAGTGATAAAAGTAGGTCTTAAAATACATATCTATTCATTTTTGTTTGTTTCAGTGCACAGCCTCTTGACACAGACCATTTCCTACATGTCATTCAGACATTTGAGATTATTTAATGAGTTAAGGAACAATCCAGAAATCAAGAATTATAATGGGATCATTTCACTAATAACCCTTCCATGCAGCAGACATACATTTGGTCAAAAAAGCCAAGAAAAAATGGAGTATAAGATCAAAAAGGTCCTAAGTTATCCTCAGTAACAGTCTTTTCAGATGCCAGTCTGTCATCATTTCCTAGCAGGTTCAGAATTATTTCATTCCGTTATCTAACCCATAAAAATAAGAACATACTGAATTACGGGCATGACCTATTTACCTTCTTTCTAACCCCATCTTAAAAGAGGTGATGTCTGAACATGCTGGCATAGGACAAGACTCCACTCCCAAAATACAGCTGAGAGGAGAAAAATATAACGATTATGAAATACACATTTATATTTTAATCATATTTACACAGAAACACTAACTGTTCCAAGGATTGTTATTTTGGCATCCAAGGTCATGTTAATGAATAACATCAATAGAAGCAAGCCACAAGATTTGGGTGCAAGTTTGAATGCACTAAGTATTCAAACGTTCTTGAACACATCTCCCAGCAGAGGTATATTGGCTGCTTAAGCTTAATCACTAATGACCAGAGCTTAACTGTTAAACTAAGATGATACTGAGGGCTGCATAGTTGCACGCGTTACTTTAGATTTACCTTGCCAATTCCCAGTTACAGTATTTAAAATCTGCATTCAGTCCCCTGAGATCCAACAACAAAACAGATATCAACATTTCATTCATAGATTTCAGCTGTTCTAACTTCTGGTTGTCACGGATGAAAGCGTGAGACAGGCAAGTCCTATGTCCATACTTGTTTTCAAGACAGACTGATCCTATTTTTAGATCACTTTATTCAAGAAAGTCACAAGTAAAATTCCAAATATTTCGAAATTCTTTATAACCCTCATCCCAAACGGATTCCATCCATGCCTCGTCCCTTTTAAGGGGGTTGCCATCAGCAATACAAATTGTTCTGCCATCCACATGATCTGGTTTTGGTTAGAAGGAAAATACATGCCCTGGAGACAAACCCTTTTGTCTCCACTGAAAAAAACCCCAAAGTATCAAGTTCTCATACCTTGCACAGTAGACATATCTACCCCCCTCTGTTTACTACTCATATAAGATCCCCAGGTTCAGCCTCAGAGCAATCCAATTATCTGCTCAGTCATCTCCTCCTATACAACAGCTCACACTAATAATTTCAGTGTTTGAGAGTTATTCCAAGCTGATAGAGGATTTAGTGTTTAGTTGTATTTCAGAAGGTGGCAACATCTGAAGCTGTGAGTGATTTGCACTGCTCATTAAATCAGGGAAATGAGTTTGAGTGATTATAGCGCTTGGTCCTTAACTAGGCAACAATCAGTGTCTTGTAGAAATGCATTTAAAAGCACAGAATATGCCCTCAGGAAAAGAGAGTGGAGTTTGTTACTGGGTAGGACAATTTCCCCAAGCAAAGAGAAACAGTAATGAAAAGGGAAAAAAAATCCACCCTCGCAAGATGCACAGAAGTCCTTCAGAAGGGGCCCCCTTCACTGTACCTCACTGCAGCTGCTGCTTACAAGTTGCTAGAAGCAAACCCTGTAATAAAATTAGCTTTTCCAAATGGCAAAAACAGAAGGTGGCAAACTGTGACATATTCCCAGGCTCATACACCAACAAAATATCCTGTAAGCAATATTTTTTTTTTTTTTTTTTTTTTTTTAAGGAAAACTTTAAGCACACAGGCTGGGAAAATAGTTACACTCTTAATAAGGATGCAAACTTCTACCCTGAAGTCAAATCACGCTGATAAGTTACAGAGCAGGTGACATTTCCTATTGACAATCTCCACTAGCTATTTTTGCAACTCTGAGAAGCAAACTAGTCAAAAAAAAAAAAAAACCCCACCACACAACCGTTTTGGTAAGATGGCAGATAAATTGGATGCTTGTTAAGCCCTGATTGCTTCTTAAATATTTGGCTAGACATGAATCTCTGGAAAGACAGAGGTTTAAGGATTTTTCAGTCTGATCCCGTGAGACCTGAATGGAAAGCCCACCTTGTAAAATAGCCTACTGCTTGTATGAAGTCTCAGAGAATTAGCTTAATTAGTGAAATTGGACTGAATTCACTGTACCACTAGACTCAGAATCCAAATATGAAATGTTCATTCAGAGTTGGGCATCTCAGATTGCCCTAGACAATTTTTTTTTTTTAAATTTCAGTAAATATCAGAGCATTTTTCCAGTGCACCAGGATAAGCACAGTGATCAGAGGCCACTCAGATCCTGCAGGTACGTGAGCATATGTATGCCCTGCACAGGTTTTCTTCAAGGCAAATGGATTATCCCAAGCTCTGCTCCTGCCTTTTCCCATGGTAATTTTGCCCCAGTATGCACATGACCTCTGAAAACGCTGTGTGATCTTTCCTGTTCAGGATGTAAATAAACACAGCATTTTCCATTTTTCTTCTTAATCCAGATAGGACACTAGGCTTCTCTACATTATTCTCTTGGTAACATACATCAGTGCAGTGGATAAATATACCATGTTTAAGACAGACTTATTTCTTCTTTTTTTTTTTTTAATCTTCTGGCCTAAAGGTCTGCTTTTATAGCTTTCCAAGGCAGTATCTTACACCACTATAAATACTGAACTGCAATCAGTAATGCTGTCTTAAAAAAAAAAAAAAAGTCAGCATGGAGAAAAGGAAAGTTGGAGGTAGGAGAGCTAGCCGGACTCTGCTGGTGGTGTAACAGATATCTTTTGTACCCTGCCACATTTTATAGTCCAAGGCCAATACCAGCTGCTCAGCATGAGGACTAGTCCTTAGCTCTTGCTGGACAATGCAGATGTGCATACCTGTATCTCTATCATGTAAAGTCAACATAAACCCTATAGGTGCAAGCTTATCTACTCCCGCATCAAGACGCAACCGAGCACAGCTCCAATGCACCACTGGACAAAGCATATGGCAGAGGCATCACAACACAATGCAGCACATGCACTTCTAGAAGCAATCAGAAGGGGAAAACAAAGGTACGTGTTAATGAAAGAAAATTTTACTCCAAGATTCTTACAAAGAGAAAAGCAGAAGATACCTTTTCACAGACTCCAACAGGCCACCCAACATTACACCATACAAAGAGCTGATTTAGCATCAGGAGTCTTGCTACCAACTTCACAGGACAGGCTCACCCAGCTTCACCTGTGCAAGTCTCTGCAGCTGAGCGATGGGTGTTTCTCAAAGTCAAGACCAAGGCTCCACAGGGTTTCAAAATCCTAAATCCTGCTGAAAGTATGCTATTGCCATCGCAAGAGCTATAAATAAATCTCCTCAAATCACCTAAACCCTCACGTCAGTATAATTTCAAATAAGCTTGGACAGAAAATATCAGCTACTCTGGGTTTGCGTGCTTTGTTCTAATAGCATTGAATGCCTGAGTAACAAGATGAAGAGCTCTTGTAAAAAGAGAAGAGACAAGCAACAATAAATTGTATTATGTACTAATACCCACCCTTATTGACAACACTTATCTGTAAAACTAAGGTCTGCGCAGACAAGGGGAGTTAAAAGCTCTGTTATCGTCAGAAATGGCTCTGTCTGCAGTGAAGTTTATCCAGGCTCTGTCCTCCCCATGTCTGGCTTCTGCACCAGAGGGATTCATGGAGAGTTTCTGACTCCACTGAAGTCAACAGCAACATTAACTCCACTGGAACCAGGTTCCAACCACAAAAAAAGTGTTGTTTTACCTGCACTACATGTTTACATATGAATAAAACAGCAGAGGTTTGCAAGAAAACTACTGACCTCATAAAGCACCTTTTCCTCCAGCGGCGGCTAGCGCTCGCACACACAGGCACATTACCTACACCCCATCTGTTTGATAATACACATATTATCTCTACCAGTTAAGTCCTTCTGTTGTATCAGCTACAAATCTGCAAAGTCTCTGTATATCCCTATGCCTCTGGGGCCAAGGTTATGCAAAAGGAGAGGGTGTTGCAGCACAAGAAAAAGCAGCAGTTCAGAATTGAATTTTAAAAACCCTTACCTGCATTGCTTATGTCCTTCTAATTTAATCTCACAAACTCACCTCTGCATCAACAAACAGTTTACACTTTAAGTCTGGTCTATTCAGTCTCTTCTTATATCAGGCACTGAAAAATTGATGGCTGAATGTGCTCCATCACAGACATTCCTGAGGTTGAAGGTTTGACCTGAATTTTAAGTGCTACTGGCATAGAGTTTTAAAAAAACAAAAAAAATAACAACAAAAAAAAACAGTTAAGTGAGATCAACACATGGTATAGCAGAAAGTAACACTGTGATTTTTTTGGGAAAGAAAAACAGCAGAGAGCCAAGAAAGAAAAACAGGGAAAGAGAAACAGCCCGTGTACCATACACAAGATATTGCTTTCAGCTGTTCAGTAACTCTGGGCTAAATACCTCTGGCACCACTACAGGTGTTACCAATACATGCAGAAGTAAAATGCTGAATTTTTAAAGAGAAATCAACATATTCTTCCGAAGAGCAAAAGTCCTTTTTAACAAGAACATATTTAACTACCCCCAAAAATAATCTGAGGACTGTTGAGACAGTAAGTAGAACACCCCTACTGCCGGGAATTCATTTAGCAATATTCTGAGTTCTTCCAGAATGTCTTTTTCAAGTGTGCCTTAAAGATTTAAAGATAAATCTAAGAGACTCCTATTACAAAAATACATTTTCAGATTCGTGCTTGTAAATCAATTGAACACGTTTTGGATTTGAGTATGCTATCTTAACACTTTTCCTTCAGATGAGGACCATTTTTATACCAAGTTTTTGCAGTACTCTCCTGCAAGGACTTGAACACACAGTTCTGTTTCTTTTCAGCAGCTCACAACACTGCTATCTCCCTAGTTGCTGTTCCCTCTTCAAATCAAGGCATTGAGAGTTTGCCTCTCTTTGGGTTGTACTTAATGGGATAATGTACATGTGAGGTGTAAAACATTTCAAACAATTTGCTTTTGTTTTCCCATCCTCTATAAACCATCCTCTATAAACTATAGAGTTACAAAAATGTTACAGGACACCAGAAGATTTCATAATTTCTAATATTACTCCTACATCTCCACTATTTATACATCCACGCAGTGAGCACAGGCTCGAGCCTGGAGCAGATCTCTGTGTGCGGGTGCTGTGAGGTGATGACTGTGTTCCACGCCTGACCATCACTACCACGCTGCTTCCCTTCCAGCACTGCCAGTGACTAACAGAGTGGCAGTGGCATGATCTCGTACCACCCTCAGCATTCAGAGCTTTAAGCTCAAGCCCTCCTGGTGCCACCCTATGTCAATGCAGGTGGACACCACTCTCAATGCAGAGTAGCCCTTTAAAATGCCCAGTTTAGCTTTCAACGTTCCCAGAAAAGCAGAGAACCTCTGCACCTTAGCAGGTACCGGCAGAAGCTCCGTTTAGCCTTAACCATTAACATTGTCATTTGCCAGCGTCTTTCATTATCCCTCTTCTTCAAGGCTTTGTGGTATATCAGTTCATTAGCATAAAAGATCAAAACTTCATTTACAAGACAAATACCATAAACAAGAAATTAATTCAACAGACCAGTTGATTTCAAATGAGAATGGTGATGATAATTTCAATGTTAAAAAAACCTCTCGATCCACTAATTAAATTCTATTCCACGAGACATAGTCAAGCATATGCTCTGCCCACACAAGGACTGATTAATTGACCCTGAGATGACATCATCCACCCAGCAGCGGGTATCAAACTGTCCTACATACACAAGAGGCATTAACGAGACCAAGATACCACCTCCTGCTGCAGAAAAGGAGAACCTGCTCTTTTCTGCCCTGCTGAGCTCACCAGTCCTCCCACAACAGTATGCAGGTTTTCTCTTCTGGTTGTCAACAGCCTCTCCCTAAGGTTCCTACGTCCAGGATGAGGTTAAATAGACTTCCCTGAGACAGAAAGGGTGATGATGAGCACTGGATAAAGCTTGGTGCTACTGTCCACATTCTTGTAGTCACACAAACCTGCTCCCCCTTTATTGGCTTGGCGCTGAGCAGTGTTTATGGGTTTTGCAAGGGGAACGTGGCAGGGCTCCAATTCATGCTGGACATCAGACCACAGGCTCTGCCTTTGCAAGTCTCTTTATCTAGATTGATGAATGCAAGCTTCAGAAAGAGTATTTCAGCAGCCTCGTCTAAGGGGCATTAGTCACTGCTGCCTTGGTGCCTAGAAAGAGCCATCAATTTTCGTAAAGCAGACAGTCGTAACCTTAGAAGAGATGCAGCCAGGCTCAGTGACCCTCAGCTTTTTTTCTCTTTCTGAATCCACAGCTCCGATGAGACCAATGGGCGTTCGGACTTTAAAGGAATGCAGGATCATGCCAATTAGGAGACTATAATAACCAATCTAGAGCCAATCCCCCATTCCCCCAGACAATCCATATTGACATCCACTGGTAATGGAGACAACTGCTGGACTGCTGGGCTTCCCTGGATCGTCTCAAAGATGTAGTACAACATCCAGCTGCTGTGGTGACAGAGGACTGCACATCTGGATCTCCTGCGACACGGCTGGCAACCCGTGAAAGCAGGAATATAACATCTTTAGTCTTTTTTCTCCCATAAATTCCCATCTGAGAAGCATTTAAACCGTGGCTGTCATCACTAACCCATCTAACTTTCTAAAACAAGAAGATATATAATAAACAAGGAGGATAGAAGAAAGAAACCAGTGAAGTTTTAAAATTTAGAAAGCACAATTAAAATACAACAACCCCTTTTGAAAAAACACTAAATAGACATGCAGTGCTTTTGTATAATCAGTTGTTTGACAGCATTCTTAAACTAAGTGTGATCACTAAAAGCAACACTGAAATTAAAGAGCAAATATACGGGACTGAAGTGGGTTTCATGACAACACCAGAGAAGAAAAACTAAAGATGTTGGTCAGAATGACAGGATTTTGTTTAAGAACACATGTACTGCTTTGTAGCTTGGAAAAGAAAAATTGATTTTCCAGACACTGCTATAAAACATGCCAAGAAACAAGTGTAAACCAAAGAAAGCACAAGCTATAACTAAGTAATAAAGCATCCAAAATTTTCCATGTGCGCCCATTTACGGGAGGAAGAAATTACCCTGTACTTAACTTTGTTCCCTCTGTCACAGGTCAAAAGACAAGAAACATTTATAGAAAGCAGAACTGAGTATTAAAACTCATGGGCATAGAGAATTATCGACAGAGCTGAGTTGATGAGCAACGTGGGACCAGCATCCAAATGACTTGCTTGGTACTGAGCCATAGCCACGGTGCAGTAACCCTTGCGAGCCCAGGAGTAGAGCCTGATGTATTGGGAAAACGAGGAGTGCAAGGAAACCTCCTTTTGGGTGGAAACCCCATTCTGACCACTGGTGACAGAGAATATGGTTATGTTAAAATATTTTGAGTCTATTTAAGATTATAGGGCAAGACAGGTGCATATCAGTGACCTCTCACTGAGCTCAGAGGAACTACAATGATTTATACTTATATTATTTCAGATTGCACTGTGCAATAATCTTTTTTAAGCACATTTTGTAACACTTGCTACAAGTCATACAGACAGATAAATGTACGTTACCCATACGTATCAAAGGGAAACCTCAGAGAAGCAAGCAATTGCTACAAAAATGCAATAGGAACAGGCATTAGGCCAAAATGACCACGGCGTTCTGGTCTATGTAACCAAAAGTTGAAGGATTATTAAGAAAATAATTCCACTTGTGTTAATTGTATACTGCTTGGTTAATTATTTTGGGTTATTTAACCATGCTTTCCAAAACTGCACTAATTCACTCCATCAGTTATGGCTTAATGCCATCTTGACATGTTTGCTTTCATTAACCTGCTGATTCATTTCGCATTTTATGCATCTTTGTTTTGTCCTTCCTTTTTCTTTCATTTTTAAATTTTGGTAAATATATCAGATTCACATAAGATCTTGTCAAGAGGTTGAAAGTCAGTGCTAGGAGCTGAATTTGTCATTCCCAGCTGGCTCTGGAGCCACGATCTGCAATGACAGATCCCCACGTGTGGCCCAGCCAGGAGGCAGCAGGAGAAAGGCACTTTCCACACTACCTTTAAGGTGAATATCTTCCTGTGTGTTAAAGGCAACAGGCAAATGCATGGAAGAAACTGCAGGAAGTGGAGGGGGTGTATCTGGCATTGCCTTTCCCTGGAAGACCAAGGGAATGGCCCTCAGTGCTGAGTGAAGCTGAAGGTAATGAAAGAAAGGGACATTTTGTGAACAGAGGCCAGCTGGTCAGCCTGCACCATGTCCTGCTTCACAGAACACGAGTATCTACCACATTCTGGCAAAGCTTTATCTGTGTGTCCTCATTTTCCTGCAATGATATGTATCACCTAAGGTGCATTTCCACTGATCTGCCCTCCAAGGAGAGAAAACTCTAGCGAACAGACAGGGCTGGACACAGTCACCTGAATAGCTGTGACTCCTAAGGGATGCTGAAATTATGTTAAATGGGAAACCCAAACCTCCATCTGTTTAAAAAACCCAGACATCCATCTAGCTCATGTGCTTCCTGCAGGGATTGTTCTGGTGCGTCTGGTGTCTCTGTCCCAGACCTGGACATTGGTATCGATCCTAACATCCCCCCCAAAAAGGGAGACAAAATCCATCTTGATTCAGCTGCCCAAGGCGGGTCCCAAGCCCAGGTGCGGGCAGCGGATAAGCACTATCACCAGAACAACAGCGCTGGGGGAGATATTTCCTTTGCCTCCTGTGCTCTGGACTACGGGTTATCTTAGCGTGCAGAGCAAAGCTGAGCAAACCCTGCAAGTTCCTTCCAAAAAAAATAAAGGAGGGGGGAGTAGATGCTATTATTGGTGTCCTATTGTTGTTGTAATAAAGAAGTCTACTTCTTCAGTTAATTTATTGCTGGTTCTCCCTGAAACAACAAATACCTCAGACTGCTTCTGCGAAAACAGTCAGCAGGGAGCTGACTGGCATCATGTGAATGTTACACTTCCCCCAGCTAATGCCAAGATTTGAAACCACACGGCAGTTCTCAGGGAGATCACAAGGATTTGTTACACTCCTGTGAGGATTGTAGGACCATGAACCTGCAAATTATTACAGTAAACCATAAATATAATATATTCATCCATGACAGGACAATATTATTCCCCAAAAGCATAGGAACATCAAGCTCACTTGCTGAGCTCCACAGCTTGAAGGCCTTCACTTTACAAATATAAAAGAGGACAGTCAGAAAATATAATTAACTGATTTTATTTAATAAAATTGAATAATCGGCTTATCCTTTCTTTGCTGAGTTTTTCATTTAAATTGAAAGCTACAAAGAGAATAAGGTTGAAAAGAACTGGGGAAACTGCTACTTACTTATTTTAGTATGGATCAAACATTGTGGTATGTTCCCAACCCAGGGTTTATCTTTTATCCTGGATAAAAAACATCAGTATGACCTCATGCTTTGATGAAGTAAAAGATCTCAGAACTGAAGAACCTCCTGTGTATTTTCATTAGCCCAGAGCCACTAATACAATCAGTGTGAATCTGCCAGTCACCCAAGAGGTGAAGTTTCCGAATGTGCCTAATTAATGCAGAAGTATAAATTTCATTTCAAAAGTGAATTCATTGCATACAGTTGGTGTTTTTAAGGTATTTAGGCCACGAAAGATGCAGAGAGGCGTATACTGGATTTTTATAAGGTATCTACCAATTACATTATATACAAAATTATATTCAAGTAATTACCCTAATGCTAAGGGGAAAGCTGACCAGCTACTATTGTTCTGTTCTCCAAATCTCGCTTTCAAAGTGGTTGATAAACTATTCTTAATTTTGATGCTGGCCAAAAATGTGGCACATAATTCCACTTAATTTAATATTGACTTGACCATCGTTATCAAAGCAGGTGCAATAGCACACGCACATTTCAGGAAAAGTTGGAAAAATGTGACAGGTAGAAAAGAGCACGATGATCTGATGAAAATCACCAGACCTCACCAGCGATGAAGAGAAAGGCTCTGTAAAGAACTGCACAGGTTGGAGGTGAATTCCTTCCAAAAGGAATTCCGTTAGTGAGAGTGTGATTATTGATGATTCAGTGTGCAATAAACTTTCTCAGCCAAAACTCTGAGCAGCATTTGGGAGCACTGAAATGAAAGAAATGCCGGTACTCACGAGAGGACCAAATCGTAGCAGGCTGGACACCACAGAGTTTAAAAGTGGGCTGCTGGATCCTGCTGGATCCACTGCTTTGAGATATTGCTCACGTGGAGTGTTGTAGTCTGCTCCACTCTCCTCTCAGCCGCACAGCGTCCTCCCCGCCCTCTCCTACCCTCCCCGGGGCTACTGCAGCCAAGCAAGACAGTGTTTTGCACGCTGGAGGGGTTGTGAGGTGCTGGCTGGTGAAAGGGAGTTAACGGATTTTACAGCGGTTGCAGATGTACACGGGTAACCAGATAGACTAGGCTCAATTTTCAAACTGTCCCTCAGATTAACAGGAATCACTCGTGAAACTATGCAATCACAAAACACAGCTTTCGAACTCAGAGTAAATCAATAATTCAGCTGAAATTATAGTTTTAGCCCAATTAATAATTCACAAGTGCCCATAAAAATGTTTAAGATTATTTTTATCGGTACATCAGACATGCAAACCACTCCAGTGGGTAACACTCACATCTGATTCCCGACATGGAAATACCCCGCTGCCTCCAGGATCACACGGTATAGAATTAAAATGTTAAGCATATTCTCTTCCCTGGGGAACACTTGATGCCTTTCATTATTCCAGTTTTATATTCATTATTAATCCTTTCCACATAATTTCTCAAGCTAATAGCTCCCCAATTACATATAGCCTTAGTAACTACTAAGAGCAGTGAGTGACTTAATACAGTAATAATTCTGGACACATCCATTTCCCATACATAAAGGACTTTAGTGGCACAGTTACCTGAGGTTTTTCATTTTTATACAAGTGATCTCAAGCAAAAAGGAAAGAAAGAGGAGGAAAAATTTGCTTCTGATGTGTGATACCTGTTCAGCACAAATATTTGAAACTGTGGGCTTTCCCTGGCATTTATCTGTACCCTTTGGAGTTGTACCTAGACAAGGGGCACCAGAAATACATGGTCTCTATTTTCATCTCAGGCGAAATGTGAATATAGCACATAAAAACTACTTCTGGCTCTATTATTTAGCAACATGGTCAAATAGGAAATGAAGTGTTTTACTGAACAACACCAACGTGTGATGACTAAATAAGAGGCTAAATAATTTTTGTCATGTCATACAAGTATAACAAATGGCAATGTTTATTGTCCTACTAGCCAAACCTTCATCAGGGCCCCCCACAACTAAATCTACATATTAGATGCTCCAGAACATGAGCCTGAGCTGGCATGGGTACACATACATGGGAAATAGACCATGAAGAGCCTTTTTTTACCAATGCATGTTCAGAATGAGACACAAACATTCATATATTTGCCATTACTTTTACTCCTTGTGCAGCTGACTGAGCAAAACCAATATACCTGTGACAGATCCTTCATCTAAAAGGCAATTTGTACATGCCTGCTGTAAGTACCTTTACAATTGCACCATGTGCCTACGATTAAGGGCTTTGATCTTCCACTATTCAAGCACGTGTTTTAGTTAAACACCTGCGTCACCTCATTAGTTCAATGGGAACTATTTACATCTAAGTGCATGTAAATGGGTGCATGCACAGGTATCGAAGCATAAGATTTAGCAATGCTGATGTGTTTGCATTTTTGCAATCATATTTTCAGGGAGGAAAAGGTTTTATGGTGGCCTTCGATCCTGGCTCACAGTACCTCATCACAGCAGAAAGGAGATGGAATGGATCCCAACCAACATAGAAAGCACTCCCAATCCTGTTGCTTCTGGTGGCCATCTACTCCCCTGCCCAGAGGTTGCTGGATGTCAGGGAGATCCCAGATGAACATAAACAGCAACTCCATGGCACCTTGGAGACAGATACTGACGTTTCTGACACACCAAATTTGTCACTGATCTGATCCAAGATGCTGATCGACTGAATCAGACATTTCAGAGATCAGGCGTGCGTGCAATTGCTCCATTCACAATGGTGGGTATCTCAGATTTGTTTTGTACAATCTTTTGCATAAATACAAAGATCCAGCACGAGACATTGTAGGTTTCTTGCTTTAGACCTAGTAGTGTTAATAGGCTATAAATAGGATAAATCAGAACTCATAGAAAGATTTCTGGAAACCTACTTAAAAATCTGAATGATACTTGTTTTATTTCAGTTTACCTTATACACCACTAAATAAACAAAGATTGTACAGAATGTGTGTAATCTGTAGTAGTGCCTAAATCAGTCTTCTTCATTTGCATGCTTTACTTTAAACTTCTGAGATATATTTTTATGCAGAGAAAAATAAATGTTACTTTCATTCCCATAAACCCATTTTTATATTTTTCTGGGATAAATTATTCTTTTAATTTGGAGTCTGGAAAAGAGACTGAAAAGCTATTTTCTACAGGCTGAAACATCATTGTCAAAGTAAAATGAAATCATCCTGTTCCACAAATCTGAGTTTTTTGTAAGTATAAATGTCTAAAGAAATTCTGGTGGAGCTGTTTTTCCGAACCAGTGCAGCAGGTAGTGATGGTAACAAGACTAACAGTGATAGAACCAAGCAGAGATAATTTAGCACACGTGTCTTTTTATTACTGCTATTTGAAATGTCCCTGGTCTCTATAGCAGCACCTCTGTGGATGAATATTTCCCTTCTTTCCTTTCCAGGAAGAAATTTACATTTTTCTCTTTAGATAGCAGCTATCATCCTAGACACTAACTGTCATATGTGGGCCAAATTCATCCTGGAGTGAATCCTTCATCTTAAAAAAGGTTTAGTCAGGAAAGTATCGGATTAAGTAAAATTAAAATGAAAGTAATTCCATTATCATTATTCTGCTTAATCAGAAAGTGTTACAGGCATAAGAAAAACAAAATTTATTGGCCAGACTCTAACCCCAGATATTTTGAACTTGGGGAGAACGTGGTCCAACATTCTTTCCTCCAAGTGTGCTTTGTAATTTACTTCTCTTAGACCCAAGCTGGAAGATAACATTTTGCAGAATTTGGGTCTTATGGTGTTGTATAAGCGGTCGCTTTTCCTGCTCCCATAAATCACGCCTGTCCAGAGCAGCTATTGTGATCCCGATGACTGGGATCAGCATGACGCTTCTGTTCATTCCGTATCAAACCCAGAGACACAGAAGTTCAAGAGAGGATCCAAGATCCAAGGAATCTTGTCTCAGGAAAAACACCTCTGCCCATGGAAAGTACTCAGTATATGAAATCGTGTACTGCTAAGGATCGTGGACACTGTGCATTGCTCACTCCTCTCCTTAGACGGCAGGGTAGGAGAGACACCGCAAGATGCTCAGCCATCGATTTGCTAAGCACTGCTCCAAACGCTGTGTGGTGCTTCCTGCCTCCTCCTTGCTCAATATATTATCCCTTTGGCATCCTGCCACCTTTGTCATAACTGATTATAATTTCAGTTTGATGAAAAACTTTGGACAGACTGTTCTGAGTCATGGCAGGGAGCAACTGTATTCATTCTAGAGGTCTAATTTATACCTGCCAAACTTTAGGCATACAGTATAGTGAAAAAGGACTCAAAATGATAGATACAAACTACTTGTGCTGGAAACTTAAATTGTGCTATGGCTCAAGACTCAGTCTTGATTTCTTTGTTTTGTTATGTAAATAAACAATAAAAGAATTCTATATTCAAGAGGGGTGCAGGTAACTCGGGGACTGGTGCGATGAGTCTCTCTCAAAATAAGCATTATTTACTGGACAGGATTTTTCAGACAGTATTAGGAAAGGGTTAAAAATGCCATAAACTGTGCACAAGGCAGCACGCTCGTAAGCTATAGGAAAGCAGTAGGAAATCTACCATATGAGCACTCACAGGGAATACAAAGGATCTCCCTCTAGAATACCACCAGCAGCTGGAACTATCCAGATAGCATGGGGAAAAAAAATTGGAAAGGTTTTCCTGCCCAAAGTAGCAAGAATTAGCATCCATGGTAGAAGTGATGCTAAAATCTTGCAGCATTGGAGGATGCATCTCAAAGCCTGGGGGCAACAGAGCAGGTGAGTATGGGCTACGGGATGAACAAGGAAGGAATTCTCCTTTTACAGAAAGGACTGGACAGGTCCCAGCCCCTCATAGTGCATTAGGGCTGCAACTCTACACAGAGATAAAACCAAGACATCAGCTTTTAAAGGAATAACTCCTGCTCACAGCAGGAGACACAACCATTTTCCAGGAATTAGAAAAGCTATTCATATACTCAGAATGAACTCATACTCTGACTGCAGTGAATAATAATTCCTGCCCACAATACAGTATCAGATAGGGAAGTTTTTTAGAGAAGTTTTTAACAAGTCATTATGTGACGGCTTTCAGAGAACAGATAATTGGCTGTGTCTCCAGGTCACTGACTAAGTAATGCTACTTCCAGCTAGAGAGGAAAAGACCAACTGTAATTTCTGTAATTAAAAATAAAATCAGTACATACTCAACCTCCTTCTAACAGACCACAAGCCCATAACAACAAGCATTTGTCAACTGTACAATTACAACACTGAAATTTGATCTACAAATCAATCTCCTGGGCAGTGTATCAGCATCTCAATCCAGATAAGCTTAGCTGATCCCTGGAAGCAGAACAATCATGTTCCACAGAGCTCCCAGGAGAGACGGCACTGTCCACCCAACCGCTCACCAAGCTGTCAGTGAAGGCTTCACTGAGCTGGCAACGGAGCAGCCAAAACCCTATTCTGTCCCCAGGGCAGCAGCACATTTTGCAGGAGGAGATGGGGGGTTCTATTTGTTGAACAAAGGGGAAGTCTCAGGATGTCATGGCACCCCACTGCAGACACCACTTCAAAATTGATGATTTATTAATTAAACAAATCCCCCGCTAGCCAGATGCAGTCTCCACTGAGCCGTTCTGAAGTGTACCAAGCTCCACAGCTGCAAACTTGACTTGCTCCTTTTGGCCTCTTACTACAGCTCTACTCCATAAAGGGCTATAGCACAAATATTATAACCTTAATGCTACCTTTAAAGTCCTTGTCTTCATATAAACATGGCTAATGGGATTTATACCAGACCCTTGAAGAGAATTGGACCCAAGTAGTCCATCAGCTTTTGGTGTTCAGAAAGCCATGGACATCCTGTAACTTTCTTCTTGTGTTTGTTTTGGCAGATGAGTCTAACAAAATGCCAAAGATGAGAGAAAACAAACCTAAACTTCCCTTTGCTGGAGATAATCAGCCTCAAGGTCTCACCTCCACTGTATTTCAAAAGAAAGCAGCTCCAGGAACTGACTTCACATGCTGCTTGTCTTGATGTAACTGCGTTAGCCTGTGAAAACCTTGCAGAAAAACCCGTACAACCTTTAGTGGGAACACAATTAAACTGCTGAGGAAATGTTTATACTGATCTAATTTATTCCTTTTCCTTCCTATTATGTCTATACTGATGTAAAGAGAGATTGGACAACGCTAACCTGACTAGTCCAATTTTCTAAGGTACCTTTGACTGTAAAGCCATGGACCAAGAGAAATGAGATTGCAAAATAAATGTGAACAGAATTCAGTACAAAACACCCGTAAGTATATCCATAAAAATAACTGACTGAACTAATTATTAAAGCAATTTTATATCCTCGACAAATTGCAAAACTACCTAAGTGACTCCAAAAAATCCCCAGCAAAGCACTTTTGAAAATCCCACACTGCAATTACGTTCTGTTTTACATCTCCTAGACGTTAAACACTTTTCATGAGAGGACAGTTAAGTCACTTACCGAAATAGAGTAGATGGTATCTCTCCACCACACACTGTGCTGATGCTTGAGTGCCCATTTTCCAATTAACTTGGTGCATTGTAGCTTTATCTAGCTGTCTGACAGAAAAAGAGTAACTGCCAAGAACTCATTAATATCTTTTTATCAATGTACTAACTGCTAAACTAAGATTTGTTTGGCAACACAGTCAGACATTATAATTATGACAGCATTGCGGAGATTATATAGAGATTGAAAAGTGTGGAGATTTTTCCTATATGTGTAAAAAAGAAAATAAATCTTTACCTTCTGTAGTCCTAGAACGCCTGCAGATACAGGGGAGTAGAATGACCTTAAATGGTATTTGCTGCTACAGAGGAACTATCCATTTGTGAGTTATTTCAACAGATTTGTCAAGAAAGTGCTGTTTTCACTATTTTATGAGAGAAATAACAAATGCTAACATTGTTCTTCAATTCCCAGCAGCCCCGAGAACCAACAGAGAACTCAGTTGTTCAGTGCACACACACCCCAAGTCCCCCTCTTTGCCAGATTAAACACAGAAACGGCATAAAGGACAGATTTATTTGGCTCATGCTGGAAAATTACTCTTCTTTATTTGTATTGTGGCAGCCTCTAGGAGCCACAGCAGTGGATCCGATCCTCACTGTATGAGGACAAACAGAATTAAGAGTGTTAATTAAACCACAAGATGCTTAAAACCTAAGCCAAAATACACACCAAATAAGAAAGAACTATGATATTCTGTGAACTTCCATTCTGTCCACACTGTGCCAAAAGACGTCATCAAAAACTATGAACGCTACAGTACTTAAAGAGCAAGAGATACAAAAAAGCCTCAGAGTCTGTCTGAGATCTTGCTCAAGATATATCTGTGACCCCACACCAGTTCTCATTGAAACTAAGAGAATTTTGACGTGAATTTCAATGGGAGAAATAAGCAAAAAGTTGCCATGACCAAACTCCAAAAGTATGCAACCGAAATCTGCTGCCTAGAAGGGTTCCTAGCAGGAAGCTAGAGCCGTGCACAATTATAACCAAACAGGAAATGTCAAGAAATAATATTTATTTTTAGATAAATCCATGAGTTTCAGAAGTTCAGTAAATGTGAATGACTAATGCATAGTAAACCACCAATGAAGAACCTGATTTTATTCTTATGATTTCTACAAGAATTATTTTTAGAGCAACATTTCATAAACTTAATAAGAAAGAAAAGAATCTTATTAACCAGAAAGCTGGTCTACATTTTGTGGCAATTTTGCTCTAAGCAAGACATACAGCTGAACAATAATTAGGTATAATAACTACATTATGCATGTCTTGCTTTTTGTATATGAGATTCCATTTTTGAATTATAAGAATTACACATTGTTTCAACTTTGAATTTATCTACCCGCTACCACTGATTTTTTTACATATTAGGAAAGTCAAACTTCTCCTTGAGATAGCTTGCTTGGACTCTATTGTATTTTCTTTTTTTAAATGTTAATAATTTCAGCAGCTATTGAATCATAATGAGATTAAATTAATAATCTGAATTTAGCAAAAGAGATGTTTAAGTTCATCATACAGCCATGAAAGTACATGGGAGATTTATTTATTAATTTAGAAGGAGAACAGTATTACAGTGCTACCTATTTAAAAAAAAAAAAAAAACAAACAGTAACCCACAGGGAAGTTTTTGAAGCAGGATGAAAAGTATTTATTTTAGGGCTACTTACAGGTAAAATTTAACTAGTTCCTTTATTAGTGAAATGTAATCAGTCCCATAAAAAGGGACTACAGAGGGGTTATTTACTACATGCAGTTGGGGGTCTAGCTACAAGATTAAATACTTTTTAAAATATTTTAGACGAATGCCAGTTACTCTTCTCTAAACAGATATTCCTCTGACGGGATAAACATCCACATTGTGGTGATTAATGACTACCCCTCACCATCAGGTATTTTCACTAACAGGTTTCCAAAGATTTGTCACAGCAGATCTGTGTAAGCCACAAGCACAACGCTCCACCTGCAGCTCCTCCTTCCTTGCGTGCAGACAGCACCCATGCAAGCAGCGAATGACCTGAGGGACAGCAGAGTCCCAGTGCCCTCACGAAAACAAAATCCTGTGCAAGCTAGACTTTTAGCGCAATATCGAACCTCTGGCTTTAACTTCAGCAACAATGAAAATCAAAAATAATAATCTGAGTGTAAGTAGAAAGGTCAGATGGCTGGTGTGTGATTTTCCTATTCAAATAACATCCGTATCGGTAGGATCCAAAAGCCATCATGCCAACTGACAGCGTTTATAAAAAACATTGTAAAGTCTGCATATCAGTGAAATTTGTATCAACTATAAAGTTCCCTGCACCAGCCAGGTGGTCTACGTCCTCGATGACCAAGTTCTCACCGAGGGACAGTATTCTGAGCTTAAACACATTACTGGGTCACGCACATGGGAATTTCACAGCGCTGCACTTTTTCCACGATTAAAGAATAGAGGGTGTCAGAAAGAAACTCTCCACTCAAAGTATCCGCGGCGATGCCGATGGGTGCACTTCATTTGAGGGTTCCCTGACATCGACCGAGGCACAGCTGTGTCAGGCAGAGCTCACCCCACTCCCACCCACTCCGGAGGATATTCTTTCCGAGGGATGCAAAATCACCCCATGAGGCTCCTCGGGAAAAATGGCTTTGCTCACAAAGAACAAAAATATCACAGTCTGGCTCCGAGTTGAAGGGACTGCTTTAAATTTTCATTAGAGATGTGGAATTGCACTGAGCCACAGGAAGCAGAACAGTGGTGGCTGGTCAAAAGCACCATCCCTAGAGTCAAACTGCAGTTCCCCACCCAGATTCGTTGTTTACCACTGTCAAATAGTTGTCTTTTTTTTTTTTTTTTTTTTTACAGGGCTTCAACCACTGATAGAGTCTTTTAATCAAAAGTGCACGGCACAGCTTCAAGCGTGTAGCCGAACATTCATTCACCGATGTATTTAACAAGCAGAGTACAGATGCAAAGAAACAGCACAATGCTGTTCCTGACCAACAAAGCCAACGGCAAGAACCTTGTTTTCACAACTGCATGCAACAAATAAGCACACTGAATGTTGCACACTAGCACGTTTCATCGGAGCACGAAGTTACCCCTCATGCATGCAGAGATGGTAAATTCCTGTGCAAACTGCCAGCCAGATACTTTCACTATTATTTGGGACTACAATTATAGTAACAACTCTGCTACACACAGAATTATCTACAAGTCCCACTGAGCCTGGGAGCTCATTCAGAGCTTATTTTACAGTTTATTCTCCAGATGGCTCCCTTTCTAAAGGGAAGATTTCCAGCGGCGAACATGTGCATTTTTTCGCTATTGAAAATGTTCTGCCTTCGCAGACACGAGAGTCAAAACTACTGAGGGAAAATAAGCAGAGGCTGTACAGTGATTTCACCGGTGTTGCAGTTAAGGAACTCAGATCTCTCTTGTGTATCCTATCCACTGCCCACTTGTGCAATTGCACATGCAGCCATGCTGCTGGGCAAGCAAATTAAGTGCATACCTACTGCTGCGTTGTGCAGAACAAGGTCGCCTGTGTGGGCCCAAAAGATATACCATTCGTACCAGCTACCTGCTCACTTAAACAATACAAATTCCCCAGGTTCTATTTTACTCTTTGCTTGGTCAAACTTGAAAGCATGGGGTTCCTCTGGATGAGAAACAGAAAGATTAGGCCTGTATTGTGTTTATTTGCAGAAATATTGAAATGCGAATCCTTTCAATTGTACTATGTACCCACACCTTTTTGTAACAGCAATTACAGTAGTCATGCATGATGGTTTTTGCCTAATAAATTTTTTCTTTTATATTGTCAAAATAATTTAAAAAACTGCAACACAAAGTATGTTATTGTATGAATCAAAAGTATTATGACTAAGATAATTATTTCACATTCACTGATTGTATCACGAGTATTAAAAATTGACTGAGCTAGAAAAAGAAATGTAATGGAAGCTTATGTCATCTTCTTAACTATATCTTTGAACAGAAGTGAATGCCTGAAAATTGTGTGCCTGGTCACCTCGGGTGACATTTTGACAGTTTGAGGAATCTATCATCGGGGAACAACTGGCAAATTTAATTTGGCATTAAGGACTCTCTCCCCCTTGAGGTGTTTCGTACCACAGGTTCTGTTTTGAAAGCAGGGCCACTTGGCCTGTCTTTTTTTTTTCCTGTCCATGACAGACAGAAATTTAAAAGGGCTGACAGTAAGAAGTCATTAATTTGAAAGACACATTCAAATGGAAAGGGACTAAAAGAAGGAAATGGCTGACCCCAGATTTCTCCAGTTTCCTTGCAGAGGGCTTGGAGTCTGGCACCCTGGAATTTCACCATGAAGTAAACCCAAGAAACTAGCCCTAGAGAAATAAAGGATAGGAATATTGATGTTTAGTGATGAGTTTATCCAATGGAGAGGAAAACTGAGAGCATGAAGAGACACTATTATTTTGGAGAAGATACCGTCTTCTGTCCTGACCATTCTTGTGTCCTCTTGAGCCTGCTCTCAGCCCAAAAATCTTCGTGGGTGAGGGTGAGATGGAGGCAGGGAGCGTGCACCGCTGTGCTCTTTGTTGCCTGCAGATTGCTCCATTTGTTACAGAGGTGGTACACGTGTTTGTTCCCACTGTGCCTTGTCCACAAGGAGTGAACTGCAATCAGATGGATGGGATGAAGATGGGTGGTGTGATGGAAAGCCCTGGTTGTGTGCTCCTGTGGGAGTCCAGGCGAGCTGGATGGCATGAGTCCGTTCCAGCAAAAGGGAACGAGAGAGCCCCTGCAGTGAGCTCCGCTTTCCTCCCCAGACTAAGCAAAGCAAGATATGGTCAGTTGGGACCCAAACTTACCGACCCAGTGTCCACACAAGCAAGGTCTACAAAGCTCCAACAATGTTGACTGGGAGTTGCCTAGCAGAATTCATATCTGCATCAGTTAGGCTCAAAGACACATTCCTAGACCCACATGTAAACTATACGAATACACCCCCTTTTTTTTCAGTGCCTGAACATAGGAGAGGAATGATGATTTTCTTTGACTAATCTGAGGCAAGTGCGTTAAGCATTTAGGAGCATTATCCATTCTTACTCATAAAGCTGAACACACCAAAGCCTAAGCACATGCTTGGGAAGGCATTTCTCAGATCCTTGCAAGGCTCTTTCAGTTCAGCAATCTGAAAAAAAAAAGTGATATGGTTTTGGAAGTCTGCCAGAGCCATGATAAATAATACACTGTCCCTGAGAGTTTCAATACAGCAGTTCCCTGAAACTCATTTCAGTCAAAGAGCCTTCCTCTCCTGTAAACACTTTGGCTGGTCTTGTTGGTACATGATATAAATTAATTATTTAAACCCAGCTGAAGTACTGTATTTTACAAACTTTTTGGAATATAAATATTTTTAAACCTGGTTCTCTGATTATGTGCCACACAGTTATAGTGGCATGCCTAAACTGAAAAGGAATTCAAAGTGACAAAAGTTACCTGCATGCAGAAATTCTCCTGTTTACCCTTTGCTAGTGTGTTAACCACACAGATTAGGCAGGAGTTATGCAAAATATGCAAAATATATGCATGCATTCACAGGATTTTCCAAGGTTCGATGCAACCTCAATTGGAGTAGAGGGCTGCACTGCCAAGCACTTGAGACATATCATTAAGTTTAGGAACATACGCTGCCCAGGCCAAACTAAACCCCTGTGAGGCTGCTCAAGAACATCCATACCTCTCTACTTGTTTAAATTAAAAGGAGTTTTCTGCACAACTGTGCTCCTGACTTCTTTCTGTTTTCCAGTTTTAGATTCTGTTCATTTACTAATTTCGTTGTAGATAAGAGTTTATGCTGATTCTGTTTTTATGTCCACCAATGTATCCTACCTGGAAACTTCCCATTTTTCAGCACAGTAGACCATAGGTATCAGTACACGCTATCCAGCCAAAGGAGTGTTCAGAACATTTATCAGCGTATCTGCAGTGGGGATGCGGGGGAGGCTGGCAGCACGAGGTACCGGAGTAAAATTTCAAGTGTTTGTAAATTAATTTTAGTCACATCGGCCACCTTGCAAACATAAACATAACATCTACAGAGCTGCAGATGGAGGAGGTATGTGTTACTCTTCACTCCTTCAATGCCACGACTAACACGATACAGACGTGCAGAAGCTCATGCAGGAGTTCTCCCAAATCCCTTTCAGCAAGAACAAACAGAAGCAGAACAGTAGAAAAGGCAGGTTCTGCCCATGCACAGGCACAAACACAAAACTCAGAAAACTGCTCAAGGAATAAAGGTAAAGGAAAGCTTTTCTCCAAACACAAACGTCTGAGGATTTGTTTAATGATTAAAGATGACAGTAAGATGTCTGAATTTAATCCTCTCTCAGCTACAGACCCTCTGTGATCTAATGCAGGTGATTCCAGGTGGGACCCCTCTGACCTCTGATGTGGGCATCAATGCCAGGATTCCCTAAGATTCCTTTTACAGTGAATTGAGCCCTGAGCCACCTATTGAGGCAGACACAGTTTATTCATGTACCTTAAAGTGGGTAACCACATTTGCTCAAATGCATCTCAATTGGCAATAACGGACACATAAGGTGATTAACTTGACACATTTACCTCAAGCAAGGCAGGAAAGGAAATCTTTAGCATTCCTTGGAAAAAGGCACCAAAACCAAACACACCGCTGCAGTGGAGACCAGGGCTTACCTGCTACCTGTGCTCGAAGGGAGCTGCACTGAAAGCTTTGAGTCAGGCTTGGAACAGTGATTCTGAGGCTTTTAGCCAATTTCTTCTGGCTGGCAGAGCCCTTCACTGCACTGGGGAACTGCAGTAGGGATGAGCAATGCTGCAATGCAAGAGCGCATCTGTGTGGCTGGGCGGGACACGTCCCAAACCAGGGCATGGAGAAAGCGTGGGGATCATGTTTTGTAGGCACGCTGAGGGCTTATTCCAGTGGAAGGAGGGAGTGCGACATTTGAGGAGCACGGAAATACAGGAACGTGAATTGTTGAGTCTAGTCCCCTGCTCTTGTAACCCTGTAATATAACACTTTTGGATCTAAGCACCTCTATGAATTTCAGCAAAAGACAAATTGCTATTTTAACTGGGTTATTTGTAATAAAACTCAGGGACATGTTTTGAAGCTTTATCCATGGGAAGGTGTGCTACAGAAGCGCTGCGTTAAGAGTAATGGAGGTATTCATGAAAAAAGACACAAGAAGAGCAAGCAACAAAAATACCTGCATAGGCCATAAATCAGCAAAGAAATGTACCACCATGCAGTGACAAGAGAATTGGGCCCACCTGCAGCTAGCATGCAATCTGCTTACCTTGAGGGGACAGATCTCCTCTCACAGCGGTCACCTTGAACTCCTCAGGGGAAGCTGATAATGGCAGCAGTATTTCAAACAGCAATTACCATCAAAACATAGAATCGTTCAGGCTGGAAGAGACTTCAGGAGGGCTCTAGTCCAGCCTCCTACACAAGGCAGGGTTAGCTATGAGAACAGACTTGGGTGCTCAGGGCTTAATCCAATTGGCTTTTGAAAACCCCCACGGATGGAGGCAGCACAAGTGCTCTGGGCTGCCTCACTGCTTGACTATTCTCATGGGAAAGAAGTTTTTCTTTACTCTCTTGTTTCAATTTGTCTGTTATCTCCTGTCCTCCTGCCATGCACCACCATGAAGAGCCTGGTTCTATCTTCCTGATAACCTTCTTGTTGATATTGGAAGCTATTAGGTCTCCCTGAAGCCTGCTCTTCTCCAGGCTGGACAAGCCCAATTCCCTCAGTCTCTCAGCAGAGCATATACTCCATCCACTGACCATCTTGGTGGCCCTCTGTTCAACACACTCCAGCTTATGGATATTTTTCCTGTCCTGAGTGCCCAAAACTGGATGCAGTATTCTAGAAGTCATCTAACGAGTGCCAAGGAAAGGCAAGTAATCACATCTCTTGATCTGCTGGCTAAGTCCCTGTTGCTGTATCCAAGGATGCTGTTGGCTTTCCTTGCTACCAAGGCACATTGCTGGCTCGTGTTCATCTTGTGGTCTACCCAGACCCCCAAGTCGTTTTCAGGAGAGCTGCTGAATACTACTGTGCCCAGCATCCCATCAAACAATAGCTATTGTCTGAAACCAGATGAACTGATGCATAGAGTGAACCAAAAGGTCCCACTAGTGCCCACAGTTTGAGAATTTCAGAGCCAGCCATGATCATTACCTTAATCTTTAGCCACTTAAAGCCCTTCTTTCCCAGCAGGACTGTCACATTGAAAGGGCTGATAGCGCTGAAGACTGACAAATGCTTGCTGCTTGCTTTCCTGCTAATGACTAAGTGGTTGCACTCTCTCTCACTCCCCTTAACAGTCTGTACCCAATACCAAAATCACAAGTATGGGTACCATTTTCTTCCTATAATAGCAGAAATCAAGGTACAAATGGATCTGGGTATAAACAGAAATAAAGGGACAGATTTCCTTCTTCTTAAATTCCCGTGTTCAATGTGAGAAAACCACTGACACATGGCAGACGGTATCATGGGTTTTGACATGTTCTTTTTTTGAGACCATTTTGAACCTCTGTGCAACAGTAGTCTGTGCTACCCACTTTCAGCCTAACATTTTGCATATAATTATATAGCATCCTTTCTAAGACCATTTTGCCATCCATAATTTATTCAAAGAGTCTTGCTTCTATCTCTGTTTACAGAGTTTTTCTCAAACAGATGGCGTTTTTGTAACGTATTCATTAGTTGAAATTTTCTGATTAATAAATCCTGTGAATAATCCTTGATCTGTAGCTTGGTTTTGAAAATTCTCACCTTTCAGCCATGTAGATATTTAAGTTCTGTTTTATAAGAAATAAATTTAGTCTTTTGACTTGTTTGGAAAGTGAGAGGTGAAAGGTGCTGTGAAGTTGAAATACCTTGTTTTGCTGGCAGCACTGCTCCTGACTGCAGAATGATGCTGGAATTATCTGCAAAAGCCGGAGAAACGATAGAACAGGATTTCAATGTCAACAATCAAAGGAACAGAAGGAAAAGCAGCAACAGGCTGCAAAAGTAATGAAAGTGGGATTAAAATTTTTCACTGCAGCAATGCTAATTCCTCAAGGAGCACAAAGTAGTAGATTTACTCGGAATCCTCAGCTAGTTCGCCATGCAGTCAGCTTATCACTACAGAAAAACTGCTAGCGCACTGCTTGTAATCTTCAAGGGCATGTATCACTTCTGTTTTTCACATGAATTCTGTGCTCACGAAGGATGCAGGCAAGACATGCCTGAAGAGTAAAGACCTCCACTTGCCAGAACAGATTTAATATTGGCTGCAGACAGTGATCTCACACCTGACTTTTATTTCTCATACCAATGTCAATGAAGTCCTTGACTTCACCTGAAACTGCCAATCAAGCATCCAAATGAGGCAGTGATTTCTACAATGAGTACCAAGCAAGTTGTAGGACATTTATATTTACACTCACCATCAAGTAGTAATGATTTTCAGTCATTATTGCTCAAAACTGGATTTGAAAACTGCTTATTTGCAATGGATAGTTCTGCTCTCTCTCTGTCCCCAGGAGCTGCTCTTGGTCACCAGATGTTAATGAGATATTGATCCAAATAGCATAATCCGGTGTGACTTATTAAATAGTAAAAACACTGCGTTAATTATATGGGGTGGTAACGAGTTCTCCTTTTGTGCCATGCTGCTGTGCCTCTTCCTGAAAGGATAGGTGTAGCTTGTTGGGCAATCAGAAATCATAGAAATATGGGCTGGTAAATGTCTCAGAAGATCACTGAATCTCTCCCCTGCCCTGAGGCATCGTCACGCATGCTACAGCCAGCCCTGATAGCTGTTTATCTAACCTTGTCTTTAAATCTTCACTGAACAGATTTACAACCTCCTTCGATTCCAGCTACTCACACACCAATAGTTTTGTCTGGTTTGTTTTTTTCCTGATATCTAAAGTAATCTCCCTAACTGCACTTTAGTAAATCGCTTTTCATCCTACCATTGGTGGTCACAGAACAACTGTTTACTGTCATCTTTATAAATATGTTTATACATTTGAAGACAGTTGTCACATCCTTACTTTGTGTTTTCTTTTCTAGACCAAATAATCAAATTCCATCTTTCCTTGTAGCTTACATTTCCTAAGTCTCTTACAGTTTTGGTTACTCTTCTCCTATCTTGTTTGCCTACATCTTTCTTTAAGAGTAAGTGTAATGCTTGAAACTGGATAGAGTGCTTCAGCCAAGTCTGACTAGTGCTAAATGGAACAGAAATAACGCCCTCCGATGTCTTATGTATGATCCTCCTGTTACTAGAGCTCACAGCAACATGACTATTTTGCAGCACTGCACAGTCTACGACACACTATAGTCCCAAGATTCCCTTCTGCAGTATTTTTACCTAACTAATAGTCCTCATTTGACATGTGATATTCGTTCCTATGTGGCATACTACAGAATTTTTCTTCTAGAATTTTATCGTGTTGAGTTCAGACTGGGTCTGCAAGTATATCAGGGTCATTTTAAATCTCAGCCTTGCACTCTGCGGTTGGAATCACTGCAAATGTTATAAAAGTGCCCTCCATTCCATCACCCAAGTTATTACAGAAAACACTGACCAAAACTGTTCCCAGATAATACGCTGGGAGACCTACTTGATGTGTCCTTCCTCTTTGACAGCAATTATCAACAAAGGGTTTTAAAATACAGGCTTTCGTTAACAAGATTATTACAGACTATTATACAAAAGCCAAAACTCTATACATGGCACTGTGGTCAGTAAAACCAGTAACTTCCCTTCTGCAGATAAAGGCTGAGAGCCATGCTAAGAAACCTTTACAAAGTCAAATAAAAATCATATGCAATATCAGGGAAAAAGAAACCCAAGCTGCCCACAGCCACAGTCGCTGACAGCCCTCTACACAACTGCTGTTTAACAACTACAGTTGAAGAATATAAGCATGACTATTTCTGTATGCCCACACAATTCTGAACCACAGTCCAATTTAGTTTAGAAAAAAAGAGGTTTTTTGCTAAAATTACCATAGTATAGTTTTTTCATTTGTATTACCATAGCAACAAAGGACCTCACTTCAAATGAGATCCCCCCACTGCTCTAGGTGAAGTGCACAATGCTCATAATAAAAGACAGCCCCTGTCCCACTGAGCTTAGAGGTGACTATCCCCATCCTGCATCGAGGTGCAGGAGTTCATCTGCAGGAAATTCCCTCTAAGACCAGTGCCTAAACACGCAAGAAAAATCAGAGGCCAAAAGTATCATTTTCTGTACCCACTGGGGGACACCAGCACACGGGACGGGAGCAGTTTGCACTTAAGACTCTGTAACAGAGCTTAAGCTGCTGGTTTCTCCTTAACCCTGGCACCAAGATTTAATTCACTGCTGTAAGACAGAGATTAAATCCACAGAGTGGCTTCCACGCAGATGTCAAACAAATTTCATCAAAAAGTAGAGATCTGGAATGCTCTCCAAATCTCTGACAATCAATAATACCAGTGTGTTAATTGTCACTGTACTTTGCAAGGGTGCCACAGGAATAAAGCACAGTTTTCGCTCTCCTGGAGTCATCGCTATGGATTGCGGGGCGGAGGGATGTGTTCTGATTTATGCTTTAACGGACACTTTCAATGCCACTTCGCTAACCAATAAATAAATAAATAAAATTACCCTGGAACAGGAAAAGCACCAGAAGTTTTACTGACGGTGACAGCAGCCCAGGATGCCACCTGCGGGCGGCCCGCCGCTCCCAGCCCCTCCCGGAGAGCTGGCTTTGGGGGTGCCGGCGGGGCAGAGGCGGCGGGGGGCCGCCCCCGGCCCGCAGCACTGCGGGCGCGCAGCGGGCGCGGGCTGAGGCTCGCCGGGGCGGGCACGGCATGGCCCGGCCCGGCCCGGCCCGGCGCCCTCCAGCTACCGGCCCGCTATTCCTCCTCGGGAGAAGCGGCTTCCGCGGAGGGGAGCGCCGAGAGCTCCTCCTCCCGCGGCCCCGCCGGCAGGTCAGCCCGGGCCCGCGGCCAGCGGGCATTCGGCGAGGAGCGCTCCGCGCAGCCCACCGGTGACCGCCTCCGCTGCCGGCCGCGCACACGCGCGGGGCGGGCCGCCGGCTTTCCGCGGGGTGCGGAGCAGCCCCCGCCGCCTCTCCGCCCGCCGCCGGCCGCACCATGAGGAGGGCCGGGGCCCCGCCGCCCGGCCCCCCCGCCGCGGCCGCCCGGCCCGCACACGCGGCCGCCCCCGCCGCCGCACCGCGCAGCGGCGGCGCAGCGCGGTGAGCTCGGCCCGGCGCCGCCGCCGACCCCACGCCGCGGGGCTCCCGGCGGCCGCGCTCGCCGCCCGGCGCCGCGGGCAACTTGCAGGCAAGTTTCCAGGGAACTTTTCTTCCAGGAGCGGCTCGGGGCCGCGGGTGCCCGGGGCAGCCGGCAGCAGCGGGGCGGCCGCGGGGCTGCGGGCATCGCCCCGTCCCGGGAGACAGAGCCCGGCCGGGGCCGCCCGGGAGGGGGTTCCCCTGGGATCCCGCCGTACGCCCCCGGAGGGGTGTGCGTGGCGGGGAGGCGGCGGGGGGTCGCGCGAGTCCGTGCACGGGCTGTGGCAACAGGTTTTCTCCCGCAGCAGGGATGGAGGAGAGGGACTGTCCCCCCGCGCCGTCATTTCTTGCCGACACCGGGCTGCCGCCGCTGCCAGCAGCGGGAGGTGGTCGGCTGGTGAAGGGGACCGCTCGGCTGATTCCTGGCTTTCTCCTGTCCTGTCGCGGAGGTGGCTGGCGGCTGTCGAGGCTGATCCATCGGGCTCGGTTTGTGATGCTCGGTCTTCCCCTTCCCGGCTCTCCCTCTCCCCGAGTCCTGTGTCTGCACAGTGCAGTATGGAGGCTAGTGTTTCAAATTTCTTCTTCTTTGCCTAATCTGAAGGTCCTTTATAGCTTTAATTTTAAAATAATTAAGAGATGTCTTTTATATCGATCTATTTACCGACTTACTTTCGTTGGCAACTAACACATAAAGTTAACTATTCTTGATAGGCAATGTATTTCTGGCAGATTTTTTTTCATTGGAAAAGACTTGGGTGGGGGGAACACGCGTAAAATAACTCTTCCATGACTAAGTATCTCTTCATTTCAGTGGCAAAATATGTATCTATATCAATAAATGACAAATCCTTTACTTTTTAAAAAGATGTTCAAGAGGTTGTCTTGAATGTGACTTACTAAAATTTGTTGACATAAATATATTTCACAGCAGGATAATAACTGTAGTTATTAGTTCTAATGTATTTCAGGACATTCTCCTTGGGATATAAGTTATCTGCAAAGTTATTTCACTTCTGATTATTATTGGCAGAATAAGGCTCAGCTTTATAAAACCAAACATATTTGTCATAATTCAGTTTGTAGGTTGTCATAAGATGCCAAAAAGCATAACACTGTCCAGATCAAGGAGACCAATATACAGATATGAGCATGTTTTTTCAGATTATATGATTTTCAGGATAGTTTTGTTTCATTTTATACATTGATCTTTATAAGTTTTACTTTGATTTGTTTGGAAGTTCACTTTGCAAGCAGAGTTGAAGTTTGAGATCGGTTCTTACTACATAAAGAGCTGCATGAGTATAGCTTAAAATATTTCAGGAGGGTGCCCTGACAGTGTTGATACAGTATGGAAATCATGTGTCAGAAGATAGCCGAATTTAACACTGCTTGAAAATACTGCTTATTTTAACTAAGGAAAGAATAAAAGAGGAAGGATTACTAAATTGTAAAGCAGTTTCTTATGGAATTCCTTCCAAAAAATCACTGTATTCATATTCACCTTGCACTGAAATCTGAAACTTTTTTTTTTTTAAACTAAATTTACAAATGGTAAAAAGCAACAGAGACAAGTTCCAGGCACTGGAATTGATAGAAGAGTCTAGGGGGGAGTTATGCATCTTCCTTGCATGCTTGTTATCATCCAGGCGCAACTTTGAATTGTCTGCATCACAGAGCAGTATCAGGACTCCTTGCAGGAGCTCTGATTACATCAGAGATGCACTGCAGAATTCAAAATACTGCAGAGGACACTGGGGGGGGAAATGACACTTGCAGTGGAATTTTAGCATGTTACTCATGATTTCTATTTCTTTCCCTCAGAATGGCATCTTTAATAATTCTCTCCCCATTGTTTAGGAGTCTGGCACCCCTCCTGAATTTCTGCTGAAAGTAAGGGCAGTAGCGATTTCTAATTCGATTTCTTCACCAGACATAATGGATAAGAATATCATCTTGTGTAAGACAGATTTTTGAAAAGATGTTGTATCTTGCTTCACATGCACACCACACCATTTAGAGACACCAAAAGCCCTTGCTATGGGCCAGTTATTCTGTATTCTGTTTCTAGAAGCCACAACAATGATCAGGATTGTATAATGTAGTAGAAGAGAGTTCTTGCCCCAGCAGGCTTACAAACAAAATAGGAAATGATGCTCAGAGAGAAGTCACTTGCCCGAGATGAGAACACATTATCAGCAGGAGAGCTGGAGAGATGAACTGGGCTTCACTAACTCCCAAGCATTCAAAGGGCAGAATACTATCTCAGACAAGGAGGGATTTTACCATTGGGCCTTACTTAACCAGAGCTGGTTTATTTGAGGATTTTACTGTTACAGCATATCCTTAACGTTCATCTTGTTTAATTGTTGGGAAAATTGTGGCTATAGGCTAATGTGTTTGTCTGACCTTATATTCCAGGGTGTTGTCTTTAAGCCTAATGCATTTCTTACAGCCATCCCCAATGTCATCAGTCTGCAATGTATGAATAAAACGGTTTGCTTGTTTTTTAAGCTCAATAGCAAAAAAACCTCTTCCATTAATTAGATCTCTCCCATCTTAAAGCATCATTCTGTAGAAGCACCTTCCAAAGGAAAACAAGAAACATACACAGAAATGTATGGCTTTATTTTAATCCTTCTTCTGTTCCTTTAAGTCAGACCATCTTATTTCCTCCTTATTCTTCCCCCTTAGATATGATGCTATGTGTATCGGAGGCAAAGAACATGTAAATAACACATGTACATCATCAAATACCGTAGCTGCCTACCTGGGCTTGCCAGTTCTGGTTATGGAAAAAGAAGGCGCCACCTTTTATAACTGCAGTCATTGTGTGTTACACAGGGGATTAATTTGTCCAATTTATTGTCTCGCACAGGTCGAGAAGCTGGAAGCAAAGAAAGAAATTCTTTTTTCTTTGCTCTGTTGTTTCACAGTTGGTGCCTCAGGGTTACAACGTGTGTCTGACACACGCAGAACATTTACATTTCCCTCTCCCCATTTCTTCCCATTGTGTCAACAATGCATGCAGTAGGAGATCAAACCAGTGACAGAGATGAGCTGCCTCCTCATTTTTCCTGGCTGAGATTCAGAGGATAAGTTGTTGCTAACCAACATCATCTGGTATTACAGAAAGGAAAACGGTTAACAGCTCCCATTTATCCATTATATCGGTCATAATCTTTATTCTCTTTGGGCCAGCCCTGCCTCAGACAAAGTTGAGGCAGAGGGGAAAAAGCTTGTTTCTAAATAAAACAACAGTCGCTCTAAGAAAAGGAGCCCTACATAAACATACATCAGATAGCCCTGTTTTTCCATATCAGACCTATAGCTTGAACTCTCCCAGTGGCATTATTTCTACTGATGGTATCTTGGGAATGCTTTAACAGAAGACCAGCTCTGAGGTCATTAGGAGTACTTCATGTGATGGGACTGTATGTCCGGGTAATTGCAAGTTCAACTGTTCCAAACTTTCTGTGTTCCACATGCTCTAGCTAGCACTATCTGAGCCAGCTATCACTCTCCTCAGATCCCTTCATTTATCTGAGTCCTGCAGCTTTTCCAGTGGGCAATGGCAGAGTGCCATCATTTGTCATGAAGCTCCACTGATAATCCCAGTATTGGCTAGAATTTCTTAGAATGTGAATTTTTAATACAATTATGTTTCGTGTTAATGGTCTTTCTGAAAAAAAAAGACTTTTGGGTCAGCAGGCCTTCGCTCAGTCTTTCTTGAGGCAAGAGACAATCTGAAATCGATTGGAAGTTTATTTGAGTGCATTCCTGCGGGATTTTGTCAGTGCTTGCACTCACCGTTACTTCCAGAGGAGTTGAAAATTGCCCATCCCCCGCCGTGTGGATTTCCAGAGTCATAACTCTGGAGCAAAGACAGAGCAACTCAGCAATACAAGCAAGTATGTAGTGATAAAGCACTGAAAGCTAAACACAGTTAAGATTTTGGCATGGAGAATAGGTTACTTGCCAAATAGCTGTTCTCAAATCACTAGCAATAGTAATAGAGATCCCACTTTGTGATAGAAGCAAGATGACAAAGCTTACCGCTTCGCTTACTTCAGGCCAGAAAGGAGTACCACAGCTCTTGGAAGATCTGAATCACGCCTTGTCCATTCTTGTATATTCCTGTAGGCTTTCTTTAGGGCTTTATGCCCTAAGGGTAAGTTAGTTAATGATTTCCTTTTGTACTGAAGAGGATTACAGGTGAGTAATTAGGAAATATCACTCCATCCAAAGCTCACCTGGGGCCACCTGCTTGTAAAGGTATGTAAGGAACTGCTCTGTTCAAAGTAATCCCTCTGGGAAGTTTAGGAGCAGGACTGAGATAGTATTTTATTGAAAGCAGGATTGCAAGTCCCCTTGCAGCAAGGAAAGCCTGTAGCTCTTAAACTGAAGTGCAGCCATGTTTTGAGTACTTTGCTGTTGTATATTCATGGATTTTTCTTCTATAATAGGTATGTAAAACTATTGATGTGGTTTATAAACCCCAGCTTCTGAAAACGACAGTTCTGTGTTTAAGGAAGTCACCCTAGCAGGGTATATATCCCCAGGGTGCGTATCAAAGGGGAGGTAAGTACAGCCAGGAAAAGAACAAAACTATCTACTGCTACTGAAGCCAATCAAGTGTAATATTTATTACTTTGTGTGAACTCGAGGCTAGAAAGTCAGAATACTTGTGCATAATTAATATCTATTTATTGTACAATCTACTTAATAAATAAATACTCTTATCAAATGAAACTCAGCAACTCCACGCATTAAGCTGTAGCTGACTGTACAGATGGAAGATCTAGAAGCAATACTGTACAACCCTCCTATGTATGAGCAGACGTTCAGTCTGACTTTTAAAATGCAGTGAGTTAGGGAGGCAAAAAGTTTAACATTTCCAGTGCCTGCTTTTTATACCCATTTGAACTCTGTGGCCACTTCACTCCACAGACTTTACACTAGTGTTGTGTGAGCAGAATTTGAATGTGATTTTCAAAGTTGTCATAAGAATTTTTTGGTTTCCTATAATCAGAGGTGAAGGCAGTCACCTTGGCTCTCAGCTACTGTTCAATCCATTGTAAGGAGAAAGACCTATTACTGCATATAGGGTGTCAGTTGTAACTGAAATAATATTCCAATGTTTATGTAGAAATCATGTCTTTCTTTGCAATCTTTTGTAAATGAGGCCGTAAAAAGGAAATTGCCATGTCATTAAATGTATATAAACTCTATACAAACATTTAATGTGATCATCAATATAAGTGGGGTTTTTTCCCAAATTGTTTCCATGTGGCCTTTTAGAAATTAGTCTTGTACTAACTGTTTTTTAGAAGTGTGTATTTACTGAACTGCAACATAATTGACTTCTGGTTCTTTCTATATACTTCATGGATACTAAAATACTTAAGATTTTTATGTGTAATAGTTAAATAAAAATATACAATTTCCTTTTCTGCAAAAAACACTTGAATTCTGTGTTCTTATGTGATACTGTCATAATTTTTATACTTCCATTCTGAACCAGGAATATCCTGCCACATGCAGGAATTATTCCTGGTTTCCCTCTATATCCACTGGGAACTAAGACACTGTATCTGAGACAGGAGAAGTCCCCCAGTGTGACAAATATGCTGAACAGACCTCCTGAACAAGGGAGCAATCCTTGACAGAGTCAGTTCTACCCAGCTGGACAAACCCAGCCTCACCAGAAAGGTCTTCTCACCATAGTCAGCCACTGCTGTTTTCTTCCCAATTATTTTTATCAGCCATAAATGTTTTTGAGCTCCAATCATTACATTTGTTCCAAACTTGAAAACAACCTCTCATTCACTCACCCCATATATCTGATTTTTGTTCCAGAAGACACTTGCAGAAGTAGCGAAGTGATGTGAAGTTATCTTCCAAGATGACTCTTCTACCTGGAGAAAATTCCGACTATGACTATAGTGCCCTGAGCTGTGCTTCAGATACTTCCTTCAACCACACATTCTTTCCAGAAACAGAAACCCTTAAGGGAGTCTTTTACCAAAGAGCCAAGCTAATTCACCCTCAAGAGGATCTCCTGAAAGGCTTTCACCCCGATGATCGGAAGCATCATATTATTATAAACGTAGGGGGCATTAAGTATTTGCTCCCGTGGACCACGCTTGATGAATTCCCATTGACACGTTTGGGACAACTAAAATTTTGTAACAATTTTGACGACATTCTAAACATCTGTGATGATTACGATGTGACATGTAATGAATTCTTTTTTGACCGCAACCCAGGGGCGTTCAGGACAATCCTGACCTTTTTGCGGGTTGGAAAACTTCGGCTCTTGCGTGAGATGTGTGCACTGTCTTTCCAAGAGGAGCTGCTCTACTGGGGAATTGAGGAAGACAACTTGGACTGGTGTTGTAAAAGGAGATACCTGCAAAAAATGGAGGAGTTTACAGAAATAAATGAACGAGAGGATGACCTCATAGAAAATGAAACAACAGGTGAAACAGTAGAAGAAACAAAAATTGGCTTGTGCATGAAAAAGTTGCAAGACATGGTGGAAAGGCCCCAGTCTGGCCTCCCTGGAAAGGTGTTTGCTTGTTTGTCTGTTTTATTTGTAACTATTACAGCAGTGAACTTATCCATCAGCACCATGCCTGACCTGAGGGAGGAGGAGGAAAAAGGTAAGTTAGCTTTTCAGGATGGAAAATGGTATGTGCTGGGAAGAGCAGAACAAGTACAAAGTCTGATGATACTGATTTCAGTGGGGATTTTGCAGCTGTCTTTAGAGGGAGGGAAAATAACACAATATTCAAAATCTTACATGACTGTGTCTAATTACTTGTAAGGGAATTAACCATATCAAGTTTTATGTCCAAAGAAAATTTTGTTAGTGTGCACTCTTCTGTACAACTGTATATTACTTTGTTAAGCTTTGTTTTTGCTATCAGAAAGCCTGAAATTACCGAGCAATGTCTTCTGTGTAATAAGGAGTTCTTTTCTAAGTTTTGCATTTAAGTTGTTCCAATTTGTCAATGTGTTTCCCCATAGCAACAACTTTGATTCCTTTAATATTTTGGGTTTAAAAAAAACAACACGGAAACCTCTCTTCCTGTCACCATACCAACTAAAATAGTTATTATCCAGTGCCGATTACAAACTCCTCCTCTTTCCTGCAGGGTGAGTGTTCCCAGATGTGCTACAATATTTTCATTGTGGAGTCTGTCTGTGTGGCATGGTTTTCCTGGAGTTCCTGCTAAGATTCATCCAGGCAAAGAGCAAGTTTGCATTTTTAAGGAGACCATTAACTCTGATAGACATAATAGCCATTCTGCCATACTACATCACTTTGCTAGTAGACACCACTTCAGTGGGCTATAAAAAGCCCAGCTCTGGGAACATCTACCTGGACAAAGTAGGTCTGGTCCTCCGTATTCTCCGTGCCTTGAGGATTCTCTACGTCATGCGGCTGGCCAGGCACTCCCTGGGGCTGCAGACGCTGGGGCTGACCGCTCGCAGGTGCACCCGGGAGTTTGGTCTCTTGCTGCTCTTCCTCTGCGTGGCCATCGCACTGTTCGCACCGCTCCTGTATGTCATTGAGAACGAGATGGCGGACTCGCAGGAGTTTACCAGCATCCCCGCGTGCTACTGGTGGGCTGTCATCACCATGACCACGGTAGGCTACGGAGATATGGTTCCCAGAAGCATTCCCGGCCAAGTGGTGGCACTAAGCAGCATACTGAGTGGCATCCTCCTCATGGCATTTCCAGTCACCTCCATCTTCCACACGTTTTCACGCTCCTACATTGAGCTAAAGCAAGAACAGGAAAGGATAATGTACAGGAGAGCACAGTTCTTACTAAAAACAAAGTCTCAGATAAGCAATGCGTCACAAGGGAGTGATATTTTATTCCCCAGTGTCTCTTCTGAGGCTAGGGACAACGAATGAAATTTAAATTACTATTTATCCTGATGTCAAATAATGTTCTGTTGTATCAGATTCCATCTTTTAATTTGCTTTGGAAGCATTTTACAATTAACTGTATCCCAGCCGAAACCAGGACACCCTCACATTAAAATGAAGAAAAGGAGCTATTAACCAGGAACTGATGTGGTTTAAGAAGTCTGTTATTACGCTGTTTCATCCCCCCCCAGTATAATGGATAGGACAGATCTTTCCCTGAGATCATACAGTGGGATTTTAGGAATTAAAAGTTCTCTGACAAAAAAAAAATAGAACATATAAGTATGTACTTGACAGGCTGTTTTGCCATTTGTAATACACATTTTTCCAACCGAATCGCAATGTATATAATCATTAAACAGGCTACCATTTTTCTTGTTCTTCTTGTATATAAATAATGTAAATACAACAAAATTAATGGCTAAATTCTCTCCCAGTAAAACGCCTTAGAGCGTAATGGAAATAACCACAGATGTTTGTCCCATTGTGCTCTTAAAAAAACATTAAGTAAGATTTGTCATTCACAACAGCAACTGTATATTTCTTTGCAAGTCAACCCTAAACGTACCAGAAAAGAAGAATTGAGCTGTTTGTATCATAACCTTGCTAAAGATGTAAATACTTATAGCTCACCAGCTTCAAAATTTAATTGAAGTTACAGTGTTGATCCTACGTCACTGAATGCAGTATTCCCAGGAACAAAGTCTTTGAGTTTTGTAGCATTTAATATTATTATCAAGAGGCGACTAGCTGCAAATCAAATGAAATATGCATGATGAGATGCCAGTCGTTCCCTACCATCTGTTTCCATGTTTTTACTTTACCTCAGATATGAAACAGAATTAAAAGAGGCCTGTTTCCAGGGGACACCCTACCATTACTTGGCAAATCAACGCTCCGGCTACCCGTTCACATTCAGCATTTGGTTCTTTAAAAGGAGCAGAAAATACACGGTCGTGGGAAGTTGCCAATGGTGAAAAAAGAAAATATCATTTGAATCATGGAGTGGGGGGGTACTGACAGCTTTATATTTTACTGTCCTCAGTCATGAGGGACTTAATTAACTATACTTTTGCCATCATTACAGACATCACAGTAATGGGGAAAATTTTAAATAGGATGTAGAAAGGCAATTAAGGTCCCAAAACACAACCATGTATTCTTCATCCACCCGTGTGTCTTGGTCTAGGTTCTCCTGCTGAAGTCAGTGGGAGCACAAGGGTCAATGAGACACTCAGGTTTGGCACAGGTTTCTATGGAGATTGACGACAGACCTCCCATGTATTTTAGAGGGAATGAGACTGGCTTGCATAACAGCTCAGGAATAAAACTTAAGAACTTTTAAAAAAAGAATTAAATCCACTTGTTTGATTTCATGTGTGCTTAGAGGTAAAGAAAAGCTAATCTTAAGAATTTCACTTTTTTCTCCCCTCTTTTTTAGTAAATTTACTTATTAACAGTTAAGAGCCAGGGAAATTTGGAATTCCCATCGCGTTCACCAATGCTTCTCTAACCTAATTTTCAGAAATACTATTGCTTGTTGGCATTTTTGGAGCAGGTTGCTAGAAATGCCAGAACACATGATGGTTTTGTGATTTCAACTGAGGCCAAGGACACAAACATTGTCCTTTCAAAAAAGGTAGAATAAGTTCTCAAACTATGCTGTTTGGCCAAGCCCATGTCACACTGGTTTTCTTTTCAAATGTCTTTAAAATACAATTTGAAGGTGTTCTGATATGCTTGTTCTTGAAGAATAATTCAAGAACTTTTCAAAATGCACTTTACAAATAATTAGGGCTCTAGCATTCTTCAGCCTGTCATAGGTAAATACGCCTAAGGAGCATTACTGCAGAGTGCTAAAATATCCAGCCTAAACTCTTGGCAATTAATTATGTGCCAGAGCTACGAATGTAACCAGCTTTTCACTCGTGTTCTTCCGCTTTAATTAGAGGACAAAAACCAGGAACATCATGACAAAAAAGGGACACATTTTCCATCCAAAATACTCTTAATTTCAAAACTGTTTGATCATCTGTAGTATTGGCTCCAACACAAGTGCTATACATCCTTCTACCTTTGTGTCAGCATTTATTATAAAAAGAACTGGTAATTAGATTAGTCCTGTTGCTTATCTAAGAATGTGTTTGACAGGCTGAGCCATAAATAAGAAGCTGTAAGTGAATATAAGGAGAAATCAAGACTTACCAAATAAAACCTAAGCTTATTTCCACGTTATGCTAGCTAATAAATGCTGAAGGTCTGTCCATTTTCTCAATGTCTTTACATTAAGTTAATGCTCATTTATTTCATGTATCACTTTATTTTTCATCCCAAAATTATAGCTTGATTCTGAAGTCTTTGTCCAGGGGGAAAAAAAAAAAATCACCCTAAAGTTGGTGTGTTGGTTGAGCAAACCTGTGAAAACATCTTGCCTGTTGCAAGTTCTGCCTAAGCCAGGAATAAATAAGCCGACCAGGATGTACCCCTATGTAATTTTGTACTTGGCAACACATTACTTGTAAGAATATCAACATGTTTTACTATGAATCACTGTAACAAACTTGCTTATCTTTTACAGGAGGTAATACATACTGTAGTCCTTATGCTAAATAAATCCAGCTATACGTCTTAAGAGCACAACATTAGTATGAAACCCACATGCTGTGTTCCAGCTTTTACTGTGAAGGCTGAAGGTTTAAGATGATTATGCCTCTTTACAGTATATTATCTGAATTTTAGTCAAATTCATGAAAATTATGGATTGATTCAAGAGCTGACTGTTTCCAGTGACACAGCTGACAGTTACCAAGTCAGCTATCACTCCTTTTTTGCATTTTAACAGCATGTGCAGTCAACAAGAAAGTTCCAATAAAAACACTTTGTGCTTTTATGAAGTCAAAAGAATTGTTTGAATTGCCACTGATAGAGTGGTGCATGTCTCCAATAGAGATAGGTTTGCATTGCTATATTTATATTATCCTCTGTATACTGCAGTAATATGTACAGTATGAATTCCAACAGCAGTAGCTGTATTAATTTTGATTAATAAAGTGTTAGGCTCTCCTTTCATTTTCATGTGCTTCTTATGGTATAGGAAGACTGTTACACATGCTATAGGCATGCTTGACAACCTGGGGTCAGTATGAGAAATGAGCAGCAGCTGAGGGAGAATTTGGGCTATGAGCATCACTAGCTGAAGCAGGCTGGCTGTGATAGAAAGAATTTACTAGGAAATAAAATTACCTCAGTATAGAAAAATCTAGGTACCAATTCAGCAGCTTGTATAGGGAAAACTCTTTCTTGCATGTTGTCCCAAGAATCACAATCACAGTTAATTGGGACATAACTTTAAAATATTTTAACCATTTAACCAAAGAATCTAACAGATTCAGAAAAGAACAGGAAGGAGCCGTGGAGATTGAGAAAGAGAAAACCCTGATAAAAACAGAATTTCCAGGTAAGGTGGTATATTAAATTACTTTCTCCAAAATTTTTCCCTCCTCCAACCTCCTTCCTCAAAACCAATAACAAAAGCAACAAAAATCACTTGGTGAGCGCAACACTGATAAATGAAGACAGAGCCACAAGGCTTCTCTAACTGCACATCAAAGAACATCATTTACAAGGTGAGTTGGAATAATTTGTATTACACTAACATTCATTACAGGTCAAGGTCTTAGGGAAATGTCTCTTTAGGAAACACACTTATCTCCATTTGTCCATATTCTTTCCACGGTAATCCAGTACTCCAGATTTCCATAGTCAGAGGCTTTAGTAGTGTCATTGAATAGTCAGAGTCAGGGTCTTTAGCAATGTCCAATTAAACAATAAAAAAATCATGCAGAACTGAATCATGAATTTACACATCATCAGATGCACGTCTGGGAAGGAAAACTGGCATGCTCTATACATTCATGACGTGTGGGTAGAGTTTAACTGGGTATTGAGGCACAAAGTCTCCGAGTCCAGAGAGGTCAGCTTGTTCTTGGTCAGGGTCAGTTTGAAACGGTAAAGCAGCTGCAAACATTACAGTTCTTGGTAGCTCATGCCTGACTGTAAAATAGTTCTCTTCCATACAATTACTGATTTCTTTTATTTTTTGGCTTAGATAAGAAAAAAGACTAGTAAGTTAAAACAAGAGGAAAGGAACAGATACTTCTCATAACAAAGCTACAGAATTTCCCATCCCTCTCTTGGGTTTGCAACAGGCTGAAAACTGGACTGGATACTCTTAAACCTACACAGATTTAAACGACTGCGTTTATCAGAAATTAAACAGAAGTGACAAGTGTGACTCTGAAGACTGTGACATCAATCCCTGCTCACAAGTCAGTCAGTGACATTAATCCCTAACCTGAGCAGTTGACTCTGGCCCGGGTGTCAGAGAGTTTCACCATTTTCACATTCGTCACTCACCATTTTAATTTCTATTAGTAGTTTTTACAATAGCATATGGCCCACTTTTTTCTGCGCTAATAGTTCTGTTGGCTTCCTTATGCGAGATTTGACAGTTAATTTAATATCTGTTTATCCAAAAGATGATATGGGTACCAAAAATACAGGGAAAAAAAAAAAGCCCCAAGTACAATGCCTTCTGAGATGGTGGAACTGTGGTATCCCACAGGCACAAAGAGTGCAACCTACAGAAACCAGACAGAACTGAAGGCATGAAAGTAGAGTTCACGATAGTGGATGAATGTCAGCCCCATCAACAAAAATATACTTCAAAAGTTCTATTGCTAAAACAGAAAATGCTTGATACTAGATTTACCACTCACTCATTTACCACTTCCTCTGTGGCATTTTAACAATCTCATTTCAGCATTACGAATGATCTCAGTGTTCCTAACATAGTAAAGATCGCATAAAAAACAGGAAAGTGAAGACGACCAGTTTAGATCCAAAACTTGTACTTCACTGAATCAATTCGTCTCTGTGCATGTTCTGTCTTGTCTTGTAAACATTAGAATGTAAGTCCTTAGGACAGGATTCCTTGTTTTGTAGTAGTCAGTCACTATGTAAAATCATATACCACAAATAAAGATATATTCATACACCACAAATAAAGTAATGGAAAATTTTGCCTGGCTGCCAAACTGAAAATGTTCAGAGTTTGGCCTATTAATTATTAACAATAAAACTAGACCTTCCTCCCTTTTTATTCATTGTTTTTCTTTGTCATTTTCCAGTATCTCATATCTTCTGAAATACTCCCTAGAAATCACTAAAGATATTATGAATGCTATTAGCCCTGCCAAAAGCATGGTGAAGCAATTGCAGGATCATAATATCAGGGGACGTTTCTGCCCTGTCCAACAGGGCTTTTACTTCCTCTTTGCCTGCGGGAACTAATCCAGAAGCAAATGTCACTTGAACAGAAATAAAGTTCTGCCATAACTGGAAACACAGCAGGCCAATTAGGGTAATTAAAGCATATTTGCTACACTTATAAATATTAATTCCTTATCCCTGTAGCCCCTGTGACATGAGTTGAACAGCCTTGTGCAAACCAAAATCAGCTAGGGCACATAAACACATGTAACACTGTCAGGCTAAGGTTTCAGTTTCTCCTTTATCAGGTATCCTTTTTAACGACTGCAGTTTTCTAGCCATACTTAATTATGGTCATAATTTTACCCCTACATTCATCGTGGGTTCAGGAAAACACGGCTGTAAACTACAATAATTAGTCTGCTCAAATGACTGACCTGGAATGCAAGTACTTCCCAGCCATCCTCTGGAGATTAGAATTTTCAAAAAACCGAGGCCATTTGTTTCCAAAACTAGATCGATAATTTTACAGCTCTCAGTCATGCAAGTAAAGTGGTCAGCAAGTATAATAATGTTTATCTTTCTGTCAAATATAACAATATAATTTGAATGATGCCCACGACAGGAACAAAGTTGTGTGGACTAGCATAAGTTTCTATAGTTAATTATATATAGAAATAAAGTTTTGACGCAGAATTGCTGAATGATAAATTGAAGTAAAGCTGCTTATTTTCATTAGTGATGCACCTCATGTCATAAAGAAGCTAAGTGGTATCATCTATAACTTTTACAGTGGTAGTAGTTTCCAGGTCAACCAAGGAAAAGACAACTCAGTTTGGCTCATAAATAGAAGCACTTTTGGGGAACTCAAAGAAATACTATCCTCTGGCAAATCAGATCCAACACTGTGGAATTGCAGGTGTCTTTAATTTTAGAGAGGAATGTTTCTGGAGACAACGTGAGTGAGAAAGCATCACGCAGCACAGTAAGTGGGTGAAATTATCTTTTTAGTTAGGTGAAAGCAGAGAGCACAAATTCAACATGGGCATCACAGGATGAAAACAAACATCATTTGATGGGAACAGAAGAGAAGCACCAGCAACAATAGCATGAGGTAAGGCTGGCATCCTCATCCATGGAGGCTTCTATAAGCCCTGAAATTGCATTAATTTCTCTTGGTGGGACTTGTGAAAACCTGTATCTGCATTTTTTCCCACTGACTCCTTGCTCTTCCACTGACAGCAGTAACTCTGGCCCACAGCTAAAGTACTTCAAGCACTTGCACAAGACGATGATGCATATTTAACTTTTTGCAAACTACTGATATGCAAAGCTAAAGGGAAAGTTTTCCCTGTAAATCGAAATTTGTCATTATTGGCTGTATTTGAATATGATTGTATTTCTAACTATGAATGTTATAATACTAAAAATGCATGACTAGTCACAGAGTTGGTCAGTTCTGCTGGAAGAGTCAAGAGTTACTAAGAAACACTATAAATCCAAGCTCTGTGTGTGTTTGGGTAAAAATAATGTGCCCGATTCAAGGATCTTACATTGCCATCTACGGGCCACTCCCGGCAGTTCTCGTCCGAATCCCAGAATCCTGCCCTAAAGCATCAATCCGCACCAGTCGTCTTTAAAAGGATGTATAAAATATTTTGAGAAATTGTTTTTAAAATATAGAGGCAAATATTCAATCCCTTGCACTGCTTGGCTTCTGCATACGTGGCCTTTCATTTGCCAGAGCAGGCTGTTAGATCTGCAAGGAAACTAGGATGAAGACATCATCACCTTGGTTTGTGTGCAGCACATATTGACACTACATAAATACCAATAAACAATATTTATGCAGCATTTATTTGGCTGGAATATTGGTAAGTGACAGTTTTCAAACGGCTAATGCAACTTTATCTAACTAAAATCAACAAGCTTCATGGTCACATGAGGAAAATGTGCTTATACAAGAGCAGTCTGTTAAGGAATCAGTTATGATTTTATTTATAAAAGAAACTACAAGATCTGCTTCAAAGGTAGGAAAAAACCCAAACAAACATTCAACTAGCTGTATCTGTGCAATTGCTCAATGTTCAAGGACTTTAGACGTGCCTTATCCAAACTCCTCATTCCCACTCCACCAGCACTGGCACCCTCCTGCTGCTGTGGGACTAGGAAATTTGTCTTGCTTAAAAATAAGTAAGAATAGAAGATTCCCTGACCCAGTTCACTCTGCAGTCACACAAATGCATGTACCAGTCCAAGGCAAAGGGCACTGAGGTGCCCGGGAAAGCCTACCTCAGCACTGCTAAAAAGTCACTTGGGAAACTTCACTCAGTGAGGCACCTACCATCCCCCTGTTGACTGGGCTCCAGCTGGGCTCAGCAGAACTTTCCAGCCACCCTGTCACCTCTAGTAAACCGGGATCAATCACCCTGCAAAGGACAGATCCATTTCTCTCCCTAACTACAGAAAGAACTGGAATCTAATCTTAACCTTTAGATGTTTAAAGTTAGAAGGTAACCCCATACAGAGCATCTTCTCTAAACACAAACTATGAAATTGCTGCTTTTTCATTGTCGGAGGATCAATCCATATTTCTCAAACTTACAACATATGTGTTATGCTCAAAAGAGAAAAGAACTGTCACTAAGCATTGATCTGCAGACAAGCACAGAATTTAACACAATGGACAGGTCAAGCTCAATAGAAAGAGCAATCAAGTCTTTCTGTGTTGGGAAAGCAGCTGTAAATAACAGCAGGGACTGTTCAGAGGAACAGGCTGCATAGCAAGTTAAAGTTAAGTCATGCGGATCCCAAATCCCAAATGTCGTCACTAGGGTGTAAACGTGTACGAGGTGCTGCTCCGTTACGATACAGGGTCATCTAAACCCAAACTTCCAGTGTCCTGCTCTCCCGGAGCCAGCCACGAACACCCACGCGTTCCTCAGAGGCACCGACACTCCTTGCGAGAGATCGATCCATTGCTTTGGTGGGGTTACTTTTCTCCTGGAAAAGGCTCCCTGGGGGGATAAATGAACACCAACATCTGCAGAAGGAAGGGCCAGAAATGAGCAGTTTCCAACAGGAGGGACAGTGGCAGCACTAATTTAGAGTGACCCACAGATGAGGGAGAGAACAGAAGCCGGGGAGCTGGAAGCTCCACCCTGAGAGGAGAGAGCGCAATGCTGCTCGCGGGAGAGCGGTCAGCTGGAGATGTTCCACAGTTAACGTAAAACAAACCTTGCCTTTAGGAAAAGAAGGACTTTCACATTCATTCTTGTAAACAAACAAGATGGCACCAAGGTGCTAATCCCCAATTTGCCACCCAAAGACTAACGACCTTGTGAGGTTCAGGTTCTAAATTAAACCACTGCCAAACAGGGAATATTTGCTTCCCTGTTGTCTGAGGCTTAGGGAGAAAAATCTAATTCCGAAAGTGCACTAGAAGGGACAGTGCTGTAGCTTCTTACATCTCAGGTAAAACGCTACCACGTTAAACTTCTGTGACAATTCGTTTAGCAGTGGGGATGCACACACATTTAGCGTACTGTCCATTAGTTGGGAATAGACCAACCTACTCTTCTGCGTACAATTTCTGCGTGTGATTTTGGCTCTGAACTTGTATCATAGAATTACTTAAGTAGCTTTCTCACCCTTTCTACTTTTGCACCCTCAGAGCTCACTGGAGAGAGAAAAAAACAGGTAAATAAGATAAACAGGTAGACATGAAGAAAGGGTAGGGTGCAACCACAATAAATAAGAACAATTTTCCTGTCCTGTAATTTAATTGAGAAGGAGGTTAACGCTAATCAAGGCAGCAGATGAGGAGGCCTCAGTAGAACTTTGGGCAGAAAGCACAGGAAAGGAACTAAATTACTGTTTTAGAAGTGTCAATATTCAGATATTCCTTGGATCAGCGGAGCAAGAGAGAGTGATTGAAAGATGAGTACTAGAGTTCTGAGTGTTGGAGAACATGTTGGTGCTCTCACCTGAAAGGCAGGAAAAACAGAAAAGACATAACAACACAAATTCAGTTTTAATAAATTGAAGGTGAAGAGGCACCTCTGGAGTGCTTTAATGAGTTCCAACCATCGTTACACCTGTTACCTCCCACCACTGCAGTAATAAAATACCAACTGAGAGCAGAGATTCAAAAAGACATTTAAAATGGACAGTATGCATGTCCTGGAAATGATTTCTATAAATCCTACCTAACACTTACAGTTCTATCACACAGCATCTGGAATACACCTGTGCTCTGGGTGTGCACATACATATGTGTACATATAAATATATATATAAAGACAAGTTTAAACACTTTGATTTTTTTTTTAAGAGTTTCAAATCCTTACATTGTGAAGTTAAAAATCTATTTCACAAAACAAGAACTGCCTTTCACTATTCATGAGCAGGTGAATGCCCATTTGTATAAGAGACTTCATTTTCCAGTCAAATATATAAGGAGCCATTTTAAGTTTGGAAATAACCTTTCTTTGCAAGCAGAGATTTGGTCTCCTAGCAACAGCATGAACACCTTGTGAACAAAACTACAGCTTATTTGCACAGAAGGGCCTCGAGCCATGGGCATGGAGAAGCCACAAGAACATCCAGCTGCTGGTTTCTTCCTTCGGTGACCGATGGTGAGGGGTCAGGCCAGCAAAGCCTACAGTCGACGCACTCATCAGGGCCCCGGCAAAGGAAGGACTATGGCTGAATCCATGCACACTGTGTGGATTCTTCTACCTAAGCAGTTCTTTCCAGATCTTCGTTCTGGCTACAGCTGTAGCCTGATTCTAGCTTTCAAAAGATACTGTAATTTTAAGTAACCCTGATGCAGAACAGGATAGCTTCTTTTCTGGCTGGAAAACTTGTACCACAATAGGACTAGACTGAATTTATATCAATTTTCTTTTCTGATAAGATTCATATGATAGATATCATTTTGGATGGAGGCTATTTTTTGTTCTTAGCTACAATTTTTGTCATGAGCATGAAACACCAGAATTGCAAGTACTTCGCAATAAAAAGAACAAGAGGTCAGAGCAGCACCATCACATAGATATATTTCAGTTGGCTTTGACAATCAGCTGAATCAATCACATGAAATATATCGTGAAGACAAGATTAAATTAACCCATTCAATGATAAAAGACTAGAGAATAGGCAAATAGAAGCCATTTTCCTTTCCTGCTGTTGAGACCAAAACATACCAGTTGCTTTTCTGCTGCTATATGGAGAAGATGAAGAGCATGCAGCTGTATGGCTCAAGCTTCTGACTGCATAATAAAGATTATAATGTACTTGCGCTGTAAGTGACCAAGCATTTCTCATTGCTTTCAGCAGAGCAAATGCAATATCCCACTGCCTTGTCCAAGTCACATAATCCATGAATTTTAGTTCTTAAGAGCTGTTTTAGAGCAACATGCTTCTTAAATTGCTTCCTTGGGATCTGATCACTAGAGTAAGATTTAAACACAACACACACAGAGTAGAGACTGGGGAAAAACTGACTTGCCCACGGGGAGTACAGCCAAAACTTAGCAGAAACGCTGGATTTCTTCTCGGTCTTTTGCCTTATTCATGAAATCATTACTCTTTTGGACAACTCCAAGTTATTCGAGGAGAAAGCTCTGGGAAATCTTTATGTCTCCTTCCTAACCACAGGCTCTAATCATGTATTGCTTCTTCTCCTGCGCTGTATTTATTTTTCCCACAAAGATTTTGAAGCTGCAATGTAAGCTAAGCAGTGGGGATGGTATATTTAACCAACGGTAACTTAAACCACAGAAGGTTAATACCACAAACCAGTATGTGTGTGTGTTTTCCTGTGGTTTACATTAGTGTTTGCTAACTGTGCTCCAAATTTTGCTACCCTAATACATGTTAATATTTTACACTTCTAGTCTTAATGTAGAAGGGAAAGTATGACCACATCATGCCCACCAGCAATTCAAAGGAGTGGTACTACCTCCGAGGAACTCTAGTTAGTTAGCCTCCAGCCATAGTTATTGCTGCTTTCGATCGCCCTTTTCCTCTTCTTCTCCCAGCTACCCTCCTTAGTGATGTAACTACTTTTTATTCAACTCTGCCATTTCAAAACTATTATTTCTGACTGAAGTCCTGTAATCAAACAAAGCAGCAAGTTTGTATTTATCAAGCTTCTTGTACCATCACAGGATGACTCAGCTCCACCCTTCTCATTCCGCGTGGGTCCAAGCTTGCAAGCAACCTGCTCAGTGCATGTAGTGACTGATCCTTCCTTCCAGCAGGGAGCGGTTCTGTGCGGGAAGAACTTGGACCAGCATAAGAAAAGATGATCTTGCTCTTTATCTCGACGCACCAATTCACAGCATCAATGAGACTTCCCCACACATAACAATTAACTTACCTGAGCAACCACTGCAAACCTGGATGTGTTAGACATGCTTTTGCCCCAGCAATAAAGTTACACAGCTCCACAGCTCGAGAGTTTGTCACCACCACAACCTGGAGTGTGAAGCTGCACTTTGTTTTGCATTCGCTAAAATGGATCCATGTTTCTGACGCCTGCAGAACAAGGAACATTCAGCATATTCATTGAGAAACCAGTTGCCAATAGGCAGCAAATTTTCACATTACTGAACAGGTATCTGCTAAAACTTAGCCCGTGCTGGACATATTTGTACTGTTTGAGTACATAAATGATGGTGAATTTTAAATGACTTTTTGTTCTTTACATTGCAGTGAAATAGCCCAGTTTACAACAGTCTGCCATACTGACCCTTCTCAAGATATGAATTTCTCAATGTATGAAATATTTCATTGCTGCTTTTTGGACTGTGGCAATAAGATTGACAGGCTTCCTACCATAAGTTTGAATGCCAGGATTTCCATATTTCTGTTCCAACAACAGTTTCCATGAGTTTGGTTACTGGTTTTTAAGAGCAGGTTAAATGTTTTTTTCTTTGGGATGAAAATGCCCATTAGATTAAGGAATCATGGGACACTACTGAAAAACAAAGTTAAAGAATAAATATGGTGAACCTTTTATTTATAGTTCAAGGCAGAGACAGATCAAGTGGTTTTAGCTCTGCAGCATATTGAATTACTTAAAGCCTGGGGTTGTGATCTCATCCAACTTTTCAAAGTTAAATTGGGTCAGGAGAACCTCCCCCCCTCCAAACACACAAATACACCTCCTGTGAAAAGTTAGAATTGGCTATAAAGGCTGCCGTTCACTAAAATCTG